>NC_044042.1:46567203-46896119 GCF_901765095.1 Microcaecilia unicolor
CAAGTCCACCAGATATGACCTAGTGTACCCGATTGCCCACAATTTCTCCAACATTTAGGCGAGACCTTTGGAAACATGCGATTCAGTCGCACCGGTGTTAGATACCAGCGATACAATACTTTAACACTATTTTCCTGAATGTTAACTGCAGGAGAAACACGAACCGAAGCACGTTCCATCCGTTCCCATTCCCCTTTTTCGTATGAAATATCTAGTTCTTTTTCCCAACTGATGCGGTGTCTACAAGTTTATGTACAGGCTCCTGGAACCATTCCACTGCTGCCTTAGCTTGGGCTGCTCTATGATATAATACTAAATTAGGGACCCCTAACCCGCCTCTAGTTTTACGGGCTTTATACAAAACAGAGCAGGGAATTCTAGGGTGACCCCCATGCCAAACAAATTTCTGTATCCGGGTCTGCATTGACAGGAGTACCTGTTCTGCTAAGGGCAACGGTATAGCTTGAAAAAGGTAGAGCAGCCGAGGCAAAACGTTCATTTTTACAGTAGCTATCCTGCCAAACCATGATAAGTTTAAAGAATCCCACCTAGCTAAATCCTCCTATTTGTTTTACAAGTATTTCCATGGAATTTCATTGAGCATCCTCTCTGGTCTTTGTACTTTTCGATAGACTGACAAATCAATTCACTTTTACCCTTTCTACACCACTCCGGATTTTGTAGACCTCAATCATATCCTCCCTCAGCCGTCTCTTTTCCAAGCTGAAGAGTCCTAACCTCTATAGCCTTTCTTCATGTGAGAGAAGTTCCATCCTCTTTATAATTTTGGTCGCTCTTCTTTGAATCTTTTGTTATTGCACTATATCTTTTTTGAGATACGGTGACCGGAATTGAATGCAATACTCAAAGTGAGGGCGCACCATAGAGCGATACAGAGGCATTATATTGGTCTAATAATTCCTAGCTGCTAAATTGCTACATTTAGGCGCATGCGTTGACACTTGCTATTGACATGGTGTAAGCAAGAGCGCCTAACTGTAGGTACTTAGACACTGATTTATACTAATATTATATAAGAGAATCTGGGCATCCAGGTAGTGGTATTGAATCAGTGCTCAGGGCATTGCATTGAGGCACCTAACTTGTGGTACCAGGAATAGGATTGCTCCCAAAATGTGCATGTAAATGTGAACTCCTAGATTAGAGAACTGCCCTTTATAATGGAGAAAACCTTAGGGAATCAAGGCCTCTCTGCCTGATATTTAAAACCATTTAACTGGCCACAAAAATGTGGTGTAAATCCTGGTGCATAGATTTAGATGCAGAGGGGGTATGTTCTAGAAGAGTACACATTCATTTTGGAACACCCATTTCCCTGCCCATAACCGCATTAAAATTTAGGCACAGTGCGTTACAGAATAAGCTTAGGGAGTTATGTGCATAAATTCTAATTATTGCCAATTAGTGCTCATTATTACCTGTTAAGTGCTATTAACAATGATGACTTGATTGGTTAAGCCAATTAAGGTATACCCGCTGTTATAGAATTTGCTTGGATTTCGGTGTGGAATGCTAGATGCACTATATAGGGGGTTAGCGGATAACTGGTTATATCATGCGATATAACCAGCTATTCGCTAAAATTCAGCACATCTTCAGCTAAGTTTGGTGGCCAAATTAGGCTGTCAAAATAGCAGGTATATCTTTGGCTGGTTTAAACTTAACTGGCCAGCGCTGAATATCGGCTTGGCTGATTATATTTTAAAGCAGCCAAAAATAAACTGGATATTCAATGCCGATCACTGGAAATGGCCCAGCTTTGCGCTGACCATGGGAGGCAGCCCAGCTAACCCTCAAGGTCTGAATATCGTGCTCTCTGCCTTTATATCCAGAGAATTCCAATTTCTTCCTCAGTTCCTCTGAATATGGCCTAGGTTTGATCCAATTTCTTTAACAGATCCATAGGGACTGGTCCCTGCTAAAACAAGTGCTCAGTTAAGCGAACAAAATCTGGGCCTTTAAAGCAGCAAAGTATTCATAGAGACATTTTAAAAACCTCTTGAAAGCTAGCATGTGATTTATGATTTCACAGGTCAGCAGCCTGTATTCTTTATCTGATGTCTGCTCAGCTAGTTGCATCCAATTAATTGACCTGTGGGCGCCTATTGATTTTTGGTGCTGTAGTTCTCTCATTAGGATTCTTTTTAATAGTGTCATCTGGGCTAATATGAAATCAGTTATGAGAGACGGGACCTCAGGAGTGTTGGAGAAGCCGTGAGAGATGGAGAGACCTGACTGGGGATAATTTGTGAGCTGCATGTTGGAAAGATTTGTCCCAGGGACAGGAGGCTGAATATAACCAGCAATAGGGTTCTTTTTATTATACACGTATTTATTTATAACCTGCCATCTACAATTCAGAGGTTAACAGCAAACCATAAGAACTAATAAAATCAACACACACTATTACAAATCAACAGGCATAGTTATGAAAGTGCACGACTGTATTAGAGCACTTTAACACCAGTAATGCAAATGGGATCCTTTAACTAAGCTGCATGAGGTGTTAACTTGCACCAAGCGCAGAAAAAAATGGACAACCATGGGATGCGCTACAGCGTCCCGCAGTAACTTTTAAATGTGCATGTGCTAAATTATTTTTTGTATTTTTTGAGGTGTCATGTCGGGGTGGAGAATGGGTGTTCCTGTGCTAACAGGTTAGTGCATCTACATTACCACATATTCCCTCCCCCCCCCCCCCAGCTTTCCTATTATCATTGTATTTCCTCCTCTTATTCTCACGGTATTATTGTCAGCGCACTACCTTCCTTTCCTAATACTTTATTGTAAGTCACTCAGATAATATTTGATGGGCGGGATATAAACCCCCTAATAAACTTTAGCACATAGGTAACACAGGAGTCAGTCATTTTTTTAAATGGCCATGCACTAATGGGGTTTTTATGGCCAAGTAAAAATGGCCTTAGTGCAAGGGAAAGACCCATGTAAGGGCACTCTAAGGCCAATTTTTACTGCAGCTTAGTAAAAGGACTCTATTATTAGTAACTAGGGGTCTGATATTTAGCCAGTGGACAGCGTTATTCCCTGTTATTCAAAGTCGGGACTTGTGTGGGCTTTGGCTTTGAATATCTGGTTATTCTTAACCTGTCTAACACATAACCGCTTAAGTCCATATTCACCACTTAAACGGCCATGGGTTACTGCATAAAAATAAGACAGACATTTATGAGGTAAACTTGGCACTTAAGGGCTGAATATCAGCACTTAAGTGGCCAAGTGCTGACTCCACCCCTGGAACGCCCCCAACATAGCCAGCTTTCAGTTTGGTGCTAACCGTGATATTCAGCGACACTTAACCAGTTAAGTGCTGCTGAATATTAGTGGCTAGCCCTGACTAAGTGATTTAAACGGTCAGCGGCAGGCTAAATTGGTTTGAATATCAGGACCTAGGTGGCCTGCTTACTAATTGGTGGTAAGCAATTATTACAGTGTCTTTTTACTAAGCTTCAGTAAAAAGTGACCTTAGTGTGCCCTTATGTGGGTTTTTCCTGTGCATTAAGGCAGTTTTTACCTCAGCCAGAATATGGGGTTCTATGTCAGTTTCCACCTGGATAGTTCCCATCGGACTGTTCCCACCCACTATTTCCCATGTGGACAATTCCCACTGAACCAATTCCCACTGAACCAATTCCCACCACACTAGGGAGGACAATTCCCACCCATAACCCCATAATAGGCAAAACACACTAGGACAAGTAATCTCCCTCCCTTTCCTCTTCCAGATTGTTTGGGGGGCCAGTACCCCCTCACCCCCCCCCCCCCCCCACCACAACATTATCTTTTACATATCTCTTTCTCCTTCCAGACATGCAGTTTGTGTGGAGGGGACAATGTCCCGCTCACACCCCCAAGCTAGGTTTCAACCTGATTCATGTTTAATCTGGGATCTAAATGTCGTAAATAAGTAAATAGATACATACAAACTGCAGTTCATGTGTGTGTGTGTGTGGGGGGGGGGGGGGGGGGATGCCCCACACACACCCTCAAACTAGGTTTCAACCTAATTCAGCCCATCAAAATGACACGTTGATTACAATTTATAACAAATTACCAGGACATATGGGACTCAATACAAGAAAGCATCTAAAGTTGGTAAAAAAAAAAAGAAGAAAAAACCACCACCAGTACTTCTCGGATCCGATAAAGGAAAGAAGTTACAGTTACTTTAAAAAAAAGGCTAGGGAGGGTGGGAAATGATCAGGGGGGGGGGAGGGAGGATTCCTTGGTGGGAATTGTCCCCCTTAAGTTGGAATTGTCCTGGGGAGAACTGTACTAGGTGGGAATTGTCTTGGGGGGTAATTGGTGGGTGGGAACTGTCCAGGTGAGAACTTGCCTGATACCGATGTTCCTTTTTCAAAATTAATGGCCATGCTCTAATGTTAGGGTATGAACTAAATCTAAACACAAGGGGGAGATTCCTTCAAATTAGTCAATCTACACAAATATAACTAGCAAGAGATACTCTTTTCAGGGTCTGATTTGCAAAATAATTAAGAAGCGTGAGGATGAAAAAAAGCCTCAAGAAGCTCCAAGCGTTATTTAGCAGGGGAGCAGGACTGCTTCATCATCGACTTAAAAAAACCTCCTACTTTAGCATTGTAATGCCCCTTAATATTGAGCCAAAACAGATTTGTATTGTTCGCACTCACTATTTATTGCACAGAAAAATATATAATATAGTGATCTTCAGCTTTCACGTAGCTTCTTATGGTGCTTCCTTTTCCACGAGTAGAGTCCGTGACCTAATACAAATCTGTTTTGGCCCAATATTAAGCGGCGTTACATATATAGAATATGTCTAAATTTAGGCGTAGTTTATAGAATATGCCCAGCACCCGTTTCCTGCAACTATCTGTAGTCATAGTCATTAATGCAATAAAACTTGGTGTAAATGCCGACACCTCAGTTACGCACGGAACGGGCATATTCTATAACACTGAGCGTAAATTCTAGGAAGGCCCATGACCCTCCCATGGCCATGCCCCCTTTTCAGATCTGTGTCTTAGAATTTACATGCATCAATTTATAGAATACACTTAGAAAGTTGTGCGAGTTAATGCTAATTAAAGTCAATTAGTGGCAATAATGGCTTGTTAAGTGGCAATTATCGGTGCTGATTGACTTGTTAAGCCAATTAAGTTGCATGCATAAAACAGAATATGACCAGTTTTACGCACGCAATACAGGTCACACTATATAGAATTTGGGGGAACATGTATTGATATTTGAATATTTTTACTCATGTAATTGTCTATTACCTGTGTCCTGCTTATTCTTGCTGTACATTGCCTTGGGTGAATTTCTTAAAAAAAAAGCAGTAAATAAATCCTAATGAATAAATAAATGGTTAATTGGGCAAAGATAGGACTGCTATTTAAGCCATCCTACTTGCCTGGTTAGCTATCCAATGCCTGCATAACTAACAGCTTTGCTCAAACTCTGTCCCCGGACTGCCCTGACACTGCCTGATCACCGTCACTGTGATCAGAGGTCATATTTAGTAGCTTTGCCCAATTAAATGCCACTGAATATCCCCTTCTGAGTCATCCAGCACAAGTCCACCAGGAAGGAGCCTGTCCTGTCCAATTAAATCATTCTGAATATTGGGCCCAGCAATAATAAAGCAGTTAAAATAATGCATTACAGTCTTGAAATAGCAGAGTCTTAAATAAAATATAATTAGTCTCTTCTCTCAGCTCCAATGGAACCCTATTTCAGATTCAAAGGTCTATATATATGTGAAGGACCTTTCTACACAGTGGTCAGCCTAATCTATGAGAGTGGAGGGAGCACCAAAAAAAAGCAAAAAAAAAACCCTTGTTGGAATTATGGTAAATTACAGTCGGGTTATTATCTCTTCTGCCTGTGAGCCAAGTAACCAGGATCTTCTCTACGAACAATTTACTCATTAAACAGTTCATCTTAAAAGATACTCATGCCTCTACTGGGAGCCAAATACTGTATGTCTTATATGTTAAAACAGTAGGAAGGCTTGACCATCAGTAAATCCCTGAAGAAATACATTAAAGAAAGACTGTATAACAGCTGTTTTGTTATGAAGAGTATAAAAAAATAAACTGAAACTGATTAAGGCATGAACTGGTCATCTGAAAAGCTCTGAAGCAGGTCAAGCACAACTCACGTGATCAACTTATAATATCTGCTTGTTATACTACTATCCTGTTACCATGATTCTTCTGTAAACTAAATGTCTATCTTTCTATTATATCTTCACCATTTATGATGTATTGTAAGCCACATTGAGCCTGCAAAAAGGTGGGAAAATGTGGGATACAAATGCAATAAATAAATAATAAACTTTGCGAGACTGGCAAAGTAGCCAGAAATAATTGCATTGTATTTCTTTTAGCTTGCCAAATTTCTCTAGCTGCCTAGATTATGAGGATTGGGGAGGTTCATTTTTCAAAATATTTCCATACCTATGCTGTTTGGCAGGGCAGGTATTTTTCCACGTGCAAAAAAGGGGCAAGTTAAAAGATGGGTAGGGCAGAGCCAACAACCACAAACAAAAATGTCATTTTGAAACCCTCATGGGTGATTTCAGCAGCAGACTTTCTCCAAGTGTAAAATTCACAGGTACTTTGTAAGCCATGGTACAGACAATCCCTTACTTTTCAAAATGAAACAGAATGCAGCATTTACTTTAGAAAATGAGCATACAGCCAAGGGGGGGTTAACATTTTTTCCCTTTTAGGTCCTGCAGCAAGAATGCTCCATTGAAGGCCATGCAATCATGGGCCCTAAATATAGCCATTAGGTGTCACTGTTGCATAATGACTATGACTCCCTTCCCCCCACTCTGTCTCTGCTATATCCTCACTCATGAGTCACCTAGGAAGTGGAAGATTGGAGACAGGAATCTAATCTAATCTCCTACTAAATAAATCAACCACGGGCATTACTAAACCCTGGGCACATTAAGCCTGTGCCCCAACCGTATTTCATAGTGCATACAATGTTTCCAGATCCTGCTTTTTTCTTTTTGTACAAAATCATGTCACTCTCTGTCCTAGCTGGTCTTGCACTGGCTACCTCTAAGATAATTTAAGAGAGCATCTTGTCAGTAAGCCACAGCTTCAGTTTATGTTTATACTCTGACAGCACTTCAGATTTTCTTTCTGTGTCTTAAGGCTCCGCCCTACTGTTAGGTCATTGGTCCAGCAGGGGCCAAGCCTGATTGGCTGCAGTATTTAAAGCATTTTTGTAGTACTGGTTCTCTTTTGGTGTAAGAGACTTCTTAAATCGGTCTTCCCAAAAGTCTGCTCTGGTCTGTTCTTGTTCTCCTATTTGCTTGGATTGTCTCTTGCACAAATAGCTGCTTCTGCTCACATCTTCTCCTCTTCCTGCCGATCATGGCTAAGAGTGTGAGATTTGCCATACTGCATCAGACTGACAAAAAGTCCATGAAGCCTAGAATCCTGTTTACAATTGTGGCCAATCCAGGTCACAAGTACCGGCTACACCTTAGACTGACTTCCTAGTATTGACTTGGGCTTGAAACTGACATCTCCATTTCTTGGTATGCCTCTGCTGTGACTTGTTGAAGAATAACTGACAGTTATAGAGTAAGGGGCCGTTTTACTAAGCCATGGTAAAAAGTGTCCTGCGGTAGTGTAGGCGGGTGTATTGGGCCAGTTTTTACCGCATCTACAAAAAATGGCACTTTTTTAATGGGACAGGAAAAGGACCTGCAGTAAAAATGAAATCAGCGCATGCCCAAAACTGGCCTTAACACCACCCATTGATCTAGCGATAAAGGCTCATGTGCTACAAGCACGGTGACCGGTCGGAGCGCACCAAGCGCCAATTACCACTGGAACCGGCACGCGTAGGAGGAAAGAAATAAATAGTTCATCCATTAGTTATGGGCGGGCGCCAAATCTGAAATTACTGCCAGGAGGGCATGCTGGCCTGGCGGTAGTCTCATATGGACGTGTGCTGCATGCGCTTAGAGCCTACTATGGCTTACTAAAAGGGCCCCTTAGGGAGGAATTCAGTAAATAGCATCAAAGGTTTGGGCTAAGCTAGTATTTTGTAAATGGTGTTCTGCATGTAGCGCCCTTTACAGAATAGCTTAGTGCAATTTTGCACCTAACTTTGGGCATCAACATTTATGTCTGCCAAAAGCTGGCGCCCAAATAATGGCAGTTAGGCACACAAATGACAGTATTCTATAATGCTGCACCTAAATTCTGGGACACCCTGACCTGCCTATACCCTCCCCCCCATGGCCATACCCTGTCTAGAATTGTGCATTATGGGGTCCTTTACTAAGCTGCGGCAAAACAGGGCCTGCACTGGCATCAGCGTGTCTTTTTCATGCACACTGAGACCCCCCTTTTACCGCAACAGGTAAAGGGGGGTCTCAGTGAAGCACTTGCCATGCGGCCATTTCGGAGAGCAGAACATACTGCCACCCATTGAGGTGGCGGTAAGGGCTCTTACGCTAACCCAGCAGTAACCGGGCAGCGCATGGCACTGCTCGATTACTGCTGGGTAAACACCGGAAATGGCATGCACCTATGAAAATTAGGTCCCCTATGAAAATTAAGCACATAGGTTATGGAATAGTGTGCAGGGCAGATGAATGCGTAACTTCTAAGTACTGCCAATTAACGTCAATAACTGGATGATATCACCTAATTAGGTAATTTAGGCATGGATCTGTGATCTATAGCCAAACTTGCATGCCCAATTTTGGGCGACCAGTTACAGAATCCAGGGGTTAATGTGCTCCACTCTGGTGGAGGAAGCAGGGGATCAGGTTCTGTAGAATCACTATCTTATTTTCTAATCATTTTGGTTACATTTTCAGTAGTATTCATAACCTCCAAATCCAATGGGTAATTTGAAACTTACACAAGACAACCTAATTATCCAATAGATGACATGTACATAAATTGAGTTTGACTAAATATGTATAACTTTATGAGCTGCATAACAAAACATAAAGTTGTGTGTATATGATATGCTGCTTACGTTGAAACATTTGAGTATGTCTGTAAATCCATAATGTGCTCGCCTTTTCTTCCCCCCCTCCCCACCATTCCTTTTTTGCACATGGCCAGATTTATGTGTGTAATGAATGCATATGTACATTTTTAGATGGCTGAATCAACTTAAGTGCATTCAGCCAACTTATGCATGCAATTCCTTATTTCATATGCATTGCCGCTGCTTTTTAACACATTTATAAATGACCTAGTGATGGGAATAACTAGCGAGCTAATTAAATTTGCTGATGACACAAAGTTATTCAAAGTTGTTAAATTGCAAGAGGATTGTGAAAAATTGCAAGATGACCTTATGAGACTGGAAAACTGGGCATCCACATGGCAGATGATGTTTAATGTGAGCAAGTGCAAAGTGATGCATGTGGGAAACAAGAACCCAAACTATGCTCTTCAGCCTGGAGGAGACAGCTGAGATGAGATATGATTGAAGTCTATAAAATACTGAGTGCAGTGGAATGGGTAGAGGTAAATCGCTTGTTTACTCTTTCCAAAAAATACTAGAACTAGGGGGCACGCAATGAAGCTACTAAGTAGAAAATTTAAAACAAACCAGAGAAAATATTTCTTCACTTAGTGTGTAATTAAACTCTGGAATTTGTTGCCAGAAAATGTGGTTAAAGTAGTTAGCTTAGCAGGGTTTAAAAAAGGTTTGGATACTTTCCTGAAAGGAAAGTCCATAAGCCATTATTAAGATGGCTTGGGAAAATCCACTACTTATTTCTAGGATAAGCAGCACAAAATCTGTTTTATTGTTCTAGAATATTGCCAGGTACTTGTGACCTGGATTGGCTACTGTTGGAAACAGGATATTGGGCTTGATGGACCTTTGGTCTGTTCCAGTATGACAACTCTTTTGTTCTTATGTTCTAACTAAATATTTGAATATGGACACTTCCCTTTCTAAGGCTATAAAAACCCTGCAATTTGTTTTGTACTGTGTGTATTGGACTGAGTATATCTCTTACTGCTTATGGAAAACATATTCTCAAGGGTCTGTCCCTAATCCTGATCACTGTTTTTTCTCTCCCCATGGCTTCAGTAGGTCAGAGGGGTTAATCCAGTACTGCAGTGATAAGCAAAGCAATGGCCTTTTTATAAGAGAAAGCCTCATTAGGGAAATATTAATGAGGTTAACTTCTTTGAAGCCCTTTGGCTCAAGCAACCTAAAATGTTTATTTTGTACTAATTAGGCATAATTACCATGAAAAGTAGGTGGAGGCTGAATGGGAGCATCTGGAGGAAAATATATTTGGTAAACCATGACCATATATCCTAGGAAAATAATGACCCTATCAGAAGGATGTTGTAGGCACTTTTCTCTTCATACTTGAAACTTTTCACAGTCTCTTCTAAGAAGAATAAAATAATGTAGCAAAGGTATTTTTTTCTATAAATGTTGCACATCCAACTGACCCCGTAAGCCTGCTCCACCTACCTCTTCTCCGAGAGACCTCAAAATTTCCCTTTCTCTCCCACCCTGCCCCCTGAACAGGAGTTCCCTCTTCTCTTGGACCCCTTTGAGTGCCTCTATCCTCATCTGCAGGCCCCCCACTCTGGGCCTATCATTCAATCCCTGGTGGTCTGGGGTGTAGTTGGGACAGGAACAATCCACAATTACTCCTATCCATTAGTACATAAGTACATAAGTAATGCCATACTGGGAAAAGACCAAGGGTCCATCGAGCCCAGCATCCTGTCCACGACAGCGGCCAATCCAGGCCAAGGGCACCTGGCAAGCTTCCCAAACGTACAAACATTCTATACATGTTATTCCTTGAATTTTGGATTTTTCCAAGTCCGTTTAGTAGCGGTTTATGGACTTGTCCTTTAGGAATCCGTCCAACCCCTTTTTAAACTCTGCTAAGCTAACCGCCTTCACCACTTTCTCCGGCAACGAATTCCAGAGTTTAATTACACGTTGGGTGAAGAAAAATTTTCTCCGATTTGTTTTAAATTTACTATACTGTAGTTTCATCGCATGCCCCCTAGTCCTAGTATTTTTGGAAAGCGTGAACAGACGCTTCACATCCACCTGTTCCACGCCACTCATTATTTTATATACCTCTATCATGTCTCCCCTCAGCCGTCTCTTCTCCAAGCTGTATAGCCCTAGCCTCCTTAGTCTTTCTTCATAGGGAAGTCATCCCATCCCCGCTATCATTTTAGTCGCCCTTCGCTGCACCTTTTCCAATTCTACTATATCTTTCTTGAGATGCGGCGACCAGAATTGAACACAATACTCAAGGTGTGGTCGCACCATGGAGCGATACAACGGCATTATAACATCCTCACACCTGTTTTCCATACCTTTCCTAATAATACCCAACATTCTATTCGCTTTCTTAGCCGCAGCAGCACACTGAGCAGAAGGTTTCAGTGTGTTATCGACGACGACACCCAGATCCCTTTCTTGGTCCGTAACTCCTAAAGTGGAACCTTGCATGACGTAGCTATAATTCGGGTTCTTTTTTCCCACATGCATCACCTTGCACTTGCTCACATTAAACATCATCTGCCATTTAGCCGCCCAGTCTCCCAGTCTCGTAAGGTCCTCTTGTAATTTTTCACAATCCTGTCGCGATTTAACGACTTTGAATAACTTTGTGTCATCAGCAAATTTAATTACCTCGCTAGTTACTCCCATCTCTAAATCATTTATAAATATATTAAAAAGCAGCGGTCCTAGCACGGACCCCTGAGGAACCCCACTAACTACCCTTCTCCATTGTGAATACTGCCCATTTAACCCCACTCTCTGTTTCCCTATCCTTCAACCAGTTTTTAATCCACAATAGGACATTTCCTCCTATCCCATGACCCTCCAATTTCCTCTGTAGCCTTTCATGAGGTACCTTGTCAAACGCCTTTTGAAAATCCAGATACACAATATCAACCGACTCCCCTTTGTCCACATGTTTGTTCACTCCTTCAAAGAATTGAAGTAAATTGGTCAGGCAAGATTTCCCCACACAAAAGCCATGCTGACTCGGTCTCAGTAATCCATGTCCTCGGATGTGCTCTGTAATTTTGTTTTTAATAATAGCCTCTACCATTTTCCCCGGCACCGACGTCAGACTCACCGGTCTATAATTTCCCGGATCTCCCCTGGAGCCTTTTTTAAAAATGGGCGTTACATTGGCCACCTTCCAATCTTCCGGTACCACGCTCGATTTTAAGGATAAGTTGCATATCACTAGCAGTAGCTCCGCAAGCTCGTTTTTCAGTTCTATCAGTACTCTAGGATGAATACCATCCGGTCCAGGAGATTTGCTACTCTTCAGTTTGCCGAACTGCCCCATTACGTCCTCCAGGTTTACCGTGAAGTCAGTAAGTTTCTCCGACTCGTCCGCTTGAAATACCATTTCCGACACCGGTATCCCACCCAAATCTTCCTCGGTGAAGACCGAAGCAAAGAATTCATTCAGTCTCTCCGCTACGTCTTTGTCTTCCTTGATCGCCCCTTTTACCCCTCGGTCATCCAGCGGCCCAACCGATTCTTTTGCCGGCTTCCTGCTTTTAATATACCGAAAAAATTTTTTACTATGTTTTTTTGCCTCTAATGCTATCTTTTTTTCATACTCCCTCTTGGCCTTCTTAATCTGCGCCTTGCATTTGCTTTGACACTCCTTATGCTGTTTCTTGTTATTTTCAGACGGTTCCTTCTTCCATTTTCTGAAGGCGTTTCTTTTAGCCCTAATAGCTTCCTTCACCTCACTTTTCAACCAGGCCGGGTGTCTTTTGGACTTCCGTCTTTCTTTTCTAATTCGCGGAATATGTATGGCCTGGGCCTCCAGGATGGTATTTTTGAACAGCGTCCACGCCTGTTGTACAGTTTTTACTCTCTCAGTTGCCCCCCTAAGTTTTTTTTTTACCGTTCTTCTCATTTTATCATAGTCTCCTTTTTTAAAGTTAAACGCTAACGTATTTGACTTTCTGTGTACAGTTACTTCAAGGTCGATGTCAAAACTGATCATATTATGGTCACTGTTATCAAGCGGCCCCAGTACCATAACGTCCCTCACCAGATCATGCGCTCCACTAAGGACCAAGTCTAGAATTTTTCCTTCTCTTGTCGGCTCCTGCACCAGTTGCTCCATAAAGCTGTCCTTGATTTCATCAAGGAATTGTATCTCTGTAGCGTGTCCCGATGTTACATTTACCCAGTCTATATTTGGATAATTGAAGTCACCCATTATTATCACATTGCCCATTTTGTTCGCGTCTCTGATTTCTTTTATCATTTCTGTGTCTACCTGCTCATCCTGGCGAGGCGGACGGTAGTACACTCCTATCACCATTTTTTTCCCTTTTATACATGGAATTTCCGGCTGTGCTCTCAAAATGGCTGCCACGATTGAGGCATAGCTCCTGACCTGCCATAACTACTCCACTAGACCACCAGGAATTGTAAGGCATCCTGGGAGGGAGGGGCTAGCCTTCTTTATCTTCTTTTTCTTATCTCATGAAAGACTCCAGAGGAAATTGGAAAGTCATGGGATAGGAGGTAGTATTCTATTGTGGATTAAAAACTGGTTAAAAATTAGAAAACAGAAAAAAGGGTTAAATGGTCAGTACTCTCAATGGAGAAGGGTTGATAGTGGGGTTCTTCAGGGGTCTCTGCTTGAACCGCTGCTTTTTAACATATTTATGATCTAGATATGGGAATAACTAGTGAGGTAATTAAGTTTTCTGATGACACAAAGTCATTCAAAGTTGTTAAATCGCAAGAGGATTGTGAAAAATTACAAGAGGACCTTACGAGACTGGGAGACTGTGCATACAAATGGCAGATGACATTTAATGTGAGCAAGTGCAAATTGATGCATGTAGGAAAGAGGAACCCATACTACAGCTACATGATGCAAGGTTCCACATTAGAAGTCACCGACCAGGAAAAGAATCTAGGTGTCATTGTCAATGATACGTTGAAACCCTCTGCTTAGTGTGCGGCAGCAGCGAAGAAAGCAAATAGAATGTTAGGTATTATTAGGAAAGGAATGGAAAATAAAAATGAGGATGTTATAATGCCTTTGTATCACTCCATGGTGCGACCACACCTTGAATACTGTGTGCAATTCTGGTCACCGCATCTCAAAAAGATATAGTGGAATTAGAAAAAGTACAGAGAAGGGTGATGAAAATGATAAAGGGGATGGGATGACTTCCCTATGAAGAAAGACAGAAGTGGCTAGGACTCTTCAGCTCAGAACAAAGATGGCTAAGGGAAGATATGATAGAGGTATATAAAATAATGAGTGAAGTGGAATGTGTAGATGTGAATCGCTTGTTTACTCTTTCCAAAAATACTAGGACTAGGGGGCACGCAATGACGTTACAAAGTAGTAAATTCAAAACAAATTGGAGAAAATATTTCTTCACTCAACATGTAATTAAACTCTGGAATTCGTTGCTATAGAATATGGTAAAAGCAGTTAGCTTAGTGAGGTTTAAAAAAAGGTTTGGATATCTTCCTAAAAGAAAAGTCCAAAAACCATTATTAAGATGGACTTGAGAAAATCCACTGCTTATTTCTAGGATAAGCAGCATAAAATGTATTGTACTCTTTTAGGATCTTGCCAGGTACTTGTGACCTGTATTGGCCACTGTTAGAAACAGGATGCTGGGCTTGATAGACGTTCGATCTGTCCCAGTATGGCAACGCTTATGTTCTTTTGTACCTCTGATTGTGTGGATAACATGAAGAAGGGCTTAACAAAGCTAGAGGAATGGTCTAGAATTTGGCAGCTTAGATTTAATTCTAAATAATGCAGGGGCATGCATTTGAGCTGCAAAAACTCAAGAGAACCACAGAGTTTAGGGGATGAAGAATTTCTGTGATTGAAAGAGGAGTGGGACTTAAGTGTGATCATATGTGATGATCTTAAGGTGACCAAACAGGTAGAGAAAGCAATGGTGATAGCTAGAAGGATTCTTGGGTAAATAGGGAGAGGAATGGCCAGTAGGAAAAAGGAGGTGATGAGGTCCCTGTATATGACTCTGGTGAGACCTCATTTAGAATACTGTGTACAATTATGGAGACCACATCTTCAAAAAGATATAAACAGGATGGAGTCAGTTCAGAGGGCGGCTATTAAAATGGCCAGTGGTCTTCATTTTCAAATGTATGGGGACAGACTTAAAGATCTCAATATGTATACTTTGGAAGAAATACAGGAGAGGGGAAATATGATAGAGGCATTTAAATATCTATGTGGCATAAATGCTTAGGAGGCAAGTCTCTTTCAAGTGAAAGGAAGCTCTGGTACAAGGGGGCATAGGATGAAGGTGAAAGGGGATAGACTCATAAGTAACCTGAGGAAATACTTCTTCAAGGAAAGGGTGATGAATTTGTGGAACGGCCTCTCAGTGGAAGTGGTGGAGATGAAAACAGTATCTGAATTCAAGAGAGCTTGGGACAAGTGCATAGGATCTCTAAGAGAATGATAGGGAGATTAGATAGCATGGATGGGCAGACTGGATAGGAGGGGCATTTTTGAAAGGGACGTCCAAGTTTTGATGAGGACGTCCTCGCAAAACGTCCCCATACAAGGGCAGGGAAACCCGTATTTTTGAAACAAGATGGACGTCCATCTTTCATTTCGATAATACGGTCAGGGACACCTAAATCCTGAAATTTGATCATCCTTACAGATGGTCGACCTTAGACTTGGTTGTTTCTGATTTTCAGCGATAATGGAAACCAAGGACATCCATCTCAGAAATGACCAAATGCAAGCCATTTGGTCATGGGAGGAGCCAGCATTTGTAGTGCCCTGGTCCCCCTGACATGCCAGGACACCAACCGGGCACCAGGGGGCACTGCAGTGGACTTCACAAATTGCTCCCAGGTACATAGCTCCCTTACCTTGTGTGCTAAGCCTCCCAAACCCACTACCCACAACTGTACACCACTACCATAGCCCTTACGGGGGAAGGGGGCACCTAGATATGGGTACAGTGGGTTTGTGGTGGGTTTTGGAGGGTTCGCAGTTTCCTCCACAAACGTAAGAGGTAGGGAGGGGATGGGGCTGGGTCCACCTGCCTGAAGTGCACTGCACCCACTAAAACTGCTCCAGGGACCTGCATACTGCTGTGATGGACCTGAGTATGACACCTGAGGCTGGCATAGAGGCTGGCAATCAATATTTGTAAAGATGTTTTTTGAGGGTAGGAGGGGGTTAGTGACCACTGGGGGAATAAAGGGAGATTATCCCCGATTCTCTCCGGTGGTCATCTGGTCATTTCGGGCACCTTTTTGTGCCTTGGTCATAGGAAAAACACGACCAGGTAAAGTCGTCCAAGTGTCGTCAAGGACATTCTTGTTTCTTTCCATTATGGGTTGAGGACGTCCTAGTGTTAGGCACGCCATGTCCCGCCTTTGCTACGCCTCTGATACGCCCCCTTGAACTTTGGCCGTCCCTACAATGGAAAGCAGTTGGGGACATCCAAAATCAACTTTTGATTATACCGATTTGGATGACCCTGTGAGAAGGACGTCCATCTTCCAATTTATGTCGAAAGATGGGCGTCCTTCTCTTTCAAAAATGAGCCCAATAGTCTTTATCTGCCTACATTTTTCTGTGTTTCTAAATAAATTAATTAAATAAAATAAAAAATAAAATAAAATAAAATAATGAATGGACTAGTTTAGAAATTGGTAAATGATTAGATTATAAGATGTCTTTAACATAGGGTGATTACATAACTTTCCGATAGCAAAATAATTAGGTTCAGGAGATTTTGCCCTCAGTGTGCATTTTGTGCTTTTCTTTTTCTAATGAGTCTGTATTTATTTTTACATTTATATCCCGCTTTAACCCAAGTGGGTCACAGTCAAACATACACAATTTAAAATCACATAAAATTAAACAGAAAACATCAGTTCTATCAAGAAACGTCAGTAAATGGCAATAAACGTTATTCCTCCAAAAAAGCCTTTACAAAACAGTGGGTCTTCAAAAATCATTTAAACTGCTAAATATTAGCACTAAGTCTTAAATGCCCTGGAAGCCTATCCGACAGTATAGGTCCTACAACAGAAAAAGTAAGTGTACAAGTCTCAGCATAATGATATTTAATGTTTAATAGATGCTTGATATTGCTTTTCCTAAGGTCAACGCAGTTTCCAAATTGCAATAAAAATAAACAATAAGAAAATAACTCCATTATATAACAGGAAAGACATATTCATCTATAGTTCCAATCATACTACAAACAAATGAAATTTTCATCAAGGTAAACCAACTCTACACCATCTTATGCTGTTGCTGATGGAAGACGTAACTGTTTCACAGTTTCTGATCTTAAGGATCATTTCAGACGAGATATATTCAAAGTATTAAGAAAACACATGGGCACATTAGCTATACATATTGATTAATCAATACAAAACCTTAAAGATTACTCTATATATCACTGGCAACCAATGAAGCTCTTTCAACACTGGTGTGATATGTGCTGACCTCAATACTCCCATAATTAAAAATGCCGCTGCATTCTGAATGACTTGCAGAGCCTGGAATCTGGCTGATGACATACCTAAATAAAGCAAATTACAGTAATCAATTTTCATCAGTACCAGGCTCTATCCAATCGTCTGAATGTCTGATGCAGGCCCCATCTCCTTCAACTTGCTCAACAACTGAAGTTGAAAGAAAGCTGTCAAAATAAACCGATCAACTTGTTTTTGCATCGTAAAGTTTACATCCAACATAACTTCAAGGTTTTGAATACAGGATTTAACAGTAAATTTGACCCCCCCCCCCTTATATTCTAATAGGGAAAATTGATGGAGACAATTTCTGGGAAATGGTACACAATCAGTACTCAACATTAACTGATGACAAAGAAAACCTAGATGATTGGAACAAGGTGTCCAAGGAAATTCTAGACACATATCTCTCCCACAAAACTAAAAGAAAAGTCAAAATACAACAAGAACAGATGGTTTGATCTGGACATCCTAACACTAAAGAGAATATGCAGACAACTAGAGAGGAACTGGAAAAAAAGACAAAACAGATACAAACAGACATAACTGGAGATGAGCAATTTCAGTAAACAAAACTAAAATAATTGAAGCCAAAAAAGCCCACTACTCTAAACTGATAGGTAAAGATATTACTGATACCAAATATCTCTTTTCAGTTGTCAACACCCTACTAAATGTAGACGAGATCATTAACCCATTCCAGAAAGCAGTTTCAACCGCTGAACAGTTGGCTCTATATTTCAAAGGAAAAATTGCCAAAATCAGGGCACAGTTCATCAACACCACAAATGAAAGATATCTAGTGGTCAGGTTCTCCGACATTACTGCACCTGCCGATATGATCTGGGACAGCTTTCATGCCATTGAACAAGAAGACCTGGACTGACTTTGAAAGAAATTCTTGAAATCCCACTCACAGCTAGACACTTGCCCAACCAGTCTTATGAAATGTATAACTCCTAAATTCAAATCCATGATCTACACTTGGCTAACTAATACACTGTCAAATGGTCTCTTTCCTTCACTAGGGAGTATTATTCTTACCCCTCTACTAAAAAATAAACAAGAATCGTAAGCCAATGTGAGCAACTACAGACCAACGGCATCCATACCATTCCTGACAAAGTTAATGGAAGGCCTAGTTACCATACAGCTGACTGAATACCTGGAGAAATGTAATATCCTACACTACTCTTAGTCGGGGTTTCGACCAAACTTCAGCACTGAAACCATACTGTGCACCTTAATAAATGAAGGAAGGCAGGAAGGAAGGAAAGAAGGCACACGTCAAGCAATTCAATTTATCGAGTGCCTTCGATGTAGTCGACCACAAACTATTAATAACCATACTAAACAACATTCAGCTTACAGGTCAAGTCTTAAAATGGTTTAAAAGGATTTCTCATCCACCGATCTTATCTGGTAAAAATGAACGGATCTCACTCTGCAGTGCACTTCAGCCAGGCGGAACCAGGCCCATCCCCACTACCTGTTAAACTTCTGGTGGTAAATGTGAGCCCTCCAAAATCCACCCGAAACCCACTGTACCCACATGCAGGTGCCGCCCTTCACCCCTTAGGGCAATGGTAGTGGTGTACAGTGTCGAAGATAACCCCAAGGTTACGAGCTGATGAGACAGGAAGGATGAGAGTGTTATCCACAGAAATAGAGAATGGGGGAGGAAGAGAGGTTGGTTAGGGGGAAAGATAAGAAATTCAGGATGATCCACACTAAGCACAAATTCTGTGAAGGCCATTCTGCACAGAACAATTTTTATAGAATACTAACTTAGCAGACATTTTGCACCTAACTTTGGGCATGAGCATTTACTCCTGCCAAAGGCTGGTGTAAATGCTCACACCCAACTAATGGTTACTTAATTAGATTGCACACCCAACTAATGGCAGTTAGGCCAGTGGCATAGCCACGGGTGGGCCCGGGTTGGCAGAGGCCCACCCAGTTTCACTTCAGGTCCACCCAGTGTTGACACACATCATTGGTGTAGCCGGCAGGGATTCCCAGGCCCCAAGTCCTTTCTGCCTGGAGTTTCTCAAGCAGTCTCAACCCCACAGCAGTCAGCAACATGCTGACTGCTGCTGACACCAGCACTGCCCCCCCACCCCCACTCATGCTCAGTTCAATTGGCACCACCGTACGTGCATGCATGGGGATGCTGGTTGAACTGAGCATGTGGGAGGGGGAAACATGGACAATGTTGGCGGCTGGATATGCACCGGTGACTGGTGTGCGAATGAGACTTCTCGGGCCTCGGGGGACACCAGTGGATTATTCAGCTGGCAGGGCCTGAGATCCCTGTCATCCAAGGTGTTTATCTTTACAGGGAGGGGAGTGGACAGAGAGGAAATGCGTGGGTCATGCCCACTCAGTCCACCCCCAGGTCCACCCAAAAATTGAGGTCTGGCTACATTACTGAGTTAGGTGTGCAAATGAGGTATTCTATAACACCGCGCCTAAATTCTTGGATTGCTCTTGACCTGCCCATGCCCCTCCCATGGCAATGCCCCCTTGAAGTTGCATACTGTGAAAAGTAGGCACACATGTTATAGAATAGGTTGTAGGGCAGAGCCACGACTAATTCCTAATGACTGCCATTTAAAGTGCTTGTTAATGTCAATTATTGATTGTTAACAACAGTTTAGCCAATTACTTTATGCATGTATCTATGATCTGCACCCAAAATTGAGCACCTGACTGGGCAACTTATAGAGAATTTGGGTGTGTGCATGTGTTTATATCTGGTAATGGGAAGGGGGGCTTGCATTGCTTCTGCTCTTATTGTATCTGTTATGTGCGTATGCACTTGTAATCAAGTTTCCTTTGCAGATATAATTTCAGTTCCTAAATTCACAGGAAGTTAAATTAAAAATTATTATTTGTCATTAAGAAGGTCTCATCTAATCTTTTCTGTTGTTAAGTTTACCTTGTGCTGACATCACAGTAGTGATTGCATTGATTTCTAGAGAGAAATGATTAATGTAACCAACACAAGTATCAATTAAAAGCTTCTAAAACATCCCATCAATTAGGAGCTTTTCTGCTTGCAGCTCCATGCAGTCAGATGCCAGCTCTGACCCTGCACGCAGTCGGCTGTGCTGTGCAGGCCGTCCATCTTTGCAGGAATGTATCTTCCGAGGCGGCATTCGAGTCCAACTGCTGCCGTACGCAAGGCTATCATAAGCTCTGCCTCTGCGGGGTGCCACAAATGACTTTACAGTTATTGTTCCTTAAATTGGACACCCCCTCAGAGTCTAGATGATAGGAGATGAAACAGACTGCAGGAGGCTGCAGCCAAGTGGAACATTGCTAGCTTTTATTTCCTTTTAGAGGAAACACTCCATATATTTTCTTTTTGTCAAAGACTCTGAAAAAGACACACACACACACCTGCTACTACCAAGAGGAGGTTTGGTAAAATCACAAAACAGATTCTTGCATTTCAAGATCTGCACATAGCCTGCTGTCTGAGTGTCTCTGCTTCTCCAAATAGGAATACAGGACTCTGTGTGTAGGTATCATGTTTTACTTCTACCAAAGAGTGAACTCAATAACCTTTGATTGGAACACATGATGTGATAGTAACCTTCCAGAAAGCATTGTATACATTCCTTTGGTTTTGATTTTGGATGGGACTAGGTGGATACAATAGGCCATCACTGACTAATGTCACAGGGCTGGCCGTTTGTGCAGTGGTCAGTGATGGGGGGAAGGTACTTGACCATTACAGACAACCCAAAATAGCAGGATCCAGGTACCTTCAGAGTTCATTTAACATTTTTGTAACCACAGTATTAAAACATGAAATCCTAATAGCTCATTAGATGTAGGGTATGTTCTGATTCCTAGGGGACTGATCCCTTATGTAACTTGTACTATCACCATGCATGATTTAGAAATTGTACTTCTCCTTTCATGCCTGAACATTAATAATAAAACCTTTAATGGAAACCCGCTGTCTATTTCTCTCTCTCATATGTTTGAGTTAATATGTATCAGTCTTGAGTCTTGTAATTAAGCATTAATCCTCAGAAGACAATGACATTGGTAGTTAGTGCTCTGCTGGATGAATCTCATCTCTTAATGTTATCTCATACAGGGCTTTAAGTAAGGTGATTATCCAGAAGGGATTACAGTGTTTTCTTTATCATACAGGTTTTCAACTTTTTTTTTCCTACAAGAAACTCTTCTGAACAGTCAGATCTAAGGATATTACTGTGTTGTGTCCCAGCTACAGTATTCTATTAAGAAACTGGCTGAGAATTCTGTTTTTCCTATAATGATAGACTAGAAGATAGTTTTATTGTTACGATATAAACTGAGACATTATTAATTCAGGAAGTCATTCTTTCATGATCAGGGTTTTATAAATTTATGCTACATGATGAAATTAGGACAATATGGGCTAGATTCTATATATCATGTCTAAATAAATTGGTGTGGAAAAAAATACCCCTAACAGTATTCTATGAACCATGCCTAAATTTAGGCCCAGTTTATAGAATATTCCTAAATCTAGGTGTAGTTTCTAGAATATTTAGAAGGCGCTAGCAGCGCCTGTGTTATGGATGTGCTAATCAGTTAATCCCAAATTCTATATATAATGCCTTAAATTGTGCAGGCTAATTTGGTCACACGTCCAAATTATGAGCACAACTTAATTGATTAACATGCCAGCACTAATTCGGTTTAACTAGAATTTGCACACACAACTTTCTAGGTGTATTCTATAATGCAGTGTGCGTAAATTCTAATGCGCACAGTTGAAAATGGCACATGGCCATGGGTGTGGAATGGGTGGGTTGTTGGCATTTAAAAAAACTATGTGCAGTATTGTAAAATACAACCGATTTGCGCCTGACTTAAGCAGAGGTATTTAGTCCGGGTTTTAGGTGGTCTAAATGGCTGTGCCTAAATTTTAGTCTTAAGAATGGCACGTGAGCGTATTCTATAAACTATGACCAACTTTAGGTGTAGTTTATAGAATCACGCTAACTGTGCGGTTTTATGGTGATGATTTTTAAGCTTCCATATATAGAATTTCCCTCTTAGTGAGCAGTAATCAGAATGTGCTAGCTGGATAGCATGTCCATGCCCATTCTCCACTCCTCTCCCAAAAATAAATACTGCATATTTAACATGCACAAACAAGTTACCGCACAACACTTTAACACGCTTTGTGGTGAGCATTTTCACTTGCACTAAGCCCACATTAGGACTTAACACCCTTTAGTAGACATAACCCCTCTAGATGTGTCAAATGTAGATACATATAAACCGTTGTCTAGGTTCTACTTCCACACTGCTATTTCCTCAGCTGTCTCTCCAGCAGTGCTCTTTTATTACTCAGCAGTCTTATGAGTGAGAAGCATCAGAATAAAAGATTTCAAAAGTTTCAGCTATTTTTAAGGGGCCCTTTTACTAAGCCGCATAAGCGTCTACGCATGTCCAACGTGCACCAAAATGGACTTACCGCATGGCTCTTGCAGTAACTTCATTTTTGGCATGCGTCCGTTATGTGTGGCTGAAAAATAATTTTATTTTCAGACATGGACTTGCACCAAGTGGTATTTGACGCGCGTAGATCATTACCGCCCAGTTAACACGTGAGACATTACCGCTAGGTCAATGGCTGGCAGTAAGGTCTCAGACCCAAAATAGATGCACGGCAATTTTGATTTTGCCCACATCCATTTTCAACAAAAATTTTAAAAAGGCCTTTTTTACAAGTGCACTGAAAAATGGATCGGTGTGCGCCCAAAACCAGTGCCTACACTATCGCAAGCCATTTTCCAGCGCACCTTAGTAAAGAGGACCCCTAAATCTCTTAAACAAAGCACATTTTTATTTGGGAAAAGGGATGTGAATTTATATGCATTGACTTTTTAAAATATTTGATTTTAGCATTTCTGTATATCATAATTCTTGCTCTGAAGGCTTAACCTGTCTGCAGAACCTGAGGAATGGGAACCATACTGTGAGCAGCTCCCATTGCTCTAAGTTGTTAATCTAAGTTGTTATTCTAAGTTGTTGAATTTCTCAAAGCTACATTTTTAGCTGAAATTTCCAGGTATCAACTGGACAGTGTCCTAATTCTCTGCAATGGTTGCTAAGTTCCTAACTTACAAAAGGTTGGTAGATGTTGGGGCTCATTTTCAAAGCACATATGGTTTATTTTACAAAGCTGCACTACCAATTCTCAGTGTGGCAAATGAGAGGAAGCTCATTCAATTTCTATGGGGTTCATCTCATTTGCCACACAGGAATCGCTAGCGCAGCTTTGTAAAAGAAGCCCATAGACTTACAAAGTCACACAAGTTAACATGGGGCTCATTTTCAAATGAGAAGAACGTCCAAAAGGTGGTATAAATCTACATTTGGATGTTTTTCTCACAAAAACATCCAAATCAATATTTTCAAAACTATTTTTAGACATTTTTCTATGACGTTTGTCAGAAGTGCATTCAATTCACAAGTGGATGTGTCAGACGCGTGTTAAGGGAAGGATCTGGGTGTTCCTAACGGACATTTTTCTGCCATAATGGAACAAAACAAAAACATCCAGGGCTATATGTTGGGCATTTTTGGTCTAGAACTATTTTATTAATGAATAAGCCACTAAAAAGAGCCCTAAATTACCACTGGAAGAAATCAGAGATGACCTCTTCTTACTCCCCCAGTGGGCATTGAACTCCCCCCCCCCCAAAAAAAAAAAAAAATTTGATGAAAAACATTACTTACCAGCCTCTATGCCAGCCCCAGATGCTATAGTCAGGTCCATTAGAGCAGTGTGCAGGCCACTAGAATAGTTTAGTGGTGGGTGCAGTGCACTGCAGACAGGTGGGTCCAGGCCCATACCTCCTCCTACCTGCTACACTTGTGGTGGAAACGGTGAGCCCTCCAAAACTCACCAGAAACCCACTGTACTCACACATAGGTGCCCCCTTCACCCATAAGGGATTTTCTAGTGGTGTGCAGTTGGGGATAGTGGTTTTTTGGGGGGGCTCAGCAGACAAGATAAGGGATCAGTGGTGAGATGTGTACCTAGGAACATTTACTTGAAGTCCACTGCAGTGCCCCCTAGGGTGCCCCATTGCTCTCTTGGGATGTCTGTGTGGCCAGTCTACTAAGAATGCTGACTCCTCCTATATCCCAGTGGCTTGATTTTGTGCATTTTTCACTTGGATATGTGTGTGTGTGGGGGGGGGGGGGGGGGGGGGCGGTTAATGGACCAGAAATATAAATGCACAGAGCACAAAAACATATAGCAAATAGCCATTTAAAAAAAAGATAGATGTTTTTCTGTTTTGAAAATAACTATACTCCCCACTTGAATTTTGGACATTTTTAGCAAAATGTCCAAAGTTGGGCTTAGACGTCATATTGAAAATGCCCCTCCATGTAACTTTGTAAGTCTATGTGCTATGAAAATGAACACCTTAGTATTTTTCAACAGGGACACTTAGGGGCCCTTCTACTAAATCATGTTAGGAAATGGGCATAGAAGGGTTTAACATGGGACTTTACCACATGCTAAGTCTATTTCAGATGCAATAGTATTTAAAGCATTTTTTTTGCAGGTTGTGCAATAATGTTTGCATTAGCGTGTATTACCTGAAGAAAGATAATGCGGGAGAACTTACTATCTCCTATTTAGGACATACTAAGCTCTCCTGCATTAACTCTGCATTATCCAGTTAGTGTGCCCTGGATAATGCTTCCACGTCCATTCCCCACCCATGACACGCCCCTCTCAAAAAATTACAAAAAAATAGCACATGATTAGCATGCACTGACAGGCAACTTACTGCAAAACATTTTAACACATTTTGCAGTAAGCCTTTTTTCCCCATGTTAAAAGCTTGCATTAGTGCTTAACATGGTCTAGTAAAAGGACCCCTTAAAGAAGAGTCTGAATACAGCTATGCTCTGCCTTCTTAGCTAGTTCCCATCTTCTGAATACTGAGCAGGATGCTGGTAACTCTCCAAGGTCCTGAATACCAGACAACCACTGTTGCAGAATGCAGATTCAAATAAGATTATTGGAATGTCAATTTTACATATGATACTACAGTAATACATCAAGAGAGCTATTTTATAAAGCAGTTTTCATATGTAGAATATACTTGTGGGAAATAGCTATTATAAAATTCTGTGGGTAAATAAGTACATACAAGTACCTGTGACAACAAGAGCGTGCACAATTTTTTCATCTGAGGATAATATTTGAGTGCTGGGGGAGTTCAGGGGGTAGAAGGATTGAACTTTGAGTGTAGGGATTGAGGATGGGAGATTTGGTGTTGTATGTTGGGGGGGCGGGGTAATGCATGCCACCTCTGGCTGCAGCAATGTATATTTATATTTACCAGGGCTGTCGCTATCCTTTGGTACCACAGTGCCAATGGTTAGTGACTGCCATAGTAAATATTGCTGTGGGCTTCTTTATGGAGTTCCTAATATGTAAATTATATAGACCACCTATCCAGATGTACTTCAACATTTCTTTAAATCAGGCCTGTGGCACCCAATACAATGGGAGTTATACCTGTATCTTTCTGCCACATTTTCTTGGTCTTTGACTGCATCTCTCTACCCAATTCACAGACTAAATACTTGGAACTGTCACCTTTATAATCAATGCCATTCTGGTGTGGAATGGAGTGGAGGAGTAGCCTAGTGGTTAGTGCAGTGGACTTTGATCCTGGGGAACTGAGTTCAATTCCCACTGCAGCTCCTAGTGACTCTGGGCAAGTCACTTAACCCTCCATTGCCCCTGGTACAAAATAAGTACCTGAATATATGTAAACCACTTTGAATGTAGTTGCAAAAACCTCAGAAAGGCAGTATATCAAGTCCCATTTCCCTTTCCATTTATCCTTTACCACTATTTCCATGCATCCAACTTTTCATTGGAATTGGAATATCTCAAAACTTCTATATTCTCCATCTATCTCTTAGCAGTCTGAACCCAGTGCTTTTTCAGAACAGCAATGCTGTAATGTTTACAAAGTTTCCAATTTCCAGTGGATAAGATGTGCCACTTTATTGTGCCTTTTTGTATACAGTAGAAATTTTCTGCCAATCAGCACTTTGCAGCTAGCTAGCTATGAGATGAGTAATACAGTCCTCTCTTGCAGAATCTGCATATGTCTGTTTTACCAGGGTTCCCCCCCCCCCCCCCCCCCCCCCCCGTATTTGCTTTGGACCATCTTGACCATAATCCACCATCCTGAGCTGCAATTATCAATCTCTCATTCTTAGGTTTCAGTTCACCTTTCCTTAACCATAAATGTGTCTGGGTTTGATCAAATGTGCTTCCTGAAGTAACACTTTGTACTTCCCCCTGTATTTGTGCATTTGCCATTGTGTTTCCTTGCAAACTGATCTAATTTTTTAAATATTTTTTTCTTTTACTTTGCAAATTCTGTTGCCTCCTTTCCTACGTGTATAAGTGGATTCTCACTCATTACTTCTGCTCATTGAAATGCTTGTCCAAGCTTCATGACAGAAACAGATTCTGGACCTTTACTTTCATACTTCAACACATTTTGTGCTTTCGGGTCTGTTGATGCTCTTAGGTTGACCTGGAGGCATTTTCTTTCTGCTTTGAGAAGCTTATCTAAATTGATGTAGTGCAAGTTTCTTTGTATTCTTAAGTTAATTTTTCATCATCTAAAATCCATGAACCTATAATATGAAACTCCTTAAATGATTGGTTTTGTCATCTTTTCTTAATATATTTTGTACTGTTTTGATCTGAACTGGTTTCAGTCTGAACGTAACTAAAAATCTGATGTCCTCAAATTCATTAATAAATATAATCAATTATACTGTAACCCTAAATAAAGAACTGTTTTGAGGCTCAAAACTTCATAACTTTGCATATATCACTCTCCTACATGAGAAGTATTTATAATTGCAGACAGTAGAGGTATCATCACTGCCACTGTTCATTCTGAGTGGGAGTCTTCAAACTGCATTGCTGCCAGTAGGGGGTGGTGCTACAATACTGTGTTTTCATTCAATAGGGACAGGCAGGATCCCTGGAGTCCTGCAGAGTTTTCTTGTCCCTCTATTGAAAATTTGATAGTGAAACAGCTCCCCCCACTGGCAGGACTGTAGGTGGAGGACTCCCCCTAAGCTTAGAGGGAAGAACAATCATTTCCTGAAAAGGACAGAGCTAATGCTCACAGTTTTCTCCATGTTTTATAGTTTTTCATATGCACATAAAAAAGTTAAACCTTTCCTCACAATAACAAAATTAAATAAAGTGAAAGCAAAGTTAAACTTACCTGCAGGAGTGGAAAAGGTGTTATTATATTCCATATATACACAAGGTTCTTCATCAAATCCTCAGAATTATTCAAGAAATCTGACAATAGCTTCACAACTAGACAACTTCACAATTCTCTTCATGGTTTCCATGGCTTCCATGGCTTATTAATACTCCTTGGGTAGGAGAGTGACATATGTGGAGTTAAGAAATTTTGAGCCTCAAAAAATGTATTTATTTAGGATAGCAGTACAATTGATTATATTTATTAATGAATTTGATTCTACAAAGGTTTTTTTTAAGAACATCTATTGATTTTCCATTGTGGATATATTTAGACCAGTTATTTGTTTTTGTTTTTTTTTAAATGTTGAAGTATCTTATACCATTTTGCACTGTTGCAGCTGTTTTATTATTATTATTATTACTATTATTATTATTATTACATGACATTTATATCCCACACTTACCATCAAAGTTCAGTGTAGCTTACATAACTTTAAAAAATACCTGGGCTTCCCCAGGAACATTACATGTAGCCAAAAAGAATAATTAATTAACATTCATGAGAACCAAAGTGCCCAGAGGGATATGCAAATAAGTGATCATCAAGGAAAATTGTCATTTGGTCATATTATTGCACTATACATCCAACTGTGACTTGTTGCTTAATCATTAAGAGATGGATTATTAGAAAGGACATAATAGTCAAAATTGAGACATCCAGGTTGGGATATGTCAAGTTTTGCTAGTATGTTAGAAAAAGTTCAGCCAATGTAGAGCCTACTGAAAAATACATGCATTCATAGACATGTATGAACCAGTTATGTGTGGTGGGAGCATCCATTTTACAAGCATCAGTGTCTAAGCTATCAACACAGTCTGCACAACAAGTCTCGCTATGAAAGCATTAAGCCTGTGCTGCGATCTTTTCACTGGCTTCCTGTTGGAGCCAGAATTGAATTTAAAATTCTTTGCTTGGTTTTCAAAATTCTTTATGGAATGTGTCCTGCCTATCTATCCCAGCAGGTTGTTCTTCCTACTAGTTATCGTCTTGGTAGGTCTATTTCTTAGAACAAGCTTTCCTATGAGACAGCACTTTCTTTTCGCCGTATTCCTACAACTAAGCAGGTATTCAGTTTTGCTGCTGTGAAACTTTGGGAATGCTCTTCTGTTCGAAATTTGTGTAGAACAGAATTATTTGAAATTCTGTAAACAATTTAAAGCATATATGTTAGATATTATTATTATTTGCTTGTAAACAGTTCAGAGCTCTTTGATTAGACACATCATACAAAAAGTTACTGTTAAGTTATGTTATACATGTATAAGTTCTGGTACACAAAGGAGGTGAGCCAATAATCTAAACCACAAATCAACTTTTATGGAAGGAGGAAAAAGGACCTCATATGTCGCAAAAGAAATTTTCTATGCACTGCTTAAACTGGTGCTGATGTAGAACCTTTAGCAACCGTTGTAATCACAGGTCCTTAAAAAAACCTCCAATCCCAATGAGAGTCTTTTTATTGAAACAAAATTAGACTCCTTCTTTTTCATAATTTTTTAATTGAATTATTTATATAAGAGACAAAACAATCGCCATGCTGAATAAATATACTGAAAAATGGTTGAACTCCTTAGTTTCGTCTGAGTGCATTCAAAAGTGTAAGACAATCATTATACAGAGCAGACAGGTGACTTATCTTTATTTATTTATTTATTTTATTTATTTGTTACATTTGTATCCCACATTTCCCCATCTGTTTGCAGGCTCAATGTGGCTTACATAGCGCCGGAGAGGTGTTTACAAGCTCCGAGTTAAACAAATACAAAGTGATGTTATGGTAGAATAAAGATAAAGTTCATGTGGCACTGCCACATTAGGAGATCGTTCAACAGAAGAATTGTGTTATGTCCATCTTAGCTTCAAATCCTGAAAGGCACCTGTTTTGCCATTGCTTCCTCTGAAGATCATGAACAGTCACACCTCAATACACCTTATACACCAAAAGATCTCTCGCAAGCAAGTGTTAGTTTACTATTTCGAGCAAGTATGCATCAGTGCTTGGTTACGAGAGATCTTTTGGTGTATAAGGTGTATTATTATTACCTGTTACTATATCTGGAAAGCTAGCAAGTTCAGAACAACATCCAACTGAAGACTCTGATGCAGACCATTGTGGCCGAATCATGACTCTCGTCAAGTCATTGTGGGGCCCTTTACCAAGGAGTAGGTGGGCTATTATGGGTTGTGTGCATCTATTTGACACTACCACTAGGGTAGCGCATTTGCCAGTGGTAATTCTGATTTTGGCATGCGCCAAATCCCAGACTAGAAAATAATTTTCTACCGTGGGGCATTCCTGGTGGTGACCGGCAGCATGATCAAATTATCGTGCACTGAATGGTTACAGATGGGTAGCGCATGAGCTCTTACTACTAGGTCAATGGGTGGCGGTAAGGGCTCAGGCTGTAAATAGGCGCATGCTAGTTTTAACAGTAGCGCAGGCACATTTCTCAGCCTATTAAAAAATTGCCTTTTTCCCAGCCATGTTAAAAAATGGCCAAGCGTGCACCTAAAAGATGCGCGCACACTACCAGAGGCCACTTTTTGCTGCAGTTTTGTTTTAATAGCGTCAACTTTTTTTCACCTTTGCTGTTTCTGGCATGTCTATGTGACTGTGAGAGTTCCTGCTCTTCTGTTTGCATTGTTGATATTTCAGAACATACAAGTGCATGTGCTGGAACGTACATGTGTATGTCAGCCATTTTAGTAGCATGCATGTCTTTGTTTTCCAAAGCTGTCACTGTGCCCTTTGCCAGTATTGCTTTGAGGGTAAAAAAAAAAGGGGGGGATTAAGGGAGAGACCATTCCTAATCTAGAGGAGCACTGCAAAGAACGAGCAACTTCCTAAAACCTAGATGTCCCTGGGAGCTGGTGTGAATCCTGACGTTCATTTCAGCAGACATATTCCTTTTTTGAAATGGAAAATGGGCATGTATCATTTTGACCCCTGTTAATCCCACCCAAAACGCACCCAGACCACAGTGCCTTGCCATATGCAAATATTCACATTAATGTGCATATCCTGGCTTTCTAAAATCAGGATTTAGATGTGTGTGCAACATGCAAGCTTAAATGCTAGTTTCTGAATGTCCAAAATGCAAATAAGACTTCTAAAATGACCACCTAAATCACTAGGATCAAAGATATTGTGTTTTTGTGTAGTACAGCTAGTAATTTAAATCAGGCCTGGCTCTTGTTTAATTTACAGTTTACAGATCCTTTCCTACCTCACTGTGAATTACTTGAAGCAGCAGTGTTAATACTACAATTATAATTAAGCATATTACTGCAGGCTGTTTTCTGAATAAATTGGCTCTTCATTATTTTTTATTATAGCACCTATGATTTGTTTTGTTTCCTATTTTAGAGTTCCCTCTTTCATACTTTGTACAGTAGAATCTGTGGTGTGCTTGAGATATAACCATGCATTTGCATCTTATCAGCACCTCTGAAATTAAAGCAGATCTGTTACAATCAGGCAATCTCCATGGTAGGTGAAATCCGTGTGAGAACTTTTTCACCCTAGTACAATGAAAGAAAATCTGAAGAAACCGCTAAATTCTGTACATGATGTCATACTTTTGCAGCAAATTCCAAAGAACTGTGTAGAATGCTCTGTAAACTTATGCTATTCACTGTAGGGATCCTTGAGTATATAAAATTTGGGTTCAATTTGGCTCTAAATGCATTACAAACATGAAATAAGTAGGTGTACTGTGGGCAAGATTTCTCAGTGATTGATGCACCAATATTCAGCCTGTGGCAGTCAGCAGTTTTAAGACCATAAGAACATAAGAATAGCCATACTGGGTCAGATCAGTGGTCCATCTAGTCCAGTTTCCTGCTTCCAAAAGTGGCCAATCCGGGTCACAAGTACCTGGCAGAAAGCCAAACAGTAGCAACATTCCATGCTACCAATCCCAGGGCAAGCAGTTGCTTCCCCCATGCCCATCTCAATAACAGACTATGGACGTTTCCTCCAGGAACTTGTCCAAACCTTTTTTAAAACCCAGATATGCTAACCGCTGTTACCACATCCTCCAGCGATGAGTTCCAGAGTTTAACTATTCTTTGAGTGAAAAAGAACTTCCTCCTATTTCTTTTAAGAGTATTTCCATGTAACTTCATGTGCCCCTTAGTCTTTGTACTTTTCGAAACAGTAAAAAAATCAATTCACTTTTACCCATTCTACTCCACTCAGGATTTTGTAAACCTCAATCATAATCTCCCTCAACTGTTGTTTTAAAGCTGCTGACCTCCGTGGCTGAATCTAACCTAGATATTTAATGCCAGTACCATATCCAGGCACTAGTATTCAACATCTGAGTCTGCCACTGATGCATAAATTATGCGAATGCTGCCTGATATTCTGGTGCTGGCACTCATATGGCTAGGTGGGGGAAAAAAATGGCTGCATTTTGTCCACAGATTACCCCAGCAATAACTGCACAGTGCCATCGTGGTCAAAAGGCATACTGGGTCACACTGTATGATTATATGCCACTGAATATCTCAGGACAGCACACTGGGCAGGGTTTAAGTGAGCAGGAGCTTCTTCTGCCTGCTTAAACCCTGTTGAATACCTACCCCTTAGATCCTAACAAACTGCAGAGGCAAAACCAGAAAAAAAATCTTCTTTAAAAAATACACTCAAACATCTCTACTTTTGTTAAACTGAGAAGGTGAAGTTGTTGAAATTGTCAAGGAAAAAGAATAAAGGAACAGAAAAATGTCTGATACTTCTTTAACAGATAAAGGGACCCTCTTACTGAGTTATATTAAATAGCTGTTAGAATATGATAGCTGTTAGCTTTAAAATAGTGTGATATTCCCCCACACTAGTGTTGCCCCAAAAGTAACTCCCCATACCACTATTCCCTCTAAGCTGAGCGGGAGTTCTGCATCTACAGTCCTGCCAGTGGGTGGTGCTGTTTCACTATCACATTTTCAATAGTGAAGGACAGGACTCCAGGGAACCTGCCTGTCTCTAGCCATTGAAAATACAATATTGAAATACCACCACCCACTGACCCCCAATGCAGTTGGAGGACTCCCACTCAGCTTAGCTAGAACAGTGCCCCATATCCTGCCCCTCTCCCACCTCTGAACCATCCCAGGATATATAATTGTGGGTCATCCTGGCAGTCTAATGGTCTGAGGTGAGAACAGTCTCCCTCAGCCTTTTTCCTGGTGCTGCCCTGGGTTCAAAATGGCACTGAAGATGTCTAGCAGTAGTCTTGTGGTACTACTGCTAAGGGTCATCTTTCAATATAAGGAGTGATTCTTCTCATATGGAAGGATGATCCCTAGTTGTAGTACTAAGACAACACTGCTAGGGGTCATTGGTGCCATTTTGAACCCAAGGTAGTACCAGGACCAGAACAGAGGGGGTCCACTCTCTGAAGAAGATCAGATGTGGGGATACATTTTTTGGGGGGGGGGGGGAGGGGGGAGTAAGCTCTTTCAGGAGGATTGAATTGGGGAATGCACCACCATAGCAGTTCTGTTTTTATTAACTTTGGCCTGGCACTGCACAACATGTTTTGATGTATAGTGCAGGTGCTCCACCAGGTGTACACCAGAAACTGCAAGCAGCAAATCAACCCCTGTCTGTGCTCGACTAGGCCGGAAGGACACCAGGAGCCAGATCAAACCAGAGCTGCACAGGCATGTCCCTCCACCTGCTAGATAGAGAGAATACTGAGGTTGATATGCCTGCACAGGTCCACATATAGCAAACCTCAGAGGTTCTTCTCTCTATCTCCACCTGCTGGTAGAGGGACATAACCCACAAGTCTCTTGACTGATCTGTGGGAAGCTATGGAAGCTCCACATTATCTGCTAATGCACTTAACACAGTATCTGCCATGTGCACTTAAGGTAGGCCAGATGCTTAGCATACACTCTGCATCTATCATATGGGTTTTGCATTTCTGCAGTTTAGTAAAAGATCCCCAAATGCTCTACCTCATTAGCATGCATTAACATTATTAATGGACATTATTAGTAGCTAGGTCCATTGTGTAAAATAATGTGCATTAATCAAATCATGCAAAAGTGCATGTTAGTATATGCCCCCTTAGCACAGTGCATTAAAGCATTGTTTGTTAAGTAACATTTTAAGCATGCATTATTTATATTTTTGTATTTAATTTTTGGAGGGGAGTATCAGGGGTGGACAATGGGCATGGATGTGGTATTGACCTAGTGTGCTTGTGCATGCTAATTGGTTAACAAATTCCTAACACAGGACCTCGTACAACCTCCTAAATAGGAGGCACTAAATGCTCCGGATCACATTTTCAAGTTATGTGCCTTAATGTGAACATTAGTGCATGACCTGAAAAAATACTTGAAAATGCCATACTTTCTGGGCATGCTAGAAATGAGCTTAGTGTGCAGGAACATCCTGTGTTAACATGTGCTAAGCCCATTTCCTTTACTACTAATCATTTCTGCAGCAGTACTAGACATACACAGCACTGTACACATATACAGGTACTTTCTCTGTCCCTAGTGGGCTCACAGTCTAAGGTATTTTTGTACCTCGGGCAATGAAGAGTTAAGTGACTTGCTCAGGGTCATAAGTAGCTGCAGTGGGAATTGAACCCAGTTCCCCCAAGATTGTAACTCACTGTACTAACTATCAGGCTATGCCTCCTATAGTAGACATATTCCCCCCCCCCCCCCCCCCTTAGATCTAAGGCACAAAAATAAAAGGACAAGTTAATTTTTTTATACCATAAGGATAATACTGGAAAAGGACCCACAGAAAAGGAACTCAAGGGAAGGTGAATGAAGGAGATTAGGGAAAGAACAAAGAAATGAAGTAGAGAAGAGAAATCAAGGCAAGAGGCAAAGGGAGCAAGGAAGCTGCAAGGGCAGAAAAAAAAGGAGAAGAATCAAGCGTATTCTTTGCATGCACTTTCCATCAGGTTGCCAATGCTATTAGTATGTTGGGCAGACCAGTGAGGAGCAGGCTAAGGATCTTTTTTGCTTATCACTGCAAGCAGCCAAGGTGCCATGGCAACCAAGGTATACACCGCAGAGAGGCGGCAGCCCCCAGCGGGAACAGGGGGGATGAGCCAGCTTTTGGAAATGAATTACACCACTTCTCCTTGGGCCAGCCCAAACAAGCTCGTCTGCTGCAGGGAGATAAGGTCTGTGTGCGCACCTCCATGGAAATGGAGATTATTGTGGCATCTCTCCATGCAAGAGAAATATCAGATAGCAAGCATGAGACTCTGGATTTAAGAAGAATAATACTTATACAAGACAATGGATATTTTTGTAAAGTTTTTCAGGAGAGGGAGGGCAATTTGTAGTGTTTTGTGGAAGTGAAAGACAGCATTGGTAGAGTTTCATATACAATGGAAAAGTGCTGTGATGAGTTCTCTTTGAATGCACCCCCACTTCAGCACTGCAGCACCACCTGCTTTCTAGTGTACGAACCTAAACTTCACTCAACCATATAACTAGCAACAGCTGTTAAGGCAATATTGCTCATGATGATATATAGCACACTGGATGACTTCATTAGTGGTCTCTGTATTTATCTGTAGGCAGCCGAACCTGAGCTTGTATGTATTCTCACACTAGAAAAATAACAGAACCCAAACCTCACCTCTTCCCCCTTCCCAAGCAAGAATCAAATACATTTCATAATGCCTTAAATTTGCAGTATCCCTCATGTCTAGCAGGAAACCATGTCCAGTTTCTGATTCAAAGGCAAATCAGTGCCAGTGATAGAAGAGACCAGCCCAGTTAAGGAAATTATCAGGCGTGGTCTAACGTCCTCTCCCCCCTAATAATAATCTCCCGTGAATTATTTATACGGAAACTGTAATTACACTGAGCAAAACAGTGTAGCATGCATAAAGCATGCTTAATTATCCAACCACCTGGTGTAAATTCAGGAGCAGCCAATAACTGTTTGCTTAATAAATTATCCTTCGTTTGGCTAAAAGAAGCAGTGAGAAGCCAACAGAGCTCAATTAGTGAAAGATCATCAGTCAGCAAACTGTTGCATAGCTAGTGACATCACGACATTTGATTCCTACATGTCTAAGTAAATGATGACGATATTAACTTTTCCAATTTTCCATTTACTTGATATACCACCTATCCCCGGAGGTATCAAAGTGCTTAAAAAAATCGTATTAACTAACCAGACATTGTAAGTATATATTTAAAATAATAACATGAAAATTTTATTGAATGACAACTGGGGATGTAGCCATATAGGGGTAATTTTATAGCCAGGTACATACTCATTTCTAGAAGATTTTGAGAACAATTTTGTAAATATATTTGCATATAAAATGTTTTGCACGGGCAAATGGGCTCTTATATAATTAGGTGATGGGTGAAAAAACATGCAGTGCAAGCTGGCATGTACGGTACTGTAGAGAAGGATATTCAGGAACACAGGTGGAGCCATAATTTACACATATAGGGATAGATTCTATATATGGTGCCTGAAAAATCCGCACGGAAAAGAATTACACCTAGGCGTATTCTCTAAAGTATGCCTAAATTTTATAGAATAGACTTAAATTTCCACACTGTATATAGAATATGCCAAGTGGCTCACCTCACAATCAAATTTGGTCACATCCATATAGGCCACATTTTACTTGGTGTAAATCCTGACACCTAAATTAGGCGCAGATTGGGTGTATTCTATAATAATGCGCATTGATTTTAGAAATGCACATGCTCTGCCCCTGGCCATACCCCCTGTTCAACTATGCAACTTAGAATTTAGGTGCACCTCGATATAGAATACACTTAGCGAGTTGTGTGAGTAAATCTCAATTAATGCCAATTAGTGCTGATAATTAGTTCTTACTATCCAATTAAAAGCACTAATTAGCTAGCTAACCAATTAAGTTATGCACATTGTTATAGAATACGCTTCAGTTTCTGCATGGATTTTTAGGCGTCAAATATAGACATATGTACTGTGGGGGCAATTCTGTTATTGAGAACTTCCATTTAGGTGGTACAGGGTCTATTTTATAAAAGAATCTAGGCCTCTAGGTTCCTTTATCAATGTAACTGGCTATCAACATGTCTAAAATTTAGGTGTCCATACTTATGTCTGCCATAGAGTTGGTGTAAGTGGGATCTCTGATTACTTGTCTAGTTAGTCTTATTATACCTTACTGTCCTAAAAGAGTCTTATGGTCCCTTAATGACCACCGTCTTGTAGTGTTGGATCGAAAAGCAGCCCATTACGACTCTACCTGACACACAGCTTTTTATTTTCTGGCTCCTTTTACCTGGAACAACCTACCCCTTTCTCTTCACGCTAACTCATCGTTTAAAGGTTTTAAGGCTGACCTCAAAATATGGCTATTCAAAGAAGCGTATGGTGCTCTTGATTGACTTCTACGATTTCTACGACTGTCTGACATCGACCCATCAGACCCATTTCTCCTGCCCTCTCTCTTTAAGATCTTTTGTACCTTACCCTGAATTATTATCCTTTGGTAGTGCTTATGCACGTGGGTTCTGGAAAACTAGCAGTCACATGCCTACCATTATTTAGGCATAAACATTTACACCATTGAGCTGGCAGAAGTGCTCGTGCCTTACATTAGGCACCTATTATGCTAGTATTCTGTTGCAGCAATTACACAGGTAATTGTTCATCTAGAATTCATGCCTAGTGTGGATCATTCTGGTACTTAACTTTAGGCAAACTTTTGAAAATTATCCCTATATCCTCGGATTCTATAAAGCCATAAAAATTGCACGTACAAATTTAAGCACGATTCCGATTTGTATGCACAATTTATTAATTGAATAATGAGCCAATTAGTGCCAATAATTGGCTTTTTTTGTGATGATTTTGTAGGGACCATTTACTGAATCTACCCCATAATGTGCACATAGATGTGGACATGTGGAGGAGCATTTTCAATATGACATCTAAGTCAGACTATGGACATTTTGCACTAAGCTTGGGATTTTATATATGGCACCTTAATTTCCACATGGAAATCGAAATATATTCTATAACAATGTGTGTAACTTAATTGGTTAACTAGCTAATCAGCACTGTTAATTGGATGATAACAAGCAATTATCAGCACTAATTGGCATCAAATAAGATTTACACACACAACTTGCTAAGCGTATTCTGTAATGTGGTGCGCCTAAATTCTATGCTCCATAGTTGAAAAGGGGTGTGGCCATGGGCAGGGCATGGGCATTTCTAAAATCTATGTGCGTACTTATAGAACACACCCACTCTGTGCCTAATTTAGGTGTTGGGATTTACGCCAAGTAAAACATGGCATAAATGGCCATGACAAGTGTCCACTAGTGCCCACTACAGATATCTCCTCAGTAATCAATATTATGTAATCTCACACAAAATAGTTCGATTCGATTACTATTATAACAAATTTAATACTAATTGACAGAAGGGGTGAAGATTTAGTACTCAACTGTGTGGGACTTAAAGGGGCATACCTTGATAATGCAACAGCGAAACACATGTCCGTATGCAGCCCCGAACTCTAGCCAGTATGCAGCCCCGAATTCTAGCCTTTTGAGATTTAAAGGAAAGGAGGTTTATATAACCTATTATAAGATAAGTTTATACTACTTTTTGATTCATTAGAAGATAAATGTATAAGATTTTTGACCTAAAGTTTTTTCAGAAAAAATCTATAAAATCGTTTTTGTAAGGTATTCCTCATTAAGACCAATGACAAGAAAGGTGGGAACTTTTGCCGAAAAGAAACTTAGTGGTGTACCACCAATAAACGGAGTACCGCCTCTGAAGGTCTGAAGATACCTTATTTGTGAAGTATTAAATTTGTTATAATAGTAATCGAATCAACATATTTTGTGTGAGATTACATAAATGGCCATGACTACATTTGGTTGTGTGTAGAGGCATTCAGCGTTATTCTATGTACAGCGTGGAAATTTAAGCCTATTCTATAAAATTTAGCTGTACTTTACAGAATATGCCTAGGCATATTTTTTTCCACACCGAATTTTCAGGTACCATATATAGAATCTAGTCCTACATGTCCCAAATCCAAATAGAAAACATGACCATTTCAAAACTGCAAAACGTCTTTCTTTTTAGAAAATACCATTTTATGTTCTGTGTGTTTACCTTTTCAGGCCAATAAAAAAAAAGTGTAAGTGAAAATGTAGAAAATCAAGCCATTGGGATGTAGGAGGGGCCAGCATTTTTAGCAGACTGGTCCCCCAGATATCTCAAGAGAGCAATGGGGCACCCTAGGGATACTGCTGTGGACATCCATTCCCTTCGGTGGTCATCTGGTCATTTAGGGCACATTTTTGTGGCTTGGTCATAAGAAAAACAGGACCAGGTAAAGTCGTCCAAGTGCTTGTCAGGGACGCCCTTTTTTTTCCATTATGGGTCGAGGATGTCCAAGTGTTAGGCTACACCTCCAACACGCCCCCGTGAACTTTGGTCGTCCCTGCGACGGAAAGCAGTTGGGGACGTCCAAAATCGGCTTTCGATTATACCGATTTGGACGACCTTGTGAGAAGGACGCCCATCTTCCGATTTGTGTCGAAAGATGGGTGTCCTTCTCTTTCGAAAATGAGCCTGAAAGTGGATGATTTGCATTAAGAAAAAAAAAGCTGTTTCATGTCCACAAGATAGACTCATTTAATGACTTAGCATTCCGCATCTGCTCATGCTATCATAAGAGGGGCAAAGGCATGAACTTCTTTGGTCGGAGCAGTAACAGCTGCTGAAATGGAACAAATGCAGCAACATGAGCACCCCAAAGGTTTGGGAATCAAGTGTGCGGAGGATGATGGGAAATTGAGTAGAAACTGAGGGGGGTCTTTGACTAAGCAGCAGTAAGCTCAACGTGGGTTTGCCACTCACTAAATCGGAAGTACCACCGGGCTACTTCAGCAGCCTGGCGGTAGTTCCCGCTCCCAGTGCATGCCATTTCCAGCACTTCAGAAACATTTTTATTTTTGTAACTCTGGTGTTTACCCGGCGGTAATAGGGCAGTGCGGCGCACTTCCGGTTACCACCAGGTTAGTGCAGGAGCCCTTACCGCCACCTCAACGGGTGGTGGTAAGTGCTTCCCCAAAATGGCTGCATGGCAAGTGCTTCACTTGCTTCATGGCCATTTCTTTAAAAAAAACCAGCTTTTTACCTGTTGCAGTAAAAGAGGGCCTCAGCGCGCGTCAAAAACACATGCTGACACTAGCGCAGGCCCCCTATTGCCACAGGACCCCTGAATATCTGGCTGTCAGTCACCATCTTCAACTACTTATATGAAACCTCCTGGACCACAAACCATTTAAATTTATTGTCAGCCCTTCTTACCAGTGGCGTTCCTAGGGGGGGGCGGGGGGTGCAGTCCGCCCTGGGTGCACGCCGCTGATGGGGTGCTGCGTGCTTGTCTTCTCCGCTCATTCCGTGCTCCCTCTGCCCCGGAACAGGTTACTTCCTCTTCCGGGGCAGAGGAAGCATGGAATGAGCGAAGCAGACAGGCGCGCGGCACCCCCCCAGCAGGTAAAAATGCACCCGGTGGGTGTCATTTCCCCGAGGGGGAGGTGGCCTTTTGCCGGGGTGGGGGGGGGGGGTCGCGCTGCACTGGGGGGGGTGACCTTTCACCAGGGGTGGGGGGCGCTGCTCCCAGGGGGGACATCGGCAATCCGCCCCGGGTGTCAGCTACCCTAGGAACACCACTGCTTCTCACTAGTGCATTGGTTCTCAATCCTGTCTTTGGGACTCTCTCAGGCAATCAGAGTTTTTTGAATAATCGCAATAAATGTACTTGAAATTAATTTGCAGGCACTGCCCCCAGTGTATGCACATCTATCTCATGCATATTCATTGCAAAATCCTGAAATCTTGACAGGCTGGTTGTGTCCCAAGAACTGAGTTGTGAACCACTGCATTAGTACTATATCCCTTAAATCAACAACCAAAACCTTTCTGGTCAGAGTCTACACTTTCCTCTGTGTTTTGATTATCCTGCATTCATCTGGATATTGAAACACAGAACACATAAGGAAAGTCATACATTCATTGTTTTCACTTCTAGTTCTTGAGGGCCACCAGTGGTTCAAGTTTTCAGGATATCCCTAATAAATATCTTACTGTTGAAAAATTGTTAGAGAAGTATATAACAAGGTGTTGGATTTTTATCTTTGTCAACCCTGTACGATTTGGTATCATAGATATTGAATAAGATTATATATGATGAATGAGCAGTATAATTGAAGGAGTATGGAATGATTGGATATAGTGTGACTGTTGAAGGAAAGATGGATATGATATGGTGTTGGGAAATTGTTAAACATAAATAATATATTATAAGTGGAAAATAAAAAGGTAAAAAATTTATAAAATAGAGTGGTGGTTACTATTAAGAGAGGTATTCAACTATAAAAGTGGTGACTATTAAAAAAAAGAGAGAGCTCAGTAATAAAGGTAATAAATATGCATGAGGTAAATTTGCATATACTGAAGCATGTAAATTTACCTCATTTATGTTCATTAGGGATATCCTGAAAACACCAACTGTGCCTCTGTCCAAAAGCAAGGCTGTTAAGTTGGGGATCAATTACTTCTTAGGTGCCAGCCAGTAGCCAATGGGGATAGTCAACAAGCTTGTGCAGAAAGATCTGGTTGGATTCCTGTGCTCTGGGCAGACTGACAGCAGGAATCAGCTACATGCAAAATTCATAACCCCCAGATAGGAGCTTTATTCTTTGTGCACCAGATATTTGTATGAGCGGCAATAGGGAGCAAGCCTTCTGGATTTGGGATGCAGCCATTTTTATGGTTTATCATTTATTGTCTATTATAATTTGATATATTGCCAAATCTACAAAAGGTCCAGGTGATGTTCAAATACAAAAAAAGCATAGTAAGGAAGGAACTCCGTCAACAAAACAGAACATCAATCCTACAAGAATACATCTCCACTCGGATTGCAAAGTACTCAAGTATAGTGACCATAGCTCTTCACAAGATCACTAAATACAGCCCGTAAAAGATGTGTCTTCAATAGTATTTAAAACTTCTTATAACATTGCACTGCTCAAAAAGGGACTGGTAACTTATTCCAAAGAATAGGACCAAGCCCAAAAAAGGTGCTGCTCTGGGCCAAATAATGACAAGTCAATGCTGAGATCAGCAAAACCACTCTATGAGCTGATAGAGACCTCAATGATCTTCCTGGTACATAAGGAGTAATAAGAGCATCCAAATAAGGAGGACCGTTTCCAAATAATACCTTATGTACCAGAGTGAGGGGGGTAGTTATTAATGTGGGCTACCGTTAAGAAGTGCAATTCTACTGTTAGCATAAATTATTAGTCAATAGGTCTCATTGCCTAAAATAGGACCTGCGTTAAACTGATATGAGCTAGTGCTAACATAACTTGTCTTAACGGTAGCCCATACTGAAAACTATGCCCTTATGAATCTTAAAATCATCCCTGCAATTAATTGGGAGCCAATGGTGCTATAGTCAAAGAGTAACGAACTGATAGAATCAACTAGCTTTGCAAATGGTTTATGATCCCTGGCTGGGAATTATATTTGCAAATGGAGCATATGCATTTCTACAGGACAGGAGGAGTATTCAGGTACTGTTCTAATACACATGCAAGCAACACAGTCTGAGTGCAACAGCAATAGCTGAAATTTGTCCTCAGGAGAAGAGATGTATCTATATATTGCATACATTTAATCCCAAAGTAGGGTTATTAGGCAAAATTGAGTGAAACCAGCCCAGAAAGTAATATATGCAAGCTCATCACATCCCAAAACATCCTGGACCTTGTTGTCATTTATATGCATGCCATATATATTTGGCAAAAGTGTGAAGAGAAGGAGTGGGAGGTTGACTATGGATACCAAAGACTAGAGAGATTAACACTTTTAATCAAACGTTTATTGATAAAAAAGACTTGACACAAACGTTGTGTTTCAGTCACTGGGCCTGCATCAGGAGTCTACAAGAGAATATATATATATATACATATAAAAATATTTAAAATATATATATAAAATTAACAGTACAGGAATAATGGCAAATAAAGGCAAATGAAATATGCTAATTTGTAGAGAAATCAAAAATATGCATAAAAACAATATATATCATCTCATCATTTGAGTCCATTAATAAAAATAATGTAATAAATGATAATAAAATATACAAAAAGTATGATTTATCTTATAGTATACATATATATAAAAGAATATATATATGAAAAATAACAGTAAAGGAATAATGACAAATAATGGCAAATAAAATGTGTAGAGAAATGAAAAATATATACATAAAAACAGTATACATCATCACATCATTTAAATACATTATTTAGAATCAAACATATAAACGGCAAGTGACCGACTCACCTGCAAATGCGCAGTAGAGTTGGAACGCTGAGAGTGTAGAAGTCCAAGCCCCGCCTCCACCAGTAGTACAGCCCAATAGGGAGGAGGGCTTGGACATGGGTGTGGAAATCGGAGGAGGAGGGAGCAGGGAGGGAAGGAGGAGGCGGAACTGAGGGAAACAGACGCTGGGGAGAGGGCAGGGGAGAGAGCAGGGTTGGAGGACGGGGGGAGGCCATAGGAAGACAAAAAAACTAGCCCGTTATTACGGGCTTAACGGCTAGTGATTTAATAAATGATAATAAAATATACTAATGTGTAAAAAGATAAAAGTATACATTAAAAAGTGTTCATCTCTCCAGTCTTTGGTGTCCGTGGTTAACCTCCCACTCCTTCTCTTCACACTTTTGTGTTTTTCTGTGGGGCGTTTGAGTTCTCCGCCTCAGGCGGATTCTCCTGGATATATATTTGGCAAACAGCAATACTATAAATCCTAGAATAAGATGAAACCTGATTCACTGCCAGAATAGCCTCAAGAGGCTAAAGTATCAGTAGTGATGCAGTATTTTTATAATTAAGATAGCATCATATCTATGTTGAAACTTGGGAATGACATGGCCATTCTCACACCCCTTTTCTTGGTTGCGCTTTGCCCCAACCAACTTCAATGTTGCCATCAACAGATGCATTATAATTATTGCTGGTAATTTATCACCCACCCATATTATTCCATTGATTATTAATAATAACTGAGATTTGCATTTTTATTAAATGGCTGGGCCGGAAAGATTAAAAATTGTTCATGTTAATTTAATAGAACCTTGACTATTTCAGCTTCTGTGGCATCTTTAATTCTCTGCTTGCCCTGGACAGCACAGCTCTGCATCAGGCTTCCCATTCATCTTGCATGGTAGCAAATTAACCCTTTGTACTGGAAGGTAATGAATGGAATGTTCTCTGCAGTCTTCATATTCACAAGAAAAGATTCTAATCACGTTACTACTTTGTTTCTTTTAGTGCAAAATAATATCAAATAAATAATATTTGGCAGTACAGCAGAAAATTTTAGCAGCATAGGATTTCAGTCTGGATGTGTTTTGGTAACTTAATAATAGTAATTACTAGTAAATTTGCCGGCCGGAATTCAAAACCATTTAACTGGCCAGGAATGGCACCTAGCCGGTTAAATGGTATTTAGCCAGCTATTTGCCCATATTCAGTGGGAGATAGCTGATTTCCAGTGCATCACTAGCCAACTAGTTAAGTTGGAACTGGCCAAAAATAAACCAAATGTTCAATGCCAGTCACCAGAAATGGCCCAGCATTGAATATCCGAGCACAGTGCTGACCGTGGAAGGCAGCCTGGCTTCCTCCTGCAGTCTGAATATCAGCCCTATAGACTTTTTGACCAAAGCCACACCTTGTCTATGCATGCTTAAATTCTGTCATCATTTTGGTTGCTACTGTGTCTGCAGCAGGCTATTTACCACCATTTAGGTAAGGTGTCTTATTTCTATTCAGGGTTGTCGAGAGACTGAGCCAGGCCCAGGACAGGGCCGCCGCCGGGCCTTGGGCACAGCCGCCGCCCCCCCCCCCCCAGGATCGTCACTGCTGCTGTCCCTCCCCTAGATCGTTGCTGCCACCCTGCCCAGGATTGCTACTGCCCTCCCTACCCACTGCAACTGTAAGTACTTTGGCTGACGGATCCCAAGGCCCCACCAGCAGAACAGTCTTCCTCCAGTGCTGCTCTTTTTCACTCTGCCGCATGGCCTGCCCCTGCGGCTACTTTTTGCTCTCACGTCATGCATGCTCAGTTTCAAAACTAAGCATGCGAGGCCTGAGGGGAAAAGTAGCCGCTTGGCAGGCAATGCAGTAGAGTGAAGAAGACAAGCACTGGAGGAAGATCTGTTTTTCTGGGGGAGATCCCTGCCAGCCTGCTGTGTCTGCTCCTCCAGGTCCTCCCCAGCCTTCAAGGGGGGCCCGGCGCTGTTTTTCTTTCTCCTGCTCCTGTTGGGATGCAATCACCTGGGTCCCGTCAGGAGCAGGCGAGAGAGAGAGAGAGAGATCCTGGCACTGGGACCCCCTTGGAGGCCCGGGTCCAGGGAATTTTGCCTCCCCTGCCCCCCCCCCCCCTCTAGGCGGCCCTGTTTCTATTGATGCTGCTGATGTATGCTATGCTTTCCTACTGGATGGTTTTCCATACAGTTACACAATGTGGACTAGATTCTACATATGGTGCCTGAAAACTCTGCATGGTAAAAAATAAATATGCCTAGCTGTATTCTCTAAACTACACCTGCATTTTATAGATTAGGTTTAAGTTTCTGCGCAGGATATAGAATATGCTGAGTGCCTCTCCACACGACCAAATTTGGTCGCATTCATTTAGGCCATCTTTTACTTGGCATAAATTCCGATGCCTCGATTAGGCGCAGAGCAGGTATACTCGATAATGCACATAGATTGCAGAAATGCCCATGACCTGCCCATTCCATGCCCATAGCCACACTTCCTTTTCAACTATGTGACTTGGAATTTACCCACACCACGTTATAGAATACACTTAGGTCCCTGTTTACAAACCCATGCTAGTGGCTGCCACGCAGCAATTCAGACAAAGCCCATTCAAAGTAAATGGGCTGTGTCAGCTTTACCACACTGTCAGCCACTAGTGTGACTTTGGCGCAACTTTGTAAACAGGAGGATTAGTGAGTTGTGCACATAAATTTTAACTAATGCCAATTAGTGCTGATAATTGCTTGTTAACATCCAATTAACAGTGCTGATTAGCTAGTTAACCAATTAAGTTGCATGCATTGTTGGAGATTACGCTTCCATTTTTGCACAGAAATTAAGGTGTAATATATAGAATTTGGAGGGGGGGGGGCTAAATTTATTGTCTAAGCACTGCATGCTTAGTTACTGGATTCTTATCAACAAGTCACTTCTGTCTCAGCACTTTTGTTGGCTTTTCTTGACTCATGGATTAATTACTGTCTGCATTTAAGTCTGTGTGATGTTTTATTGAATATGGTGTACATGTCACATTGTTTTTAACACTCTACCTGCTTATTTATTTATTTGTGACATTTATATCTCACATTATCCCAAACAAGCTCGAGTTCATTGTGGCTTACAATAAACAGTATAGGATACATCACAGAGATTAATGCAAAAGAGAGAAATCTAGCTGTAAGAACCCAATTATACAATACAATATCAGAGGCGTACTGGGATAGCTATGGATATTCAACATTTGAAAAAACCTATTATGAATGAGAAATTGTGCATGAAACAGTGAGAAGGCTAATGGTAAATAAACAAATAACCAATTCAGGGGAGAATGTCACATTCGAGTTATTTTGCATACTCTGCTGCTCGTCTTATCTTCCGCCCGGACCGATACACTCATATCACGCCTCTCCTCAAGTCACTTCACTGGCTTCTGATCAGGTACCGCATACAGTTCAAGCTTCTCCTTCTCACCTACAAATGCACTCGATCAGCAGCCCCTCCCTACCTCTCTACCCTCATCTCCCCTTACGTTCCTACCCGTAACCTCCGCTCTCAAGACAAATCCCTCCTTTCAGTACCCTTCTCCACCACCGCCAATTCCAGGCTCCGCCCTTTCTGCCTCACCTCACCCCATGCTTGGAATAAACTCCCTGAGCCTATACGCCAGGCCCCCTTTCTGCCCATCTTCAAATCCTTACTCAAAGCCCACCTCTTCAGTGTCGCCTTCGGCATATAACCACTATACCTCTACTCAGGAAAGCTAGACTACCCCAACTTGACATTTCGTCTTTTAGATTGTAAGTTCCTTTGAGCAGGGACCGTCCTTCTTTGTTAATTTGTACAGCGCTGCGTAACCCTAGTAGCGCTCTAGAAATGTTAAATAGCAGTAGTATTTAGCACGTTATGGTACCTTATTTATTATTTGTGTAATTTTAAATACAGATGTCCCATGTTTTTTTTATTATTTATACTGATATATATTTGTTATTTTTTTAGCCCCTGACTCAGCCCTTGCCTGGGCAAAACACGACCTGTGTCGGGCATTTTAGGTTTTGTACCCCTAATAAAAGATTTGGTTTCACCGTTCATCTGATCTGTTTGTTTCTGTTCATCATCTTGTTTGCTTTTCTGTCTGCAGCAGGCTATTCCAGGCATTCGAGACCCTCTTCATAAAAATGTATTTTGCACATTAATGGATCCTTTTACTAAAGTGCATTAAGGGCCCTATTTACCAAGCTGCGCTATAGGCGCACAAACTTTTTAGCGCATGCTAAAAGTTAGCACACGCTAATGATAGAGAAACCCATTTGCAACCTTCAAGAACTGAGTGAATACCACTGCTTTACGTTGACCTATAAATACATTCTCTGTCTTAACGCAAGGCTATCAAGTTGAGCTTTTTCTTATGATGCAAGATACTTAGTGGTGCAAGTTACAACCGCAGGCTATGAAGGATCCTATTACACAGCAAAAGACTGGTTAGGAAAAGCTCTGAAGTCAGGCTGATCAGGTCATGGTGAAGCTAAGGGCATGACAGAGGATGAAGAGTTTCTATTTAAATGTCAAACTAGAAACAAGGCTGAAACAAGTCCCTTTTTTGGCAAATTCTGTATTCCATCTCCTCCTGTCCCCGAACAATTCATACGTACATGTTGGCCATTAGTACTTTTTGGCAAAACAGTTTATGTGAACAAGGGCCCCTCTGCTCCTGAACGTTTCTTTCTGGGTTTGGTTCTGAAAGATGTTAAGGCTAGAGTTCCTGTGTCTTTCAAAGGAAGGTCCGTGTAGAATGCTGCAGCTCGCTAGGAGGATAAAATGGTTTCTCTTCAGAGTTTATGTTTATTTTTATTACAAATTTATAACCAACCTTATCTAATGATCACAGTGGGTTATAACCAAAATTACATAATAAAAACACAGTATTACAAACTACACAAACAAAACAATTTTTCGGTGCATCTTAGTAAAAGGGCCCCTATATGTTCCATCTTTGCTTATATCCTTCACTGTTAAAATGTTCTATTATGTATTGTGTTGACATCGTAAGTAGTATACTATTGAAAACTCAAAAATCAAAAACAATATGCTGAAGAGCAAAAATAACAAGACACCTATCAAAAGAACAATTTGTTCTAAACTATGATTTTAATCCAGAACATCAAATATAATATATAATTTTAAATAAAGGAAACCTCAACAGTCCAGGACGACTACAGAGATGGTCTTCCCCTTTCAATTTGCTCCTATCACAGGTTTCAATAATCCTATGAAACCAACTGCATTGGAAAACAGTTCCTTAATGGAGAAAAAACCTTTGCAGCAAAAAAAACAAAAACAGAGGAAAAGATTAAACAATCATGAGCCTAATGTCCAAACTGTGGTCACCATACATCAAGCCAGGATAAGCTCTGATTAAATCAACTGCAGCTTTTATGCAATTTCCTCTTTTGATAGAGGTAGTATACTATGCCATACTCTGTATTGTTATTTGAATATTTTTATTGCTGTGGGGGGGTTACTGAGAGGACGGTCACAAGGAAAGCAAGAGCGACCCAAGAAAGAGCGAAGGAGGCAAGCACATGTACCGTATGAGCAGGAAGCTCGCCCCCTGGTGGGTAAAAGAGTAGGGGAAGGAAGGGATAAGGCTAGGAACTACCGATCCCATAATGCATCTGACCCAAAACAGTACGAGCAAGCAGTGGGGGAGGAGGAGCAGGATTGGGAGATGAGTTCCAATCAGGGTAATGATGAACAGCTGGGGGTGACTGAATGAAAGGATACGGAGGTGGACAGCAGAACAGAGAGTTGCCCAGGGCAGACAGAGCAGGAGTCGTAGTTGGAACAACCTGGCTAAGCAGGGTCAGATGTGGCCCAGGAGTGGAAGGGTGACCAGCTGACAGCTGTAATTCCCTATTGTTCATGCATATTGCGTATTGCACCTCCTGTTCACCACCTTGAGTGAATTCTTTCAAAAAGGCGGTAAATAAATCATCTACCTGCTTACATAACATATATACCTCACCCTAAGAGCTGGAGCAACTAAGTGAATACAGAAAAGTCTTAATCCACTTCTTAAATTCTGCTGTTTTGGTAATTGATCACAAATACACATTTTACAGATTTGGCAGCTATTTGGAGTCTGTTCTATACTTTTCTTTATAGAATATTCAAATATGTGCCTATATTCTACATAGAATCAGAGAAAAATAAAGGCAGATAAAAACCATATCGCCTATCCAGTCTGCCCATTCTTGCCATCTACTATCCTTTCCTCTCCCTTACAGATCCCATGTACTTGTCCCAAGCTTTCTTCAATTGAGATATAGTCTTCATCTCCACCACTTCCACCAGGAGGCTGTTCTACAAATTCACCACTCTTTCCGTTAAGAATATTTCCTCAAGTTGCTTGAGTCTTTCTTCTTTCACCCTATGGCTTCTCGTTCCAGAGCTTCCTTTCAATTGAGACTCACCTCCTGTGTATTTATGCCATGTAGGTATTTAAACTTCTCTATCATATCTCCCTTCTCCTGCCTTTGTTCCAAAGTATACATATTGAGATATTTAAGTCTGTCCCTACATGCTTTATGATGACGACCACTGACCATTTTAGTAGCCACCTTCTGGACTGACTTCATTCGGTTTATATCTTTTTGAAGGTGTGGTCTCTAGAATTGTACACATTTAGGATTCTAATGCTCCTGTTTACTAAGCTGCGCTAGTGACTGTCCCGACGCTTATGCCAACAGAGCCCTTTCAAATTGAATGAGCTCTGCCGGCATTAGAGCCGGGACAACTGCTAGCATGGCTTAGTAAACAGACCCCTAAATGAGGTCTCACCAAAGTCTTATATATCCCCTCTCCTTCCTTTCTTCCTGTAAACAAGAGAAAATCATAAAGTTGTTCTTCTTTCCCTCCCATTGGGGGTGGTGCCCATTGTTGCTAGTGGCCTTTAGTTATAGGACTTGTATGTTCTTGATCTGATGGATGGGATTGTTTCCTCCATGGTAAATATTGTCCTTATGATTTATTTATTTATTTATTTGTGCCCCCATGGGAAGGACCAGGAGCAGTGTAGGAAACAGCAAGTGAGCCCAGAGGTAAAGAAGCAGACGAAATAAATTGAACAGCTGCAGAAAACTCAGAAATGGGAAGTTATGTTGAGTTTATTGAAACTGTCATTCTAATGGAAAGCCAGTCAGAGGCAAAACAAGGTGGCAGAAAGCAGGGTCACTCAGAACAGCTCCTGCCACACAGGCCTGGGAAGGAACAGTCAACAGAGCTGGGAGAAGACCTGGTGTTCCTGTTTTCAGCTTTCCAAATTTATGCAATGTCAGGCTTCTCTTCTGCTATCAGGGCCTGGAAAATCCTGCCAGCCTTCCTGCCAGCCTTTTTGCCTCTGCTACAAGTGAATAAAAATCATCTGTGGGCTAGGTTCAGCCACCGGCAGAAAACATTTTGTGGACTAAAAAATCAACCATTGCAGGCCCTGGCAGAGTCTAGACCAAGGGCCAATAGTTTGGGGACTCTGTACTAAACTGATGGAGAGGAAGATAAGAAATAGGGAATTCATGCAACATAGAAATGATTAAGGAAACAACTAAGAGGAGGAGTGACGGAAGGAACAAATAGGTTAAGAAATAAATAAATAGATGTTATTAAAATAAGATCTTGAAAAGAGAGAAAATGTCATTTTCTGATGCCCTGATGATGGGTCAGATAAATTGCTTTAAAGTTTGTCTCAGAGTACAGGAGGCTGTTTGTGAATTTAAAGAGCATCCTGTTTTACTGGACAGAAGGCAGTCTTGAACCCCTTCTAGTTTATTCTTCTTAGTCTTTCTTTAAAACAAAAGCTGAAGGTGGTGCATATTGAAACATGGCCAAACTTTAACTGAAGGTGTAATGGTCCCTTTAGAACTAGAAGGATGTTTTGAGTTCACCCCAGAGTTCATACAGGAAAAACCCAAAGAGAAAGTGACTAGGAGATAGAAAGGGAAAGAGGTAAAGGAAACAGTGGGAAAATAGCACAAACAGGAAGAGATAAATTAATAGAGAGGGAGATTGCTCTAGATAATATAAACTATAATCATCATAATATCTTAGCCTAATGTACTCAGGTTGCCAACTGGAATCTGACACTTGTCAAGATGTGTTCAAACAGTTAGGATGAATGATCGAACAGGGGCTTAGTGCAGCTCTGCAACAATAAAAAGCCTGATAAGGAAGGAGAATCAAGGGATATGCCAAGAATATGTGACACCTTCACACACTGGTGTGACTATAAAGATTTCCTGAAACAAACTTGAAGGCCATAGTTTTTGCACACTTTAACTTGGCTACATACTTATTTCTCAAAACATGTACCCTCCAAAATAGCTTCCATCTAATTTGCATGATAATCCCAAGGGGGCCTAGCTTCAAAAGCACTCAGTACATTTATACAAACTCTAACAGGTCTTTTGAAAACTGAGACATAGTGTATATTGTATTCGACAATCACTCTTTACAAGTCAATTAAAGCAATTACAAGATGCAGCCAATAATTCATGAAGCTGACATTTAATAGTTGCATTAATCTTGTCATACATCAGCTCTTGTAGCAGCAAGTCCCAGCTCACTGTAAACATTCTCTGATTGTGATCTGCAAAGAAACAGAGTTTTTATCTCATAAAACTTAATATCATACTTCCTTTCATTCCAAAGTGAAAACCAGTTGGGTATTCTGTATGGAATGCTGGGTTGCCTAGCTTCAGCCATGCCAAGATAAAATTTACACTGTGGTCATTAAACAGCCTTGACGTATTGTCAATAAATGATCATTGACTCGCAATCAAGGCTATTGGTAAAAGTTGTCTTCTACCCTGGTCAATCATCTTCAGCCATAATAAGCCACTGCTACCATTGTGATATTAGCTGTTGACATGTCTATTTTCCAATAATGTTAAGAAACCACAATCGCTGTCAAAATCTATCCATCATTAGCAATCATATATGCCAAAATACTATGGTCCAACTTGATTCAAATATTACAGGCAATGTTCTACTAAAACAGTATTGTCAGGGGTTCCCAAATAGGGCAGAACATGATAACATACAGTGGGGCTTATTTTCAAAGTACTTAACTTTTAAAGTTCCATAGGTTACTAGGGGGCTCATTTTTGAAAGAGAAAAATATCTAAAATGTGTCATAAAGCATCATTGGGATGGATTTCTCCTCAAAATATCCAAATCGGTATTTTCAAAACCTGTTTTGCAGACATCTGTCTATCAGTGTGTCCAAATCACAAGGGGGCATGTCAGGGCATTTTGAAGGCAGGATTAGGGTAGGTGTAGGGCGTGCCTAACACTTGAACATTTTACAGTTACAATGAAACAAAACTAAAATGTCTAGGACAAAAATATCAATGTTATGGTCTATACCTGTTTTTTTTCTAACAAATATGACACAAAAAGGTTCCCCCAAATGACCACTGGAGGGATTCAAGAATGACCCCCTTACTCTCCCCAGTGGTATCTGACCCCTCCCACCACCAAAAAATGTAAATAAAAATAGTACTCACCGGCCTCTATGAGCCACAGATATTATACTCAGGTCCATTAGAGCAGCATGCAAGTCCCTGGAGTAGTATAGTGGTGGAGGCAGTGCACTGCAGACAGGTGAACCCAAGCCCATACCTCCCCTAACTGTTACACTTGTGGTGGAAACTGTGAGCCCTCCAAAACTCACCAGAAACCCACTGTACCCACATATAGGTGCCTTCTTCAACCATAAGGGCTACTGTAGTGGTGTACAGGGGGAGGTACTGGGTTTTGGAGGGTTCGGCAGACAAGATAAGGTAGCAATGGTCAGATGTGTATCTGGGAGTATTTATATGATGTCCACAGCAGTGCCCTCTGGGGTGCTCCATTGCTCTCCTGGGATGTCTGGGGACCAGTCTGCTAAAAATGCTGGCCCCTCCTACATCCCAATGGCTTGATTTCCACATTTTTCACGTGCATTTTTTTTCCAAAAACAGCATGAAAAGATAAACGCATAGAGCACAAAACCTTGTTACAAATGTTTTGCTTTTTCGAAAATGGTTACATTTGCTATTCAAGATTTGGGACATTTAGAGGGTCATAATCGAATGGAAACGCCTATCTCCATGGGCGTTTATCTCCGAGAACGGGTCCGTGAAGGGGCAGGCCGAACCGTATTTTCGAAAAAAAAATGAACGTTTTTGAGATGGGCGTTTGTTTTTTTTAGCGATAATGGAAACTAAAAACGCCCAGCTCAAAAACATCCTAATCCGAGCCATTTGGTCGTGGGAGGGGCCAGGATTGGTAGTACACTGGCCCCCCTGATATGCCAGGACACCAACTGGGCACCCTAGGTCAGTGCGGTGGACTTCAGAAAAAGCTCCCACATGCATAGCTCCCTTACCACGGATGCTGAACACCCAACCCCTCTCCCCCAAAACCCACAAATGTACAACACTACCATAGCTCTTAGGGGTGAAGGGGGCACCTACATGTGGGTACAGTGGGTTTTGGAGGCCTCCCATTTACCAGCACAAGTGTTACATGTGGGGGGGATGGGCCTGGGGCCACCTGGCTGAAGTGCACTGCGGTACCCACTAAAAGTGCTCCAGGGACCTGCATACATGCAGGCCTCTAGGACTGGTTGCTGCTATATAACCTTGGCACACCAGTTGACACCTGAAGACTAATCTCTACGAAAACGTCCTTTATTGGAATAACCGCCTTTACTCACAGTTAACAGCAGATCAGAGGTTGTGCCCCACTGGCAATGAGTCTCCCTGGTACTGAGATGAGCAGTAGGTCAGAACTGGCAGAATGCTGTACAATGCCCTCATTCAGCCACATTCAAGGGAAGAACTAAGTTGTCTAATGTGGCTAACACAGGAAAGGGAACTAAAACTGGCTTACTAAAATGGCCAGTACCACATGGACTACAACAGGAAACACAACAGGGCACACTCTGACCTAGTAGGCAGGGGGAGAAACACCATGGGAGAAGAGCCTACCAACTACCAACATTGTGAGACTGTAACACAAGCTAATGAAATCACGGAGCCCAATACCCTACACCCACCACAATGCAATGCTGATGTGACCCTGTACTGCACCCGAGAGCTACATCTGACCCAGGGAAAGGCTGTGAGAGGATCAAACACATTCTGCTGTCATGGAGGTGGGTACGGCATTTGAGGCTGGCATACAGGCTGGGAAAAAAGTTTCTAAAGTGGGGGGTTTTTTGGTGGGAGGGGGTTAGTGACCACTGGGGGAGTCCGGGGAGGTCATCCCCCATTCCCTCCAGTGGTCATCTGGGCAGTTGGGGCACTTTTTTGGGATTTGTTCGTGAAAAAAAGGGTCCACAAAAAGTGACCCAAAATCACGGTAAAAACGCCTTTTATTTTTTCGATTATCAGCTAAAGACGCCCATCTCTCCTCGGCTGATAACCACGCCCCAGTTCCGCCTCCACCACACCCCCGTCAACTTTATTCGTTTCTGCGATGGAGTGCAGTTGGAAACGCCCCAAATCGGCTTTCGATTATACCGATTTGGGCGCCTTTGCGAGACAAACGTCTATCTCCCGATTTAGGTGTTTTTCTCTTTCGAAAATAAGCTGGTTAGTGCTAAACGTTCAAAGTCCAACTTAGATGTCATATCGAAAATGTCCCTCCAGTGGATATGGTAGACTCTTTTAAATATTTAGGTGTGATAGTGGATTATTAATTATCTTTTTCAGAGCAGATCTCCTTTTTAATGAAGATGGGATTTTTTGATGTTGAGTAAAATGCAAACTATCAGATATTTAATGTTGTGCCATTGCATTTGCTTATTCAAGCTTTGCTTATTAAGAGAATACAGCATACAGTAGTTTGTTTTTTAAGTAAAGATTGAAAATATGACCATGTAACACAACAGTTGATACAATGGCACGGTTGCCACTTCAGAACAGAGAAAAGTATTTACAGTCTTTGATAATACCATATGTTCTGGGAAGGGTGCTCAGATCTTCTTCACAGTGCAGGATAGCGATACCTGCTCTTTCTAGAGCTAATATGGAGTTGACAAGAATGAGTACATTTTCTTGGCTTGCTCCAACTCTGGAATAGATTATTGATTGATATTGGGTGGAATTGTCATTGAAGATATTTAAAATTATGTTGAAAACGTATTTATTTTATAATATGTTTTTGGAATTCAGGTCTTGTTGGCTGAGAGGGATAGTTGAAGGGTACCGGATGGTTTTTGATATAGCATTGTTTACTAAAGAGTGTATGTATCTGAGACGACTGAAATTCTCTCCTGTCTTGATTTGAGGAGATAAAATATCTTAATTAATTTTATTTGTAAATTACTATGACATTTTTTAGCTAGGCAGTACAGCAATTTTTTAATAAACATAATGAACATACTTAAACATAATGAACATACTAAGGAAGCTCAGAGAAATTTTGGCAGATCCTGTAAAGGATGTGTTTAATAGATCCTTGGAGATGGCAGAAGTTCTGCAGGACTGGAGAAAGGCTGATGTGGTCCCTCCTAACAAAAGTAGTCACAGAAAAAAGGTGAGAAGCTATAGGCTGGTAAGACTTATTTTGCTGGTGGGAAAGATTATGGAGCTATTGCTGAAAGATAGAACTTTCTATAGTTCAGTAGGTTGCAAGTTCTGAGATACATGGCTTCACCAAACGTAGATCATACCAAATAATTCTGACTGATTTTTTTTTTTACTCAGTGATATACATGGACCAGGAAAGAAATCTTGGGGTTAGTGTCTGAGGATCTCAAGGTGGCGAAACAATGTGACAAGGTGGTGGCCAAGGCCAGAAGGATACTCAACTGCACAAAGAAGGGAATAACCAGTAGAAAGAAGAAGGTGATAGTGCCCCTGTTTAAGTCATTAGTGGAACAATACAATAATAGATAGATAGATTTGTGTTTGCATGTGTGCGTGTATTCTGCTAATTACCATAAGTACAATTGCTAAATATATTTCTGATTTCTTATGAAAAGATAAGTGATGACTGATAAATACTCAACTTGATTTAACTGAGCAGGAGGCAGGTACTAGAGGTTGTGGCAACCATTTTGTGACAATAATAGGAAGGAGCGAGTGGGCATCGTAGAGCTTTGAATATTGTCCCCAGTATTTTGAAGAGTATGAAGGTGCTTATATAATCTCATTATATAGCCAACATAAAGAAGATTACAATAATCCATTGAACTAAAGCCTGGACTATTATCCTAAATTGATCAAGCAAAAAGTATTTCCTGATGTGGAGTTTTCTTTATGTATGAAAAACCTTTTTTTCACCAGCAAATTTACTTGGGTATCCATAGAACAAGACAAATCCAGGAATACACCTTGGTGAGATAAAACCCTTAGTGAGGGTTCAAATGGGAAAACATTTCTCTGAATAAATAGTTTATTAAGTGTTGGAGTTAACAAAGGAGGTCAGCCAGCACTCTTCGGTTTTGTCTATGTTTAATTTTAGGTATTATAGACCTACTCAATTTTCAAGTATAAGAAAACATTGCTGGATGGCAGATCACACTTGAAGTACTGTGTTCAGTTGTGGAGACTGCATCTTGCCAAGGATATAAAAAGACTCAAAGCTGTCTAGAGGAAAACAACCAAAATGGTATTAGATCCGTACCAGAAGACATTTGAGAAGATACCTGAAGATCTTATACTTATAACCTGAGGGAGAGGAAGGATAGGGGAGATATGATACAGCCACTTAAATGATTCAAAGATATAAATGATCAAACATACCTTTTCCAAAAATGGATAGGCTATTGAACTAAAGGAGGGAAACCAAAAGTAGCACTGAAAATATTTTTTCACAAAGAGGATGGTGGATGCCTGGAATGCTATTCCATGGGAGATGGTGGGGACAAAAAACAGTGGCAGAACGTAAAAAGGCCTGTGATAAACACAGAGGATGGAATAAAGGTATAGAGCAAAACATAAATGACTCTCACACTTAAAATAAAATAAGCATAGAGGGATTAACCTGCACAGAGTGACAGTTACAACAAAGACAGGGGGGGGGGGGGATTAATCTACACAGAGTAGCGCAACCCTGACCATCTTTCTGGGCAAACTGGATGGACCACACTGGTCTAGTCTTCATCCGCTGTCACTTATTATAGAGGCCATATTTACTGTTGTTTAAGCAGATAGGAGGGAGTCCTGCCCGTTTAAACTATGCTGAGCTGGCTCTCTGCTGATTTATAGCAGCACTAAATATTATGAGCATTATATGTATGTTATTTAATTTTTCTAATGCATGCCTATTCAGGTGTATCATTCATATCATACATACATTGTGTTTACCATATCTATGATATTTGAATGGTCTAATATGCACCTTTTAGAATTGTGCTGACATCTTGAGTATCATATCAATGTTATATAAATGTGGTTTTCATGCTGCCTATTATGATGCATCATTTGTACTCTGCTGACATTTATCGTATTTCCATTATATGATTGTTCTGCTGTACTGTTTATTGCATATGTTTCTAATACTGTATCATATTACTTTTATTTCTAGGATTCAGTTTGCTATCTCCGAGATTGCCTCACTGATTGTATTTTTGCTTATGTTTGATCATTTCACTATTTCTTGGAGACCCAAGAAAATTGTAAGTTTTATGTCAAGTTATATCTGCAGAAAATCCCACAACAAGATGATGAAATGTCCCCACAAAAAACTAGAAGTAACCAAACACAAACCAGAGTGGGGAAAACCTAAATTAAATAAGATCTAAATCTTAATTATTGCCCAGTTTTAAACATTTACAAATCAAAATACATATACACCCAAGTAAGCACACATTATCTATGGTAATGGAGGAAAAAGACCTCAGTAGCGGTATAAACACTGAAGATCAGTGGCTTAACAGACCTTACAACATTTCAATCATTGGTCAAAAAACCTCCTCCATATCCCTTTTTATTTATTCAAAATACCATCTAAGCATTTTTAAACATTTTTGAGCATTCAAGCATTGTAAGATTTAAGCAATTTCAAAAGCTTGTGTTAGTGAATTGATCACTTAACAAAGAGGAAAAGCAAAAACAAAACCGGGATCTTATCTTTTCAAGGGCTCTATGGAGCCGCCTGTTTCATTCAATGGAGCTTCATCAGGAGCAGGTTCCCGGTTCAGGTCAAAGAAACGCAACACACTAATCACAAGTGCTTTGTTATCCCCCGGCTTGGGTGCTGCAGAGCTCCAATTGCAACAGGAGGGAAGGACCAAAGTTCATTCATTAAATCACTCTACACCTGTGTACCCAGCCTCAACTCCTCCCCCCCCCCCTCACCAACGCAGCCCCCTCCTTTCCTTCCCCTTCCTCCTAGCCCATGAGAATCACAACCCCTTTCTCCCCCTGGACTGTCCCCCCAACCCCCAGTCCCTGCTACAGATAGACCCCCCTGGACTACCTTCCATCCTTTATGGTCCCGTAGAGGTGACGGGGCAGGAGCGAATCCCGCTCGTTCCTGCCCCTTGCGGCTGCCTAAAGCTCCACTTTAATTAGCCCCCAATATTCAGTGAAGGTGCCTGGACATGTTCTGACACTAAATATCTGGGGCTAATTCTGCTCAGAGCTGTCAGCATTTAAAAGAACGCTGGTCACCATGGGCTGAATTATTGGCCCTAAGAATACCATTATGCCTCTGTATAAGTCCATGGTGTGACTACACCTTGAATATTGTGTCACATTGCAAAAAGAACATAGCAGAACTAGAAATAGTTCAAAGAAGGGTGACAAAAATGATACAAGGAATGAAACATCTCCCTTATGATGAAAGAGTAAAGAGTTTAGACAACCGCAGCTGGAGGATGTGTAACAACAGTTAGCGTATCTAGGTTTGTACAAGTTCCTGGAGAAAAAGTCTGTTGTTGAGATGGGCATGGGGGAGGTCGGTTTCTGCCAGGTGCTTGCGCCACGGATTGGCCATTGTTGGAGGCAGGATGCTGGGCTAGATGGACTATTGGTCTGACCCAGTGTGGCTGTTCTTATGTTCTTATGGATATTAGAAGTTTGGGAAATCATGGTTGTTTGAGACGGTTAAATGGGGAACAGTTGCTCAGCCTTTCAAACAACACTAAAACAAGAGGATGCTCTGTAAAACTAATAACCAGATTAAAAGTAAATGTTGGAAGTATTTATTTCATGCTTACATAATTAATGTGTGGCCTCTGTTGTCAGAGATCATGATCAAGGCAACTATCTTACATGGCAAATTCCCTGATGCAGCCCATGGAGTCCCTATTCTATAATGGCATCTGGGCACCTAGATAACCACGTATTGACTAGGGAATGGGCAGTCATTAACAATGATAGAAGAAATGTCAACAACACATTAGAACTGCGAACACTCATCTAAAATTTCAAAAAGACCTCAAGACTCACCTCTTCCAGAAAGCCTACCCAGCAGACCCAAACTAATTCATGAACAATGCGTCACATCTTTCGATCTAAGAAATGAATAATACCCCTTCCACATAATCCTATTACTTCAAAGTGTACGAATTTTACCACTCCAGTTATAATTAAGTGTACTTCTACCCTTATCCTACTCTGTATTGCTCACTAGAAGCTGTAGTCCCATCCCTGGAGACTTGTCAGTCTCATTGGGATTACTTCTCTCTATATGCTGCTATATATTTGTCCCAGAGTTGTATTCTCTTTTCTGGAACTTTATCAGCTTCCTTGCACCTACTGTTACTCTATTTTCCACTCTGTATATATTCCCGGAGTTGGTACTCTCCTCTCCAGAACCTGTAAGCCACATTGAGCCTACTGCTATGCGGGAAAATGTGGGATACAAATGTAATAAATGAATAAATAAAAATAAATTTCCTCTGTCGTTTCCTGTTGTTGGCAGGAGAAAACACAACATGCTGTGTTTTTTTTTTCATCTGCCAATGACAAGAGGCTGCTTGCTGCTGCGTGATGTGACCAAGGCTATACTATTCAGACCCTCTAGCACACAGCAGGCTGAACAGTGGCCTTGACCACATCAGCTGCTACCGAGATCCAGAAAAAGCTCCACCAAAATTCAGGCCCCTCTGCACCTGCAATCCAGGCTCTCCCATGTTCCAAGGACCCTTTTGTGATCCCCTCCCCCCACTCCTCCACAGGTCTCCTCATAACTACCCAGTGGCGTACCAATGGGGGGGGGGCGTTCCGCCCTGGGTGCACGCCGCTGGGGGGGGGGGGGTGCCGCGCCTGTTGGCTCTGAGTCTGCTCGTTCCCTCCCTGCTGCTCCCTCTGCGCGGAACAGGTTACTTCCCAAAGCAGGGGGGTGTAATTTCACCGGGGGGGGGGGTTGTGCTGCACCCGGGGGGGGGGCGCATCGGTGATCCGCCCTGGGTGTCAGCCAGCCTAGGAATGCCATTGTAACTACCTGAACACTCCTGGTGGTCCAGTAGGATAGGAGTGATGCCCATTCACTCCTACCCATGACCATGTCAAAATCAATATGAGAGCCACAACCTATCTCTTTGGTACTGCAGTACTGCAAGACTATGACTAGTGGTTGTGGCTACCATACTGAATTCACCCTGGCTATGGGCAGGAGAAAATAGGCATTGCTCTTGGCCCAACAGACCCCACTAGATCATCAGTGATATTCAAGTAGGCTGGGTGCCTACAGCGGGGTGTGGGGGCTATGGGGAGGGGGATTGTTTGCTTTGGGAAGGTTGCAGGGATGCACCCTAAATATTTTGCGTCATCTCCCATTATGACAAGGTTGAGGGGGAGCCTGAACAAAATGAACATTCCTGGAAATTATATGGAAAATAATATGAAACAAACATTTTCTGGTGGCCCATCCGTAACATCGGTATGCCTAACATCTGCGTGCGCATTTACACCAGGTCAGTGGCAAGTGTAAATGGACACACCTACGTGCAGTCAACAACAAGAGACACTTACAGTATTGTATAAGTTGCATGCTTCACCCATATGTATATCATCCTTGCAATTACATGCTATGCCACTTACATGTGCCCTTACAGAATAGCACTTAGGGCATAAGAATATAAGAACATATGCATTGCCATACTTGAACAGACCAATGGTCCATCAAGCTCAGTATCCTGTTTCCAACAGTGGCCAATCTAGGTCACAAGTACCTGGCAAGATCCTAAAACAGTAAAACAGATTTTATGCTGTAGGTGTGTATTTATAGAATTGCTCTTATAGTGGGCTTAAAAGAGGTTTGGACAAGTTCCTGGAGAAAAAGTCCTGATCTTTTGACACAGTAGATCATACCTTCTTGTTAAACAAATTGAATGAGCTTAGGTTTTCTGGAGCTGTTCTGAATTGGTTTAAAGAATTTCTTAAAAAACAGATGGTATTATGTTAAGAAGAATGGGGAATTCCCTAAGAGCTGGAGTTTGGCTTATGGTGTCCCTCAGGGCTCACCTTTATCACCTATATTGTTTAATATTTGTATAAGTTCTTTGGAGAATTATCTACATTCTTCTTTGTGTTATATTTCCTTATATGCTGATGATATTTTTACATAAGAAATTCTGTACCATTGAGTGTAGTACATTTTTTATTTTGTTGTTTATTTTACTTCACTGTTTAAAAATATATTATTGTATATTTACATGTTTAAATTAAAATTAATTTGTTTTATTTAGACTCCTGACGCAGGCCAGTTGGGCCGAAACACAGCTGTGTCGAGTCATATCACCCTAATAAATGCATCATTTTTTTATCTTTTTCATTTTGCTTGTGTCGTCTTTTTTCTGATTTTTATATTTTATCCACCATTTCACTTTTTAGTTTTTTCTTTCCTTATCTATTTTTTCTATTTTTTATTCCTTAATTTTGTTCTCGTTTTTGCTTTTTTCTCTTTTTTTCTCTTTTTTTCTCCTTTTCCTTTCCTTTTTTGCGTCATCTTCGCTGTTTTTGATTATTGTTGTTTTGTGCGAAGACAGGTTTCTTCTGTATTTTTTACAGTCATTTTTGAAGAACGACCATGTCTTTTGACCCATGGGGAAATGTGTTGAGTTTTGATGAGGAAAGATTACAGAGACTTTTACAAGAAAAAAATTTTCTAGATGATGGTGATGCTTTGAATACACAAAGCTTAGAAGAAAAATGGATGGAAACCATCCAACTCAATAAAAACATAATACAGAATGAATTACATTACCTTACCATTTTACAGTATCTACGAATTCAACACATTCCCAGGGGTTTACGTATTATGAAAGAACCAAGACTTTTTTTAGACGACCAAGATTTTTTAAACCAATGGTGTGCTATTTTAAATAAGTGCGCACTAGACTTAATGATTTTAATAGTTGAAACATCCAAAAAGAAAAATGATGTACTACGACCATTGGTCGAAGATAAATTGAATGTACTTAAAAGAGAAGATAACAAATTTGACACCGTCATTGTAGGTGTTAATCAGAGACTTGATATTTTTAAAAAAGATATCAAAAAGGTCAAAATTAATAAATTACATAGAGATGCAAATGACTATAAGAAAGGATCTATCTATCCTTGGTCCAAATCTAAAGTATATCATCACAATAATAGGAAACAGACTCATTCCAGATCTCGACCAAGAGACCCAATAGGACCACCTATCAATAATCAACATGCTCCTACCACAGTACCACATTCCCGGAAACGCATTCGTAGCGATTCTGGAGATTTGTTTACCTCACCTCCAAGTAGCCCTATGGTCAACCATAGAGAAGAAACAGCAGAAGCTTTTTTAGACCGGATTCTACCAACTCAACGACAGAGAAACACAGAGAGAGACAGACTCCCTTCCCAACCCTACGACTATCCACGAGACTACCAATACAACAAACCTTATATATACAACAGAGGCAGAGGAAGAAGCCGAGGAAGAATGCGAAGACCTTACAACGTTTACAAATGGACTTAAACCATTGCCATAGCAGACGTGAAGAAGAAATCCCCATTTTTAATTTATCAACATTTCAATTGTCAGAATCACATATACATGTTTTGCATAAAGGTCTTTCATTTGTTCCTACGTCTCAATATGATCCATTCCAAACTAGAATAGATCTTTTTAGATTTTTTAGGAAATTACAAATCACACATTTTTTCAGAAATGCTCCTGCCACATCAGATACTTCTATTCTTAAACGCAATACAAGATGGTTCCCCCCTGGACCACCCGATCCTATCATTAGCACATTCTATCAATGTACTCTGAAAGAGATAGAAAGTATTGAGAAAACTCACCGCCAAAAAAGTTTCTATAATTTAAAACCAGCAGAATATTCCGCTTTACAAGATTTGTCTCGAAACACACATATTGTCATCAAACCGGCGGATAAAGGAGGAGGCATAGTGATCATGGATAGATCCAAGTATGTACAAGAAGTCAATAGACAGATCACTGACAAGAATTACTATATTCCATTAGAAGAAGATCCTACACATCAAATTCAAAAAGAAATTGAAGAAATTACTGTTTTAGCATGCGATGCAGGTTATCTTACAAGTAAAGAAAAGGATTTTCTCTTAGTTCCGGTCCCAGTTATACCTACATTTTATATTCTACCCAAGATCCATAAATCAATGTCAGATCCACCAGGACGACCTATAGTTTCAGGGAACGGATCCATCTTAGAACCTCTATCACAATTTGTAGACTATTTTTTGCGCCCATATGTACCCCAGATACCATCATATGTGAGAGATTCCACACACATTCTTAATATGTTAGAAGATTTTGACAGAGATCTAACGAATGTCATACTGGTGACTCTTGACATTGATGCCCTGTACACTAATATACCTCAACTTGAGAGTTTAGCAATTATAGAAAAAACATTACAAAATAGAACCATTTTAAGAAGAATACCCAATTTCTTAATTATAGCTTTTGCAACATATGCCTTAACTAAGAACTATTTCGAATTTCAAAAAAATATTTACCAACAGATACGAGGCACAGCTATGGGTTCTCCTATGGCTCCAGACGTTGCAAATTTATATGTGGCAGATTTTGAAAATAAATTTTTAGTTAACCATCCATATACATCTCAAATAATTTTTTATAAGCGGTATATAGATGATATCTTGATCCTATGGGAGGGTGACGAAAATCGACTATTAGAGTTTTATAATTGGCTCAATGGTCTAGATAAGTATTTACAGTTCAAGATACATTATGATAGGTGTCATATTTCTTATTTAGATATTCAGATTATTAAAACTCCATATAGATTAATCACACAAGTTTTCAAAAAACCAACAGACCGCAATACTTATTTACATTTCCAAAGTTTTCACAATCGAAGTCTTAAAACCAATCTTCCTTACTCTCAATTTTTAAGACTAAGAAGATTATGTACGACCCTTGAAGATTTTGAATTTCATGCACAAGAGATGTCTCAGCGTTTTATCCAGAGAGGATATCCTATTAAAGTAGTAGAACAATGTAAGAACAAAGCAAGAATACAAGAGAGAGATCAATTACTCATTCAGAAAAAGGACAAGAAGACTCCAGAATTAATTTGTACCTTAAAATATTCAACAATGTCAAATCAGATTAAGAAAATCATTCATAAAAATTGGCACATCTTAGAAACTCACACATGTTTCCAAGAATCTCGCCCTACTATTGCATATGCAAGAAATAAAAATTTAAAAGAACACTTGGTCCCTTCAACACTTCCAGAAGAAAATTTAGTCAATACAATATTTTTTGGACACTATCCGTGTGGTAAATGTACAGTATGCAAACATTGCATCACTTTACAAAATTTCATACATCCTATCACCAAAAAAACTTTTATATTGAAACATTCAACAAACTGCACAACTACCCATGCAATATACGTAATCAAGTGTCCATGTGAACATCTATATGTAGGTAAAACAAAAAGAATGATTAAAACGAGAATTATAGAACACAGGTGTAGTACATTTTTTATTTGTGTTTATTTTACTTCACTGTTTTAAAAATATATTATTGGTTAATATTGACTGTTAAATTAAAATTAATTGTTTTATTTAGACTCCTGACGCAGGCCAGTTGGGCCGAAACACAGCTGTGTAGAGTCATATCACCCTAATAAAGATCATTTTTTTTATCTTTTTTCATTTGCTTGTGTCCGTCTTTTTCTGATTGTTATATTTTATCACCATTTCACTTTTTAGTTTTTCTTTCTTATTCTATTTTTTCTATTTTTTATTCCTTAATTTGTTCTCGTTTTTGCTTTTTCTCTTTTTTTCTCTTTTTTTCTCTTTTTCCTTTCCTTTTTGCGTCATCTGCGCTGTTTTTGATTATTTTTATTCTGGTGCCATTATTGTCTGGAGGTATTGCTCCAGAGAGATTAATTGTAAATTGTATAGAAACAAAAACGCATTTACAGGTGTCACAAAATCTGTTAAAACTTAATACTGCCAAAACTAAGTTATTATATTTTAGCACCTCTTTAGCAACCATACCTGGAAGTATTACACTTAGGACAGGGGAATGCTTGGGTTTTGAAACTTCACATCTAGGGTTCTAGGCTTTATCTTAGATATGCAATTGACGATGGAACATTAAGAGGGGCATTTTCAATATGATTCTAAGTCCGACTTTGGACATTTTGCACAAAACATCCAAAATCTGAATAGAAAAGAAGGCCATTTTTGAAAAAAAACCAAACAAACAAACATCCAAGTGAAAAACGTAGAAAATCAAGCCATTGGGATGTAGGTGGGGCCAGCATTTTTAGTAGAGTGGTCCCCCAGACTTCCCAGGAGAGCAATAGGGCACCCTAGGGGGCACTGCAGTGGACTTCAAAAAAATGCTCCCAGATACACAGCTTACCATTTCTCCCTTATCTTGTCTGCTGAGACCCCTAAAACTCATTACCCACAACTGTACACCACTACAATAGCCGTTATTGGTGAAAGGGGAAGATACATGTGGGTACAGTAGGGTTTGGGTGAGTTTGGGAGAGCTCACGTTTTCCACCACAAGTGTAACAGGTAAGCGGAGGTATGGGCTTAAGTCCACCTGCCTACAGTGAACTACACCCACCACAAGACTATTCCAGGGACCTGCATACTGCTCTAATGGACCTGAGTATAACATCTGAGGCTGGCAAGTCATTTTTTTAATCACGTTTTTGGGAGATGGAAGCGGATCAGTGACCCCTGGGAGAGTAAGGGGCAGTCATCCCTGACTCCCTCCAGTGGTCATCTGGTTATTTGGGGCACCTTTTTTTGCCTTATTCATTCTAAAAACAGGTCTAGCTCAAAACATCTTAGTTTTAGTCCCGGATGGTTTTGTTTTGTTCCAGTATGGCTGAAAAACATCCAAGTCTTAGTATCGCCCAAATCTCATCCTTACTACACCCCCGACATACCCCCTTGAGATTTGGATGCACTGCAGATGAACAGCATAGAAAAATGTCTAAAAAATAGGTTTTGAAAATACTGTTTTGGATGTTTTTGAGAGCTTTATGCCACTTTATAGACATTTTTCTCTTTCAAAAATGAGCCCCCAAGTCAAAAATCTGAGTAGAATGATTTTTCTTAAATCATGACAGCTTAGGGCAATTAGATATATTTTCTTTCCTGACCAGTTTAGAGTGCTAGTCCAAGCGATTATTCTGCTCCAAGTGGATTATTATAATATGTCCTATATGCTGGTATTCATCAGACTCTTCAAGTAAAGTTGCAATTTTTACAGAATTGTGCTGCTAAATTGATCTTCTGTCCTAAAAAGTTTGATCATGCAACATCATTGTTGAAAGATTTGCATTGGATGCTTATTAGGGCCTGAATTGATTTTAAGGTGGCATGATTGACATTTAAAATTTGTTATGGTTGTTGCCCTCTGGATCATGTATCTATGATAACTTATCCAACGATTCGATTGTCTACTCGATCTAATTATTTGTTAAATTTAGGTTTCCCAGCTGTTATCAAGATACGCTGTAAACATTTTCATGATAGTTCTTTTAGATATTTTGCTGTTAAATTGTGGAATTCTATTCCTGTTCAGGTACGAAGTATTGATATCTATTCAGATTTTCAAAAAGCACTGAAAATGTTTTTGTTTAGTAAATATTTTTTTAACTATGCAGCTTTTGATTGTATTGAACTAAGTGTAACCCTCTTTGATTCTATTTGATATAAGCAGGATATAAGCAACGGGAATGGAATGGTATGGATGGAAAAAAAATATTAGCCAGATAGATTTGGGAAAGCTATTGCTTTTCCCTGGAAGGGAGCTATGAGAAATAGATCTACTTTTACAGATCTGTTGTACTTGTGACCTGGACTGGCCACAGGATTCTTGGCTCAATGGACCTTGGTCTGACTCAGCATGGCTATTCGTAAGTTCTTATCCAAACCTTGTACGAGGAACTTCATACAGTTCTCGAGACCTTTCGATAACTACTGAAGACGTACGCCAACTTGTCTCTGCTTAATCATCATTACTGTAATAAACTAACTTCCTTTTAGTCTTTCACCCCACTACTGCATGCTAACACCACAATTAACGTGATGCATGTCTTTTATAAAATCATTAATTTATATTAGAGTGTTTGATATATTAGCCCAGAATGAAAGCAGGAATCAGAAGGGACAGCATACAGATCTGCAGAATTATACCTTATGTTATATCAGTGAACACTTTATCATACAGTATAAAACCCTTCAATGATACTAGAGGTCATTTTCCACAATATGATTGGAATAGCTCATTATCTGAGGTTAAGTCATGTTTGGAACAAGTGCTGTCAGTACGGTCAGCTCATTGAGTGAGAATCATGGAACACAGCTAGCATTTATCAGAAAAGCGCTCACCCTGTTCTGGAAAGATCAAATCTATTCTCATTGTATCTGAGTATGAGATCAAGATTTGTACACATACACACACACACACACACACACTCTTTAGCTTGGCATTAATGGTAATTGCTGAGGTGTGTTGTGATAGCATCACTTTAGTATTATTTTTCTGACACTCAGGCTGTGCTAAAGTCAAAAATTCCTTCTATGAAAGAAAAAGAGCATTTCTGCCACCTGACAGGAAATTAGTATTGAGTTCAGTAGCACAGCTGCACCAACACAAGTTAACAGTCTAATGCAGTGAAGAATAGTCTTAATTGGACATGTTACAAACTGCTTGGGCCTATTGCTAAGCAATGTCCAATATATTTTATTGCTAAAAAAGGTAACAGAGATAGTAAGTTGCTATAATATTAAATACTGCAGTACATGTTTCTTTCTAAATCACATCTGACTCACCAAGGGCTTGTCATATAAAACAGTATCATTGTGCATCTTCCGTCTGAAAGTATCATCAAAGATGATCCTAGAGAACCCTATTAATATACGTAGGTGGACAACATCAATCCATGGCAATACACTGTTCCATCCACTTTGGAAGTGGGCTCCCATTTTAGCTTGTGTAGTGCCCCACTAGGATCCCTTCAATAATATTGTACCTCTAGAAGGGTCATGCTAGATAACAACAGGGAAGAAAAGAATACCATTTTTTCTATAGCACCAGCTTGGGAACTTGCTGCTATGGTTGAATTTTTAATTTATTCACCATTGGTGATATACTGCAAGAGGGCCAGTAAAGGCAGCCGTGCGGTTTACAACGTCAGACTAAATATCAGGAGGACCGAAGTCCTGCTCCTCTTTTATGCACAAGCATTCTTTGCCAACACCGACCTCTTCTCCCTACTGAGGCCCACCTCTTGACGTAGCTTCCTGTTTCCTCAGAGATGGGATGCAATAGAGCGAAGAGGCCAATGTCGGCGGTACTGCGCAGGGCAGCCTATGGGAATCGCTACTAATGCCACAGCCGCCTTTTGGAAAATAATAAAATAAGGTAAACAGGGGGAAGAGGGTTGAGGATGGAAGGGGAGAGATGCTGGGTGGGGGCGGGGGCAGCATCTCATCCCTGTCTTGGGAAGCAGATTGCCTTGGGCCACCCCTGAAAGCATGGGATATCTTTGGCCAGTTCAAAGATAACCAGCTACGACTGAATATCGACTTAGCCGCTTATCTTTAAACTAGCCAAAAACAAACTGGATATCCCATGCTGGTCACCAGCATTGAATATCTGGGCTCAGCACCGACTGCAGGAGTTAACTGGTTTAACTCATACGGTCTGACTATCGGCCCCATGAAGTATAGCATTCTATAATTACATTATTGCCTGTATGTCCTGCTTATACTCTTCCCAGACCCCTTATATGTATGACCACCTTCAAAGTACACACCATCATATTTACACGCCATGTTATAGAATGGTTCAGAGCTGGAATTAGCATTTACATGCCTATGTGCACGCCACTATTCTGAGCATTTATGAGAGTAGGCCCTCCTTATACTCAATATTGTTTTTGCAATAATTTTTATAGGAAAGCTATGCTAGAAGACCACCCAAGACTCTTGTCATTTATTTTATAGATGCTAAGGTGACATATTTTATGCCTGGGCACTGGAAGTTACACTTCCTCCATCCAGAGAATCTACCACTGAGACGACTTGTGGTACTGAGCATGGCCCTGCAGAATAAGGGCAGACCTGAGGCAGGGCTTAACACTTAGTGAATGTGTGGGACTGTTGCCCTGAGAAAAGATTGCAGAGTAATCATCACACCAATACTGAGATATCAGTAACAGTTGCCCAAGTCTGCTACAATATACTACCAGGCTTATTCCCCTAAATTCTATATATTGCGCCTTAATTTCTGTGCAGAAATCGAAGCATTTTCTATAACAATATATGTAACTTAATTGATTAACTAGCTAATCAGCGCTGTCAATTGGATGTTAACAAGCAATTATCAGCATTAATTGGCATTAATTATGATTTACGTGCACAACTCGCTAAGTGTATTCTGTAATGTGGTGCACGTAAATATCAAGTCACATAGTTGAAAAGGGGGCGAGGTTAGGGGCATGGAATGGGCGTTTCTAAAATCTATGTGCATTATTATAGAATACACCTGCTGTGTGCCTAATCTAGGCATCGGGATTTACTTCAAGTAAAACATGGCCTAAATGGACACGACCAAAATTGGTCACATGGAGAGGCACTCGGCATATTCTATATACTGCGTGGAGATTTAAGCCTATTCCATAAAATGTAGGCGTACTTTACAGATTTTTTTGCCATTCGGATTTTTCAGGCGCCATATACAGAATCTAGCTCATTGTAAATAGAGACGTGGAGGTTTAGTGATTACTGGCTAATGGTTTCCAACATCTGCTAAATGGCCTGTATTATCCACACTGATACATGGTGCAGCGGAGGCGTCAGGCTTCAGAGCAAGGGAGATAAACCTGGCTTCTGTGGCACAATCCCAGCGCACAATCCTCACATGGTTGCCTGCCATGGGATCACAACAGTAATTGGAAGGAATTCAAACAAAGCAAATTAGAATTCCAAATGCATGTATACTGCCGAGTCTCTCCTACAGAAGAGATGTTATGGTCCAAAACTGTTTCAGTTTTGTTGCTGTTGTTGTTATTGAAGGCAGATTTGAAACATGCCATCCCTTCTGGAATCCACCAAATGGGTTTTTATAAATTTCCATTTGCAATTTAAATAATTAAAATCTAAAATGAATAGACAGAGGAAATATTGAGAGTCTTGTTGAAATGTGAAATGTTTGGGGTTTTTTTTAAACACTAATACATGTAAGCACATCTGACAATGGATTTTTCAACAGTGCATTTGCACAAGAGGAGCAGCGAATGGGGGAAAGAAAAGCCTTGCAAGTAATTTAGAAATACCATGGGAGTAGAGGGACTACAGAGCCTCCAGCAAGATCTATAGAAACTAAATAGAGACAGGTCTGTTGAACATTGGCTTATTTAGGGTATGGAACCTAAGCCAAAAGTTCACACAGTAACACATCGACTGATATTCAGCCGGTGGCAGACAGTGTTTTTTTGTCCATTGTCAGACCTAGACAGGTTTTGGCATTGAATTTCTGTTTTTTGAAAGCCAGCTAGCATATGCCTGGTTAAGTCAATATTCAGATTTAACCAACCATGAGCTAGCGCATAAAGATAGAACAGCTATTTATGTGGTCTTATTTATGCTGTAACCAGACTCCACCCACAAAATGCTCCCAGAACGCTCCCAAGATAGCCAGCTTGCACTTCGGTACTAACCAGTCATTTTCAGCAAAGATAACTGGTTAAATGTTGTTGAAAATGACCAGATAGCCGCTGATAAGCAAGTTAACCAGTCGGCGGCCATTCCCAGCCAGTTAACTTACACTGAATATCGGCCAGACTGTCTGTCTTTACTTCTCTCTATCTTATTGAATTGTAAAGTTCAACTTTCTTTCTCTTATTCTGTTTGAAATGTGTCAGTATGAACCACGATGAAAGCATGACCATTAGCAGTATTTCAAATAAAGTTAACCTTGCATCTTGAACCTTGATATCCATAATGAGCTAGATCTGCATGTAATGAAGGTAGTATCCATGCAGCTCTATCTCATGCATATTCATTAGGGATATTTTGAAAACCTGGCCTGTTTGCAGCACTTGAGGCCTGAACTTCTGCATCCATTCCCAGACAGTCAGGTTTTCAGGATTTCCACAATGAATAGTCCAAAGAAGCAGCAAGGCAAATGATCCGCAAACTCCAACGTGGGAAAACAACAAAGCAGATCAGTGGTAGATGTACACAAGCTTTATTAATAGAACCACATTAAAAACATAAATGCCCATTACAGGCCGTGTTTCGCCCAGTAGGGCTGCATCAGGGGCTACAAAAAATAAAACATAAGAACGAATAAAATAACAAATAGAGAAATACAATATCAGCTGAAAATACACTAATACCATGACAGGAATACCCTTTAGGGTTTATAAAAAAGTGTAAGTATGATATACCCATACATGATATATATAAAATCCAATCCAAATCAATAGAACATATAAAATATATATCCAACAGATAAAACAAACACATATATAACAGTAAGCTAGAACCAATAAATCTTACGCACCCAATATAAATAAATAAAACATATAAATGGATGTCCAACAAATAAATCGATATTAAAAGAAATATAGCATAAGAATGTATAAATATACAAATATATAACTAATTAATATAATATCTCTCTCAAATACATATAAAAATACATAAATAACAAATCATCTCTCTTGGACATATACAAAAAAACAGATCGTCTCTCTTAGGTATGAACAAAGCTAGTTTTTAAACATAGAATCTCACACAGGAAAAACTCAACACCATGGTTCAATGAAGAACTGAAAAAACTTAAATCACAAGTCAGAAGGTTAGAACGTGCGTGGAATAAAAAGAAAGACGACCCCACACTTAACGCCTGGAAACAATTTCAATGAAAATACAAATATACCATAAGACAAACTAAAAGATTATTTTATAAAACTGAAATTGGACCAAACTACAAAAACACACATAAACTCTTCCAACTCATGAATAAACTACTAGATATCACAACAATCACAACAAACAGCAAAGATACACCAGGAGCAGACAATCTCGCAAAATACTTCAATGAGAAAATCGTACAACTGCTACTTAAAATACCAGTCAGTACCACCGACTACGCCGTACTCCTGGACTGTCTAGATCTAGATCCTGGTGTATACCCAGCAGACAGAACCTGGACCAACTTCGAGATATTACTGGAGGATCTCATCTCCCAAACGCTCAAACGATTCGCCAAATCTCATTGCAAATTCGATATATGCCCAAATAACTTTATGACATCTGCTCCTCAACAATTTATAACAGACCTCACAAACCACGTGAATCATATGTTACAATCCAGACTCTTCCCGAAGGAGAAAGGAAACATTCTACTCACCCCCATACCTAAAGAAGCAAAGAAGAGTGCTAGTGAACTAACCAACTACAGGCCAATAGCATCCATTCCCTTAATAACCAAATTAACAGAAGGAATGGTAACCAAACAACTTACAAACTATCTATACAAATTCTCAATACTACACGACTCCCAATCAGGATTCCAGTCTAACCACAGCACGGAAACAGTACTAGTTACTCTCATGAATAAATTCAAACAAATGATTGCAACTGGCAAGAACATACTAATCCTACAATTTGATATGTCTAGCGCCTTCGATATGGTTGATCATGGAATACTACTTCACATCCTCGAATATTTTGGAATTGGAGGCAATGTTCTTAATTGGTTCAAGGGGTTCCTAACCACACGATCATATCAAGTGACGTCTAACTCGACCACATCAGCTACATGGATACCAGAATGCGGAGTCCCACAAGGATCCCCCCTCTCACCGACCTTATTCAACTTAATGATGATACCCTTGGCCAAACTCAACCCATATATATATGCAGACGATGTAACGATCTATAAGCGGCTCAGTAGGGAAAGTGCCTAGCACATGTGCAGAACAGTCTCTCGGTAAGTGTTGATGTTTTTCACATGTGCTAGGTGCTTTCCCTGCTCAGTTTCCACTTCAGGTGCACGTGACCAGCTAAAATATTTAAAAAAAATGTTTGTGTGTTTAAGCTTGTTTATTTAATTTAAAAGGCTATTGCAAAACAGTTGTGATAACATGAATTTGGGAGGGGGGCGAGGGGGTAGGTTGCTTTGTCCATGAATTGTTTGCTCAGTTGAAGTGGGTTTTTTCTTGGGGGGGGGGGGGGGGTTGCTGATTAGTTTACATATGATAGCCCTTGTCTGCTGAGGGTAAGGCTATTTAACACAAGTACTCTACATATAGCAAACTGTAATGCAAGCAGATGGCTTCACTAGGTCGTTCCCATACACAAATAGCTCCAGACCTACCTGAAAAATTTGTACATTAAAGGTAATGGAGGTGCTCCTTTCTGTGCATCACGTGGAAACATCTGTGCATAGCTCGGAATGCTCATTTTAATACTAATAAGCTGCTTCTAATACTCTCTTAGTTATCTATATGTTAACCATCTCTCTGACCTCATGTGAAACTTTCTTTAGTCACCCAATTTTCTAATTCCACCTACTCTCTTACCTATCTATATGTTCCATCTTTGCTTATACCCTACACTGACAATTAAAATGTTCTATTACATAATGTGTTGACATTGTAAGTCGTATACTATCCAGCTTATTTTCAAAAGAGAAAGATGCCCATATTTCGACCCAAATCAGGAGATGGGCGTCTTTCTCCCGTGTGCGACCAAATCGGTATAATCGAAAGCCGATTTTGGTCGTCTTCAACTGCACTCCGTCTCAGGAATGAACAAAGTTGACGGGGGCGTGTCGGAGGTGAGGCAAAGGCAGGATTGGGGCGTGGTTATCGGCCGAGGAGAGATGGGCGTCTTTAGCTGATAATCGAAACAAGAAGGGCGTTTTGGACGAGAATTTGGTCCGCTTTATTTGGACCCTTTTTTTTCAGGTCCAAGTCCCAAAAACGTGCCCCAACTGACTAGATGACCACCGGAGGGAATCGGGGATCACCTCCCCGGACTCCCCCAGTGGTCACTAACCCCCTCCCACCAAAAAAAAAAACACTTTAAAAACTTTTTTTCCAGCCTCTATGCCAGCCTCAAATGCCGTACCCACCTCCATGACAGCAGAATGTGTTCTATCCTGTTACAGCCTTTCCCTGTTTCTGATGTGGCTCTCAGGTGAGTGTGACACCCTTTCTATTATGTGCACTGCAGAGTCACATCAGCAATGCATTGTGGTGGGTGTAGGGTATTGGACTCCGTGATTCCAGTAGCTTGTGTTAAATGCTCACGATGTTGGTAGTTGGTAGGCTCTACTCCCATGGTGCTTTTCCCCCTGCTTACTGGGTCAGAGTGTGCCCTGTTTTGTTTCCGGTAGTCCATGAGGTAGTGGCCATTTTTGTAACACAGTTTTAGATCCCTTTCATGTGTTACCCATGTTAGAGAACTTAGTTCTTGCCTTGAATGTTTCTGAAAGAGGGCATTGTACAGCATTCTGCCAGCTCTGACCTACTGCTAATCTCAGTACCAGGAAGACTCTTTGCCAGTGGGGCACAACCTCTGATCTGCAGTTAACTGTGAGTAAACATGCTTATTCCAATAAAGGACTTTTTCAAAGAGATTAGTCTTCAGGTATCAACTGGTGTGCCAAGGTTATACAGCAGCAACAAGTCCTAGAGGCCTGAGTGTATGCACGTCCCTGGAGCACTTTTAGTGGGTACCGCAGTGCACTTCAGGCAGGCGGACCCAGGCCCATCCCCCCTACCTGTAACACTTGTGCTGGTAAATGGGAGGCCTCCAAAACCCACTGTACCCAAATGTAGGTGCCCCATTCACCCCTAAGAGCTATGGTAGTGTTGTACATTTGTAGGTAGTGGGTTTTGGGGGAGGGGGGTTGGGGGCTCAGCACCCGTGGTAAGGGAGCTATGCATGTGGGAGCGTTTTCTGAAGTCCACTGCACTGACCTCTAGGGTGTCCAGTTGGTGTCCTGGCATGTCAGCGGGGCGAGTGTACTACGAATCCTGACCCCTCCCATGACCAAATGGCTTGGATTAGGACGTTTTTGAGCTGGGCGTTTTTATTTTCCATTGCTAAAAAAAAACAAACGCCCAGCTCACAAACGACTAAATCCATGGCATTTTGGTCCGTACAAACCGTATTTTCGAAACGAAAAATGGATGCCCAATTTTTTTTTTTAAATACGGTCTGTCCCATCCTTTCACGTACCCGTTCTTGGACATAGATGCCCATGGAGATGGGCGTTCGTGTTCGATTATGCCCCTCCATGCCATACTTTGTATTGTTATTTGAATATTTTTGCTGCTGTAATTGTCTATTGCTCATGTTTGATTTATTCTTACTGTACACTGCCTTGAGTGAATTCCTTCAAAAAGGCGGTAAATAAATCCTAATAAATAAATAAAACATTTGCATTGGATTTTTGGTAGCTGCTATGGTGAACCGTAAAAGGGACGCAGAACTCATTTGTGCAATAGATACTAAATATCGTTTGCTTTAGTCCTGCTACAACTGGTCTAAAACAGACATTGCAAGCTTGGTAAGCTTTGCGCATTGGACCCTAAAAGAGCAATTCTATTAGCTAAGAGCCCGCATTTACACGCCCCTTGTGCACATAACTGTCTAGAATACTAGCATGTTTGTGCATAAATGTACACTTACCCATGACAGTGCTATTCTGTAATGGCACGCCTAACTTACATGGCATGTAAATGCAAGGAGGACATACACATGGGCTGAGCATGGGCGGGATATGGGCAGGACTCCTGCTTACGTGTCTAGCTTAAACAATATTACAAGTTACACATGTCCTTGCTGCATTTATATGTCTGCAATTACATCAGGTCTATGGCTGAAGATAGGCATGCCGATATTGGGTTACGCTAGGTGCCCAAATGCCTTTATAAAATAGGCCATGATCACTTATCCTTGGGGTACCTAAATGGAGGTGCCCATTGGTAAAACTGTCCCTTGTGGCTCTTTCAGTGCAGAGCAGGTGCATGATCTTTCTATATACTGGTCATTCCAGTGAAGTCAGAATACTTTCTGTGCCCGGAAATACTGGTTTCTGGAAGTGTTAAGAGAGATTAGTCCACTTTTAAAGGTAATCAATAGAAATAAAATAAAATATAATAAAACATAGAAAAGAAAATAAGATGATACATTTTTTATTGGACTAACAATACATTTTTTGATTTGCTTTTGAAGGTAGCCCTTCTTCATCAGATCAGAAATAAGCAAACAGTAAATATAAGTGAAACATCAAAGTATTTCAGTGATAGACTAACAGGATGAGGGTGGGCTGGGTTAGGTGAGAGACAGGGAGAACCGGGTGGATGAAGGACAGGGAGATATGGATGGTGATAAGAGGGTGACAAAGCAGTAGAATTTTATGTTTTATAATGGGCTAGATTTATTTTATTTATTTATTTTATTTGTTACATTTGTATCCCACATTTTCCCAACTATTTGCAGGCTCAATGCGGCTTACATATTGCCGGAGATGTGATTGCATACTCCAGTGTAAACAAATACATAGTGATGTAGAGATAGATAAAGTGCATGTGGTATTGCCACGTGCGATAAGGTAAAGTTCTTGTGGTGTAGCCACATAGTGGCGTCATGCATGGAGGAGTTGTGTTGTGTGTCCATGCCGTATTCTGGTTATGTTGAGTTGTAGCAGTCAGGCATTTATGTTGGGTTGGTAGGATATGCCTGTTTGAACTGTCATGTAACTCGGGGCATCGCCATAGAAGTTTTTGTGAACCATTGTGCAGATTTTGAAGGTAATTCATTCTTTGATTGGGAGCCAATGTAGTTTTTCACGGAGGGGTTTTGCTCTATCAAATTGGGTTTTTCCGAAGATTAGTCTGGCTGCCGTGTTTTGAGTGCTCTGAAGTTTCTTTCATGTTTGTTCTTTGCATCCCGCATAGATTCCATTGCAGTAATCTATGTGACTTAGTACCATTGATTGTATCAGGTTGCGGAATGTTTCCCTTGGGAAGAATTGTTTCACTCGTTTGAATTTCTGCATTGAGTAAAACATTTTCTTGGTTGTGGATGTCACTTGTTTCTCTAGTGTTAGGTTACGGTCTATTATGACGCCGAGGATCTTCAGACTGTCTGAGATAGGGATGGTGTGATCTGGGGTGTTAATAGTTGTGGGGTGGTCTGTGTTGTGTTGGGATGAGACAACGAGGCAGTGTGTTTTTTCTTTGTTGAGTTTTAGTTGAAAAGCATTTGCCCATGAGTCCATGATGTTCAAGCTGCTTTTGATTTCATTGGTGATTTCTGTCAGATTAGATTTGTAAGGAATATATATTGTGACATCATCTGCATATATAAAAGGGTTCAGGCCTTGGCTGGATAGGGTCTTGGCTAGGGGGTCATCATTAGGTTGAAGAGGATTGGTGATAGCGGTGATCCTTGTGGTACTCTGCAGTCTGCCTTCCACGGTGATGATATGGTTAAGTTTGATTTTACTTGATATGTTCAGCAGTGATCGTGAAATACCCGCATCTCATTCTAGCTAGTTACTAAGCTTCTTTTTCAAGACACCAGTGGTTCATACAGCCAAGTACTTTTATCCACAGTAGATGCATTTGAAACATAAAGGCCCCTGAAGCAGGCATCTGGCCGAAACACGGTGCCGTGTCAGGCACTATCAATAAAAATTTCTTTCTATTACCTAGTCATCCTGTTGTTCCTGAAAGTTTCCTGCTGGTCTCACTACTCCTCTGTTTCGCTTATAATGGGCTAGAAAACCAAGATCTTTGTTGTCCTGTCTGGTGGGTGTCAAAATATTTAATCATTCTGACTTCCAAGGTCTTACATAAGAACATAACAGTAGCCATACTGGGTAAGACCAATGGTCCATGCAGCCCAGCATTCTGTTTTCCAAAAGCACCTGGCAGAAACCCAAATTGTGGCAACATGCCATACTACAAATCCCAGGGCAAGCAGTTGCTTCCCCATGTCTGTCTCAATAGCAGTCTATGGACTTTTCCTCCAGAAATTTGTCCAAACCTTTTTTAAACCCTAAAACGCTAACCGCTGATACCACCTCCTCCAGCAAAGAATTCCAGAGCTTAACTATTTGTTGAATGAAAAAATATTTCCTCCTATTTGTTATAAAAGTATTTCCATGTAACTTCCTCAAATGTCCCCTAGTCTTTGTACTTTTGGAATGAGTAAAAAAATTGATTTACTCCTACTTGTTCTACATCACTCAGGATTTTGTAGACCTCAATCATATCTCCCAGCTGTCTCCCTTCCAAGCTGAAGGGCCCTAACCTCTTTAGCCTTTCCTCATACGAAAGGAGTTCCATCCCCTTTATCATTTTAGTCGCTCTTCTTTGAACCTTTTCTAATTTTGCTATATCTTCTTTGAGATACAGTGACCAGAACTGAACGCAATACTCAAGGTGCAGACGCACTATGGAGCGATACAAAGGCATTATAGTATTTTTAGTCTTATTCACCATCCCTTTCCTAACAATGTCTAGCATCCTGTTTGCTTTTTTTGGCCGCTGCCGCACACTGAGCAGAAGATTTCAGAGTATTATCTACAACGACACCCAGATCTTTTTCTTGAGCACTGACCCCCAAAGTGGACCCTAGCATCAGGTAACTGTGATTTGGATTCTTCTTTCCAATGTGAATCACCTAGCATTTGTCCACATTAAATTTCATCTGACATTTGGATGCCCAGTCTTCCAATTTCCTAAGGTCTTCCTGCAATATTTCACAGTCCGCATGTGTTTTAACAACCGTGAATAGTTTTGTATCATCTGCAAATTTGATCACCTCACTCGTCGTTCTGATTTTCACATCATTTATAAATATGTTAAATAGTACCGGTCCCAGTACAGATCCCTGTGGCACTCTACTGTTCACTCTCTTCCATTGAGAGAAATGACCATTTATCCCTACCCTTTGTTTTCTGTCCAGTAACCAATTCCTAATCCAATATGTTCGTGTATTGTCTTAATGTTTCCTTTTAGTATTCTCACCATAAAATCATTGATACAGTGTTCTGGTTTTGTAAAGTGCTGCTCCACAAAGGTGACATCCTAGTTGGCACTGGCAGTTTTCATATGATGTCTATGTAAATTAAATTTCTTCTTTAGCATCTGGCTTGTTTCTAGCATCTGGAAGTGTTAAGAAGGCAGCTTCCAAGTTAACAAAGACTATCTTAGATTCACAATGCAAGGACAATGAATCTTAGGACTAGTGAGCTGTAGTTCGTTTTCATCATTGTAACCCTGTCTAGTGATTCACAGGCTATGATTTGAAAGATAGGGAAAAGAGAAATTCTGATTAATAAAAAGTGATCTGACCCATTTCTGGAGCATTTACAGACTGGTTAGGATATCTCTGAAGCAATGGCTTCTTAGAAATTTCATCATAACCTTACTCAGAAAGAATTTTAGAAAATGATGAAGCAATGGAATTGAAGAATTCTTAACTGTTCAACAAATCGAATTAGTACATTCTTAAACCATAATTTTTGATGCATTTTAAACTAAAACCCCCTGTATGGAACTAAAGGTGAACAAAACAATCAAACATATAAACGGCGAGTGACCGAACTCATTCGCAAATGCGCAGTAGAGACTTCCCTCTCTGTCCCGCCCCCGCATCAATATGTGATGACGGGGGTGGGACAGAGAGGGAAACTGCGCTCTCCCGAGGTTGCTGCCACCGGTACCCCCCCCCCCCCCCCCGAGTCGCCGTCGCCACCCCTCCACCCGGCCCGGGCCCTCTGATTGCAATTAATTCAACTTACATCGCCGCAGCATGCAGATCAGCTGAGCTACGGTCGGCCTTCCTTCCCTGCCTGTGTCCCGCCCTCGCCAACGGTACGTCACACGAGGACAGGACACAGGCAGAGAAGGAAGGCCAGGCCGACGGGAGCTCAGCTGATCTGCGTGCTGTGGCGATGTAAGTTGAATTAATAGCGAACAGAGGGCCCGGGCCGGGTGGAGGGGTGGCGGCGGCGACTCCGGGGGGGGGGGGGGGGACCGGTAGCGGCGACCTGGGGTGAGGGGGCAGCGGCGACCTCGGGGGGGGGCTTGGAAAACCCCCATTCCAATAGTAGCCCGTTTTAACGGGCTCAATGGCTAGTTTATATAAGAATCTAAGGTGATGCCCTTTTATCAGACTAACAATATACCCAGATTTCTTGACTAGCTTTCAGGATCTACAAGCTTTTCATCCATGGCAGCTCTCTCTCTCTCTCTCTCTCTCTCTCTCTCAGTCATAACTATATGTGCATATCTATCTGAATAGGGGCCAATATTCAGCTGATGGGAAGCAGGTCAGCTAAGTCCCGTGTCAGCGCTGAGCCCAGATATCCAATTCCGGGCCAGTTCAAGTGACCAGCATTGAATATTTGGGTTTTTTTTTTTTTTGGCTGCTATAAACTTAACCAGCTAAGTTAATATTCAGCACTGGCTGGTTAAATTTATAGCGGCCAAAGATAGGCCTGCTATTTCAGTGGCCAATTTGGCCACTTAACTTGCCCAGCAAAGCACTAAATATTTGCAGTCAGTTATATCATGTGATATAACCGGTTAGCCACTATGCGCTGACCATGCATATTCAGTTGGCTAACTCCTGCTGAATAGTCACGGATTGTCAGTTAAATGCTATTTGATGGGTTTGGTGCCATTCCTGGCTGGATAACTAGTGCTGAATATCAGCCGAATAGAGTTTGGAAGAATCTCCTCATTCTTCCCCAAGACTTTCTAGTGTTAGGGTGGTCTTTAAGAATTTTCAATGGCTCTATTCAGATCAGGCCACCGAAAGTTCACAGATAGAGCATATATCTGGATAGTGACTGCCACTATTTGGAAAAGTGCTCTTGAATATCAGGCCAATTAATTTGGGGGGAAATTTTCTTTTCTCAAATTCAGGGTCCTTATTAATTTTAGTTTCAAAACAAATTTTTCAAACTTCCAGACTTAGGCACAGATGCAGCAAGCCTCGTGGCAGAAATTACCACTGAGAAAATAACGTGGCATGGTGTGTAAGCAATGAGAATGCAAATTACTGCGGAGATAAGGAGGGCAAAAAAGGACTTTGAGAAGAAATTAGCGTTGGAAGCAAAAATACATAGTAAAAATTTTTTTAGATACATTAAAAGCAGGAAACCGGCCAAGAGTCGGTTGGGCCGCTGGACGAAAATGGTGTTAAAGGGGCGATCAAGGAGGACAAAGCCGTAGCGGAGAAATTAAATGAATTCTTTGCTTCGGTCTTCACTGAGGAGGATTTGGGGGGGGACACCGGTGCCGGAAAGAATATTTGAAGCGGGGGAGTCGGAGAAACTAAACAAATTCTCTGTAACCTTGGAGGATGTAATGGGTCAGTTCAGCAAGCTGAAGAGTAGTAAATCACCGGGACCTGATGGTATTCATCCAGAGTATTAATAGAACTAAAAATGAACTTGCGGAGCTACTGTTAGAAATATGCAATCTGTCCCTAAAATCGAGTGTAGTACCGGAAGACTGGAGGGTAGCCAATGTTACTCCGATTTTTAAGAAGGGTTCCAGAGGAGATCCGGGAAATTATAGACCGGTGAGTCTGACGTCGGTGCCGGGCAAGATGGTGGAGGCTATTATTAAGAATAAAATTGCAGAGCATATACAAAAACATGGACTGATGAGACAAAGTCAGCACGGATTTAGTGAAGGGAAGTCTTGCCTCACCAATCTAATGCATTTTTTTGAGGGGGGTAAGCAAACATGTGGACAATGGGGAGCCGGTTGATATTGTATATCTGGATTTTCAGAAGGCGTTTGACAAAGTGCCACACGAAAGACTCCTGAAGAAATTGCAGAGTCATGGAATCGGAGGTAGGGTATTATTATGGATTAAGAACTGGTTGAAAGATAGGAAGCAGAGAGAAGGATTGCGTGGCCAGTATTCTCAGTGGAGGAGGGTAGTTAGTGGGGTCCCGCAGGGGTCTGTGCTGGGTCCGTTGCTTTTAATGTATTTATAAATGACCTAGAGATGGGAATAACTAGTGAGGTAATTAAATTCGCCGATGACACAAAATTATTCAGGGTCGTCAAGTCGCAGGAGGAATGTGAACGATTACAGGAGGACCTTGCGAGACTGGGAGAATGGGCGTGCAAGTGGCAGATGAAGTTCAATGTTGACAAGTGCAAAGTGATGCATGTGGGTAAGAGGAACCCGAATTATAGCTACGTCTTGCAAGGTTCCGCGTTAGGAGTTACGGATCAAGAAAGGGATCTGGGTGTCGTCGTCGATGATACGCTGAAACCTTCTGCTCAGTGTGCTGCTGCGGCTAGGAAAGCGAATAGAATGTTGGGTGTTATTAGGAAGGGTATGGAGTCCAGGTGTGCGGATGTTATAATGCCGTTGTATCGCTCCATGGTGCGACCGCACCTGGAGTATTGTGTTCAGTACTGGTCTCCGTATCTCAAAAAAGATATAGTAGAATTGGAAAAGGTACAGCGAAGGGCGACGAAAATGATAGTGGGGATGGGACGACTTTCCTATGAAGAGAGGCTGAGAAGGCTAGGGCTTTTCAGCTTGGAGAAGAGACGGCTGAGGGGAGATATGATAGAAGTGTATAAAATAATGAGTGGAATGGATCGGGTGGATGTGAAGCGACTGTTCACGCTATCCAAAAATACTAGGACTAGAGGGCATGAGTTGAAGCTACAGTGTGGTAAATTTAAAACGAATCGGAGAAAATTTTTCTTCACCCAACGTGTAATTAGACTCTGGAATTTGTTGCCGGAGAACGTGGTACGGGCGGTTAGCTTGACGGAGTTTAAAAAGGGGTTAGATAGATTCCTAAAGGACAAGTCCATAGACCGCTATTAAATGGACTTGGAAAAATTCCGCATTTTTAGGTATAACTTGTCTGGAATGTTTTTACGTTTGGGGAGCGTGCCAGGTGCCCTTGACCTGGATTGGCCACTGTCGGTGACAGGATGCTGGGCTAGATGGACCTTTGGTCTTTCCCAGTATGGCACTACTTATGTACTTATGTACTTATGCTGTGTTAAAACTATGGCAGTAATACATAGCTCATTGCTAAATGTCACCCTTCCTGTCAATGTGTGAGGGTGGGGAGGAGGGCAGATAGTGAAAGGTTTGCCTAAGGCATCAGATACCTATTGGCCATCCTTGAGAATATTAGAAAGAATCCCTCTTGTTCCCTATAGGCTTCTTTCTTCCTCCCCTTTTGGAACTTAGGAAATTCTCTTCTCCCACTGAGCAAATGTAGAAATACCTAGTTGTGATTAACAGACACTGCCACCAGGAGAACTCTTATCACCAATTTTTGGGAATATCAACCCTCTTGGACTCTGTCCTGGACTGTACTCCAGCTGGTTTGCGAGAGAAAGACACCTTGGAAAGAAAAGGGAAAATGAACCCATAAAGCCAATACTCTTTGCTGTCTCTCCCCTGCTTCCTTCATGCATGGCATCTTCCAGTGCATTATGCAAACACCTATATAGATTTATGACGGAGATAGACCTGTATATCACTTACTACCTACTTTTCTCACATGTACAAAGCCTGAAACTAGAAGTTTCCTCATTTTAGTTCACGTGAAAGCAGCATCATTTCTGTATAATGAGTCTTTAGATTTCACTTCAGTTGTTAAACATATGAATTGAAACTAAGGTGAAAGGGAAAAGCTGGATGGGCCAAACCCTTATGCACTGGGAACAGGAAATAAGATATAAAAAAAAAAGATTAACATTCCCTGACTTTGTAGATTTGCTGGCAAACTAACTATAGATTCTGTGTCTCACATTCATACTGTCCTTTGCTTTCTGTCTCCTGTTTATGCCGGGCCTTCTTTCCCACCGTGATTTAATTTAGGGTTTCAGAATGGCCCACTGAGAAGATCTTGCTGTCCTTTTTTTTTCCTGTGGGAGGTATTTTTCCCTCAAACAGTAAATTGGCTAGGCAGTAGACACAGGGTAATGCTTTATCTCTATTTTGCCACAGCATTTTCTCCAAAACATTCACATTCTGCACCACAACAGCGCTGGCAGTGGGTGAGATATTCATTCCTTTCTCTGTGGACTTTTCAGCATCTGCTGCATTTTAGTGAATCAAGATCTGCCATTGAAAGACTAGAATTCTACCCAGAACTATAAAAGAGTCTGCTTTCTGAATGTCTGCATGAGCACGTCCATAATCTACAATTCTATGTGAATTCTTAAAAACCCCAGCCTGAAAGAGTTCGCAAGTCTTCGAAATATGGGGTAGTACTATAATGAGCTGCCTTGTTTTAGCCAGCAGGAATGAGCCTAATTACTGGCATGTTAGCCATGCATGCAAGTATGTGAATGCATATGCATGTAAATGACCATTTTCTAGCTATCAGGCGAGTACCTTGCAGGTGGGTGCTGACACAGGTGAGGCACGCATACCCCCAAAATCTATAAACGGCGCCCACAATTGCACATGGTCTGAGATCTGTGTGCTAATAATTTAGTTAATGAGCCATTAAGAATCAATAATTGGCTATTTATTTATAACATTTGTATCCCACATTTTCCCACCTACTGTATTTGCAGGCTCAATGTGGCTTACATAGTTCCGTAAGTGGTGATTACCAGTTCCGGAGAGGAGAACTACATAGTTGAGGACGAGGAGATAAAGTGGAGGAGATAAACCCCGGATTCTATATAGCGTGCCTAGAGTTAAGCGTGATTCCACACATAAATCTAGGTGTATTTTATAACTATGCACATAGATTGTTTTAACAAGCTGTTCAGTGTTGTTAACATCTCTTAACAAGCACGTGTACATTGCTAAGCTTATTTTATAATGTACTGCGCCTAAATTCTAACGTGCACAGGCAAAAAGGGGCATGCTTAGGGGGCATGGAAATGGGCATTTTGTGGGCATTCCAAAATCTACACATGTTGTTATAAAATATGGGCCAGTGCACGTAAATCTACACACAGGGATTTACACCAGCATAAAACACTAACAATAACACCAGTCGGAATAGCTATCCAACAACAATAAATATTTGTGAAGGAGAAAACCCCTCAGAACCTATCGGACTGCATTGTGCCGGCGGTAGTCCCGGAAGAGTGAGTGGTAGAAGGGCCTCACAATTTGCAGTTGACACAAAACTATTCAAAGTTGTCAAACAATATACGGATTGTGAAAAATTGCAGGAAGACCTTAGGAAACTGGAAGACTGGGCATCCAAATGGCAAGATGATATTTAATGTTGTCCAATGCAAAGTGAATAATCAGAATCATAGTTGCCTGATTCTAGGGTCCACCATAGAAGTAAGCACTCAAGAAAAAGATCAACGTGTCATTGTAGACAATACGCTGAAATCTTCTGCCCAGTGTGCGGCAGTGGCCAAAAAAAAAAAATAGGATGTTAGGAATTATTAGGAAAGAGTTGCAAAATAAGACCAAGAATATTATAATGCCTCTTTATTGCTCCATGGTGAAACCTCACCATAAGTATTGCTTTAAATTCTGGTCGCCATATCTCAAAAAAGATATTGCAGAATTAGAAAAGGTTCAAAGAAGAGTGATCAAAATGATAAAGGGGATGGAACTTCTCCCGTATGAGGAAAAGCTTAAGAAGTTAGGGCTCTTCAGCTTGGAAAAGAGATGGTTGAGGAGGAGTATGATTAAGGTCTATAAAATACTGAGTGGTGTACAACTGGTAGAAGTGAATCGATTTTTCACTCATTCAAAAAGTACGAACACCAGGATACACTTGATGAAATTACATGGAAATACTTTTAAAACAAACAGGAAAAAATATTTGTTCACTCAAAGAATAGTTAAGTTCTAGTTTCTTGCTGCTGGAGGATGTGGTAACAGTGGTTAGCGTATATGGGTTTAAAAAAGGTTTGGGCTACTTCCTGGAGGAAAAGTTCATATTCAGATGGATATTGGGGAAGCCACTGATTATATGGAATGTTGCTACTAACTGGGTTTCTGCCAGGTACTTGTGACCTGGATTGGCCACTGTTGGAAACAGGATACTGGGCTAGATAAACCATTGGTTTGACCCAGTATGGCTATTCTTATGTTCTGATGATAATGGAAGCAGTGTAAGATTGGATATTAAGCTTTGGAAATATAATAAATTATGAGCATTGCTCCTGTTTTCAGGCTGAGCAAAATCCTTGGATTTCAGCCCCAACTCATTGTGAATGTATCAACCCAGTAATGGCAAGCCAACTCAACCCAGTAATGGCAAGCCAACTCAAACTATTTTATTCACAAGGGCATTCCATCTTCTGCAACTGGCTTGCATGTTATTTCTCAAGATTTCGGTATATTTTGTAATCTAATGCAATCTTATATTTACACTGCAGTCTTTCAGTCCCACAGAACCACCCAGAACAAATAATTAAACAAATAATTTTCTGTTGATTTTGGAGAGTGGGACATAAATAGCCTGTGGTTAGAAAGGTTTTCAAGTCTTTTATCCTGTACTGAAACAATACAAGAATGTGGGATGACTGTTACTTTCTGGGTGTCTCATAAAGCATACATAGAATGCAGCAGAGGTCTTCAGTGTACTCTCTGGCATGAGTAATTGTCCATCTCTCACTTTGCCCCTAATGGACATAGTTTTATGGCTAGTTAGGTTGAAGGATGACCAGAGGTTCATTGAATCAAACCTTCGGACTGCCACTGACAAGCCTGCTCAAACAGGTTATTGGATTTGTGGCTGCTACAAGCTCTTCACAAGCAATTGATTACATGGCACCAACCAGAGCTACACAAGATCCTTTCTATATTCTCAGGACCTGCCCTTAGTGGCATTATTATACATTCTTTATGTATAACAGGGCTTCCTAAACCTGTTCTGGTGACTCCACAGCCAGTTGGGCTTTCAGAATATCTACAGCAAATATGTATGAGATCAGTTTCCATATACTAGGTCTAAAGTGTATGCAACCCCATCTCCTGTTATGGATATCCTGAAACCCCAACTGATTGTAGAGTCCCAAAAACGGGTTTGGGAAGCACTGAGGTACAAAGTAAAAAAAACACATTAAGGCATGCATGCAAATCTTTCTCAGGAATATTCATGGTGGGTATCCTGAAAACCTGACTGGCTGGGATGCCTCCAGGACCAGGTTTGGGAACCACTGTACTAGGTCATTATTACGGTCTATTTTTCTAAATATAGTTTCCTCTTTTCATCCTTCCATTCTCCTTTTATTTCTTTGTGTCTTCTTGTAGGAAAAACGCTATACCATGAAGCATCAGAAGCCGCATGAAGATAATTTAAACTGACCAAACAAGGGGAAAAAAAGCAGGAGAGATTTCTTTATATAAACCTGTCACAGTAGATAATGTTATCTCTTCTCTCTGCCCGAGTCAGAGCTGTTTCCTGCAGACAGATAATATTAGAGGGGAAGAGTATCAGCCTGCTGCTTAACTGTTGTCAACCTTTCAAAGCTGTTAATAAGGACATTTTGAGGAGGTAAAGAAGATAAAGCAAAGAAAAAACTTCCCTTAATAACACACAAATCATTTGCCATTACACTCTCCACTCCTTCCAACCTGCCCCTCAAACTTTTACCTCCTTCCTTTCTCCCACCATTCTCTCTTAAAGGAAAATGTAAGAAAACAGAGAATTTGTTTCTGTGGCTTGATTTCAGAGCTTCCACATAGGGATACAGAGCCAGCCACCTCTTGGACTGGATGGGAGTTAGTACAGGGATGCAGAACAAACAAACAGCTTCATACAAGACACCACAGACTTTCTGAATAAATTGAAAAATATCAAGCAATTACCACCGAGTACCCTTCTGGTCACGATAGATGTAGAATCAGTATACAGCAACCTTCCCCATGTGGATGGCATAGCTGCATGTGAGAAGCTCCTAAAAACATCCACAGTGGACCATCAATACTCACCAGAAACTATTACATAATTAAGCAAATTTATTTTAACTCACAACTATTTACGCTTTAACAATGTTATATATCTACAAATAATGGGCACTGGATGGGCACCAGGACAGCACCCCAATATGCTAACCTCTTTATGGCTGAGCTGGAAGAGACATTGCTGAATACATACCAGACCAAACCCCTAAAATACTACCGGTGCATCAATGACATTTTTATGATTTGGACTGAAGAGGAAGAAACTCTGAAACAATTTTACAATTCCTTCAATACATACCATCCTACAATCAGATTCAAAATTGAGTACTCCCCAGAAAAAGTCAATTTTTTGGACACCACAGTCTCAATCAGCGATGGCTATATACAAACATCCATATACAAGAAACCCACAGACAAATGCAGCTACCTCCACAACTCCAGCTTCCACCCTTCACATACAAAAAGATCCATTATTTACAGCCAAGCCACAAGATAACTCCGTATGTGCTCTGACCCAGGAGACAGAGACAGACAACTTGAAATCCTGACCGCATCCTTCGAACAGAAAGGCTACAATTCCAAAATAATCTCCAAGAATATTGCCTCCTCCCTCAAAACACTCAGGGAAAATCTGCTACAGTATAAAGAAAAAAAAGCCACAGACAGAATCCCCCTTATAGTGACATACAACCCAGAGCTGGAAAATTAAGAAAATCTTAAAAGATCTACAGCCTCTACTCCAGGATGATGAATTACTGATATTCCCATCCCCACCAGTGCTGGCCTTCCGACAGCTACCCAACTTAAAACACAAGCTAATTAGAAGTAAGCTCCCAACACAGACTCAAAAAGAAGAGAACACATCCTTGCAATATATCCAGCTGCAAACTATGCCAAAACATTTCACAGGACCCCACAGTCATTCACAAAGGAAAAATATTTAACATTAAGGAATCTTTCACGTGCTCATCTTCCAATGTGGTATATATCATTCAGTGTAAAAAATGCAACGAAGGCTGCTACATTGGAGAAACAAGTCAGATGCTAAAGAAGAGATTTAATTTACATAGACACCATATGAAAAATGTTAGTACCAATCAGGATGTCACCTCTGTGGGGCAGCAATTTACAAAACCAGAACATGCCTCTGACATGCCCCCTTGAAATTTGGACGTCCTTGCGACGGACTGCAGTTGGAGATGTCCAAAATCGGGTTTTGATTATACAGATTTGGACGTCTCTGTGAGAAGGACGTCCATCTTCCAATTTATGTCGAAAGATGGACGACCTTCTCTTTCGAAAATGAGCCCGATAGTCTTTATCTGCCTATATTTTTATCTGTTTCTATTTGGAGCCATAGGGAAGTCGTCATTAGTTGGGAATGACATCTAGATGGTCCTTATTGAGATTCGTGCATGTAAGGTTCCTAAGGAAGCCAGAATACTTGGCCCCTAATCCAGAATGGCTGCTATACCCAACTGAGTACGTTTGGAAGGAGAATATACAATGGAGGAGACAGTTCCTTTGTAGAAAAAAATGATCATATTCATGAAGCAAGACCATGATTCCCCAGACAAATATGAGAAGCATAAGCACTCTTTTACACTGAAGATAAAAGGCATTAACACCTGTTTATCAAAGAATATATAATTCAGCTCTTTAGCCTTTGAGATCACAATTTTGTATCAACAAAATGAATATGGATGTTGTTTTGCTTTGGAGCCTCATAGGTCTTTTCTTCATATTATGTATCAGCTTTAAGTTCAGTAAACCATATTATAATATAGTCATAGGGGCCAAGATTCAGACCATGAAAGTTAGCTGGCTAACCCCCATGGTCAGCGCTAAACCCGGACATCCGGTTTATTTTTGGCCCTTTTAAACAGAACTGGCTAAATCAATATCCAGACTTAGCTGGATACATCAAACTGGTCAAGGATATCCCATGTATTCATGCGGCCAATATAGCCACTAAAGTAGGGTTGAAATTGGTGGATAGCCAGTTATATAGTTCCTCTGTTTCTGGCAAACCATGAGTCGGGGAATATAGTTCCCGTGATTCTGCAGAGGTGAGGGCTGCCCAGATTCTCACAGATCTCCTTCTCTCATACATATCTAGTACTATTGCTTCATGTGATGACAGCTTAAAGAAACTGAAAAGAAAATTAAAAGGAAAATGTATCAAGGCTTGATTCTTGAAGTGTGACTGAAGTAGAATATTCCCACTGGGATCTGGTAATGGAGGAGACTGATGCACTGCCATATATCTCCAGGGCCTGTAGAAGCTGTACCCACACTGCCTGTGGAATCAGGTCAAGCTTATTCACCCTTCTGACAGGGTCTAAAATGAATCCAGGAGGCTTGTCAGTCAGTTCTCACTAACAAAGGTTTATGATCTTTAACCAAGCAGATAAATTACTCATGGAGGAGGAGGAGGAGGCAGCGGCCTGGAAGTCTTGGCCACTGAAAAGTGCACAGCCCAGGTTTGATATAGTAGTATTGCATGGTTTCTCCTTAGCAAATGTTTACTGGCGGTTAAATTATTTTTTCATTTTGTGGTTTAATCTACCATAGTGCATTCTTTGTTCTCTCACCCTCTTTATGGGATGATTTCCCACTCCTTATCCATAATGAGTTATCATTCCCAGATTTCAAAAATGCGCTAAAACCCCACCTCTTTTCTCTTGCTTGATCCAGGAGCAGCAGATAGAGCATGATGATAGCGTCAGCATTGGCAGTTATCTTGATTCCCCCTCTTCTTTTCCCTCCCCCTACTCTTTACCTGTTCTCTACTCCATTATCTCTAATTTCTCTTTTCTGTTTAATTTTGCAGTTCCTTTTCCTTTCTTTTTCATTAGTGTATAAACAGCTCTGCTAATGTACTTTGAAGGGTGGTATAGCAAGAAAATAATAGCATAAACCACCTTCAAACTCAAAAGCTATCAAAGCAGTGTACATTCGGGGACAGGAGTATTTTCCGCAGAAGCATACCAGGTTGTGATGCAAGGGGAGTGGGAGAGCGGACTGCGTAGGTGTGCGTTACCCTATGTCGGCATGATGGACAGCTGAAAAATAGACACCAGCACTGTCAGAAGTCCATCTGGGGAGCAGTCACTTCCCTGGCAACCCATCTAGCTACGTCTCTGATTTTCTGTTCCTGGAGGATTCACAGGACTGAGTTTGTACCTGAGGCAATGGAGGGTTAAGTACTTGGCCAAGATTATAAGGAGCTGCAATGGGATTTGAAAGAGGCTCCGCTTGCTGCTCTATTAGGCTATGGGGAAACAAAGCCTTGATTTCTAGTATCATGTTACATAGTTGTATTACTTACAGATGGAATAAAGACTTGTACCAATCACTTTCTGATATCTTAGATTTAATTATTCACCTTTTCCAAATCCAAGCACAAAGGATGTTAATAATCATAAACAGTGTTAGGTCCCTTCTCCAGACAGTTTACAATCTAAGCAACACATGAGGCAACAGAGAATAAACCAACTCGCTCAAGGAGCATCCATGATGAAGCAGGATTTAAGCCCTACCTTGCCCTGGTTCACAGCCCACTGCTTTAACCACTAGGCTACTTCTCCACTCCACATGTTTGGTTTTTCAACAATGAAATCTAGACCACAAGGTCCATCTTGCCTTCTTTCCCTTCCAATTGCAATATCTTGACCTCTGGGCTTTGACTTCACTTCCTTGCAAGGATCCTCTGTAGTTATCCCCTGTTGCACGAATCCTGCTATCATTAGGCTGTTTCAAGTATCCACCACCCTTCCCATAAAGAACACTTCAGTCCATCCCCCTTTTGGCCTCAAACCTCCTGAAAATGTTTGCCTGTTGTGCATTATTTGTATCGTTCATGCTATTTGAATATCTCCATTATATCATTTCTCTCCCCCCAATGGGATTTGGAAATTTTTTTATTTATTTTATTACATTTGTACCCCGCGCTTTCCCACTCATGGCAGGCTCAATGCGGTTTACTTGGGGCAATGGAGGGTTTTAAGTCTACATAATTAGCTAACTTCCAGAGTTGTAGCTAACTGCATTCTGTGATATCAGCTATGCCTTGCTGTTAACATGGAGGTCATACTCCATGATAACGGCTAATGGAGCACAGACTGCTGAATAAATTATCTACACTTCAGAGGTGAAGCTCTTTCCTCTATGAATGTATCAGACAGGTATCGCTTTTTCTCTGGATTAATAGTATTTATTGATGGACCAATAATTTAGTATTAGTACCTGTGCCCACAATGTTTAATAGAATACATGACTCTGATTCTAGGTACTAGTCACTCGCATTTGCTGGCCTAACAGTGGAGGAGTGGCCTAAGGTTAGTGCAGCAGGTGTGAGGGACTGGGGAACTGGGTTCAATTCCAGTGTGCAGCTCCATGAGGCCCTAGGCAAGTCACTTAGCCCTCCATTGCCCCCAGGTACAATATAATACTAGATTGTGAGCCCAGTAGGGACAGTACCCATTACCTGACAAAGAAAATTGTAAACTGCTTAGGTTAGGCAGTATATAAATATTGAAAATAAATTAATTTTAGCCTAGAAATAAATAAACTGGAGATCTCTCACCCAGAGGCTTCAAATTTCATACTGTTGCTGCACCAGCATCTCCCCTCTCGGGTTGCTTGGTTTCTTCTGCTGGGATCTGGAGTTCTTCAGTCTTCTGGCAGGATCTCTCAGGTTTCTTCCTCTGCTTCTGTGGATCTGTTCTGGTGATGCTTTTCAGGCGTCTTCCTGTTGTGATTTCTCCTGTTGGTATCCTTCAGTCTTCTTCAACTTCCTGTTGCCATCTGAGCTCGTCTGGTTTACGCAGTAGTTTTTAAGAAGGCAGGTTAAGGCTCCTTTTGGGCCGATCTTCCTGTCATACTCCAGCCTAGGAAATTAGGTTTACCAATGGTAGAAACCACTCTTCTTGACACGCTTCCTATAGACATCGTAGTTCTACTCCCTGTGTAGGGTTTACTGTGCACCTGCGGTACACAGGTGAACATCTTCCCAGTTCCAGGTTCAATTTCAGTGAAACTGACTAGAATTTTCCTAATCCTCTAGCCTCCTCTTTTCTCTTAATCAGAGAGCTTAGTCTTATCAATACACAACATCTGGATCCTAAACTCACTGACAAATCCAGGGAAAAGCCCTTCCCATTAACCCTATAAAACTCTCTTACTGCAGGCTTCTATGTTCTTAAAAGAAGTCTATCACTAAATGTTCAACTCTGCTAACTCAAGTTCATTATAGCAGATATATTTATTTTTAAAATTCATAGAGGATAAATGATGTTTTACTAAAACGTATACTGTTCATATCCAAGTATCTTTTTCTGTTTTACTTCGCTAACCAATACCAGACAGAGCACAATTTCTGGGTGACCTGGAGGTGGACTAGGTGGGCAGGCCCTGCCATTTTCTCTCTGCCCACTACACCCTCCCCAAGGGTTAAAAATAATACCTTGGCTGGTGGAGATCCCAAAGCCCCACCAGCTAAAGAGTCCTCTCTGGAGACCCATACTGATGGCCCCTGTTCATGCTCAGTTCATGCATAGTTGTAGCACCAGGGTGTACCTGGCAGTAATTGGCCAGTGCTGCTCGCTGCCTGGTTGGCGTAGGGTTAGAGCAGGAGCCCTTATCACCACCTCAATGGGTGGCGGTAAGGGCCCCCCTGAAATGGCTGAGCGGCAAGTGCTTTACTTGCCACATGGCCATTTCCTGCAGAAAAGAAAGACTACTCTTTTACCAGCCTCGGCGTACATCAAAAACACAAGCCGATGCCAAAGCAAGCCCTCTTATGCTGCAGCTTGGTAAAAGGGGCCCTAATGTACTAACTCTAAAACAGTTCAGGAGGGACTTTTTTCCCCTCTTTTCCTTCTTTCTTCTTCAATTTGTCAATACACGTACTGCTTACAACAGTGCTTCTCAATCCACTCCATACCCATCCAGCTGGGTTTTCAGGATATCTACAATGAATATAATGAGAAGATTTGCATGCACTGCTTCCTTGGTATGAAAATCTATCTCATTCACAGGGCCGGTCTTAGCAAATGTGGGGCCCTGTGCAGGACCAATTTGATGGGGCCCAATCCTAGCTCTGCCCCCACCCTAGCTCCATCCCTCCGAGCTCCAGAGCCCCCCCTCCCTCCCTCCCTCCGAGCTCTAAGGCCCCCCTCACTCCCTCCCTCCCAGCTCCAGGGCCTCCCTCCCTCCCAGCTCCAAGGCTCCCCTCCCTCCGAGGCCTCCCTCCAAGCTCCAGGGGACTACCCACCCTCCCTCCGAATTTTAAAATCATCTTACCTCGTCGGGTTACAGCGGAGGCAGCAGCAGTGGAAAAGCATGCGAGCTCGGCGCTTCAGGAGCCTTTCTTTCTCTCTCTCAGCTCTGGTCCCGACTCCCACCCTCATTTCCTGTTTCTGCACGGGCAGGAGGGAGGGACCAGAGCTGAGAGAGGGAAGGGAAGGGCTCCTGAGAGTGCCGAGCAGCTCACACGCTTTTTCACTGCTGCCGCCTGCCGCCATAACCCCGACGAGGTAACTTACAGACTTTTAAAATTCAGAGGGAGGGGGACTGGAACTCGGGCAGTTGGGACGGAGTTCAGGCGTGCCACGCGCGGGGCCCCCCTTGAGCACAAGGCCTATGCGGTGCCTCGGTCGCTTTGCCCTAAGACCCGCCCTGCTCATTCATACTCATTGGATACCCTGAAAACCTGACTGGCTGGGTGTGCCCCAAGGATTGGGTGAGAAGCACCATCTTACAAACCTAATAATAGTTTTTATGACATAGCTAACAGCAATCCGCATTATTAGATGCATCATTAGCATTATCAATCATTGTGCTTCATTAACTGCATGACTGCCTTCCACCAAAGTGCTGGGAACATCCTCAACAGTTAATGAAGAGATTTTGCACGTAATCCCCAGGATTCTATGTAAGGCACCTTAATTTCCGAGTGGGAATCGAAACGTATTTTATAACAATGTGCATAACTTAATTAGCTAACTAATACACCCATTCTGTGCCTAATTTAGGTGTCGAGATTTATGCCAAGTAAAATATGGCATAAATAGTTGTGACTACATTTGGTTGCGTGGAGAGGCGCTCGGTGTTATTCTATATACCATGCTGAAATTTACGCCTATTCTATATAATTTAGGCATACTTTACAGGATACGCCTAGGCATACTTTTTTTTTCCACATAGAATTTTCAGGAACCATATATAGAATCTAGTCCAATATGCATATTGTCTATTAATGCACATGAGGCACTGGGTAGGACAGGCTCCTACCTGGTTAACTAACACTGACTGGGTCTTCACAAGAAATTCACTAGCACATAATTGGATAGTGCTGTTGAATGTCCCATCTGACTTCCACAGCACTATCTGTTTAGTACTGGGGCAGTCTGGGGGCGGAGTTGGGCGGACTCAGGCGGAGCCGGGATTTATCCCGGCACCGCCGATATTTAGCAGATAACCATTTGGTTAACATAGGCCAGCAAAAAGGCTCTCCAGGTATGCAGCTATAGATCAGCTATGCCTGGCTAACTCCTGGCAGGCCACCGAGTTCACGGATATTCAGTGCCAGTAGTACCCAGATAGGGGTTAGCACTGAATATAGCCTGGGTCTAATTCTGCCAGCAGTGGCCAACATTTAAAGAAATATCGACTGCCACTGGCTAAATATTGCCCTCAAAATCATTACATTGTTGCTCGCCCTAGAAATTTAGCTCACGGAGAATAATAAGGATTCTACAAAAAATGAGTTCCTCCAAGGATGGTAATGGGTGGCCCTTTCTGACATTGCAGATGCTGACAAAAACTGATTTTTTTTGAGACTTAACTAAATAATTGGCTTACATTCTTGAATAACCTGTCAGAAACACTGATCCCTCTGTAAAATAAACTGAGAGTCCTTTGGATTAAACCTGTATGTGAAAAATCCTGCAAGAGCGCTTAGAAATCTCCATTAGATACAGTGACAGTCAGAGCTAGGCAAACCTTCAGTCATATAACCCCCCACCCTTAACTTTCATGCCTCTACCCTGCAGCCTCCCCCCCCCCCCCCCCCCCCCCCCCGAGTTTGATAATTATCACACAAACATCTTACAAAATGCTGGTTAAAGTGTGTTCATGGCTCTTTGAATTGTGGGGCAGTCAGGACCTATATTTTTCTTTGATTTCAGCAAGCTCCTCGCTGTCCCCCAAGAAGCTATGAGCCTTTAGCATGTTGAACTGAGTGTCACATAGCTTCATGCAGACCCCAACCTGCTCGCAATGCTAATTTCAAGGGGAAAGAACACTTAAAAAAAAAAGCAATGCAAATGTTTTGTAGGCAGCAGAGTGAGGGGACAAACTAGTTTATGAATATTTTTTAATCAAATGTACATGTGTTGTTCTCCTCCCCTTTCTTCCAATCTAAACACACCTGTGGCTTAAAGTAGATGCATTATGGAACCATTTATCCCTATCAGAAACGCACAATGTTCAATGAGAGTATTTAGCATATTTAAATACTTATTTACTTAGGTAAATTGTATAGAAAATTGCCCTTTTAAAATGTAAGCCTTTCATCAAAATGGCCTACCAGAACCTATTACAGCTCTGTCCAGGGATGGATTGCCCTATGAGAAATCGGGCATCCCCTAGTGGGCCATTGATGTAAGCAACTGTACTTGAGTCTATCCTCTTCAGGTGCAGGAGTTTACAGACCAGCAGTATTGGAGCTACAGGCAGCTGATGAGTTCCTAGGAGTAGCCTACTGGTTTGATTCCCACTGTAGCTCCTTGTGACTGTGGGTAAGTCACTTAACCCTCCATTGCCCAGGTACATATAAGAACCTGTATATATGTAAATCACTTTGTAGTTGCAAAATACTACAGAAAGGTGGTATATCAAGTCCCATTTCCCTTTAAGAGGGGCAGGCTTGGAGAGGACATACTACTTCTGGAATTTGTTTTCATCAGTTGAGGTGGGGTTCCTCCGCTTCAGGATACCCAGGTAAGGGAAGAAAAAGAGAGAGGTTGAGTGAGGACAGGATCTTTGTGCATGGACAGACTGAGTTATGGGCACAGTCCCTCTCTTTACCCCCAAAAGTCTAGCTCTGCATCTAAGAGGAAGAAAGCTTCTCTGCTTGGTGTAGGGAAGTGGGGTTGGGAGAGTGAGTTAAGAGAAATGAGGCAAAACTTGTTTTATTTTGCTTTCTAACTTGTGAATAATCATTAGTTGTTGTTGTTTGTAATTGTGTCAAACATTTGGTTTCTGAGGCAGAAAATTGAGTATAGTAAGATTATAATATATAAATAGAAAACTATGCCACTCCATACTTGAGATAAGCATACCTGCAGGAGCAGGAGCTTCTTGCTCTTTAACAGATAATTTCCATAGTGTGGCCTCTGCAACACATCAGAGGCAGGGAGCGTTTTGCTCAGATCATTTCTATAGTGTGGTCTGTATACACGTTGGAGGTAGGGAGCTTCTCGATCATTCTCATAGTGTGGTTTGTGTACACGTCAAAGGCAGGGAGCTTCTCGCTCTTAACAGATCATTTCCCATGGTGTGGTCTATGTACATGTTGGAGGCAAGGAGCTTCTCGATCATTCCCATAGTGTGGTTTGTGTACAAGTCAGAGAGGCAGAGAGCTTCTCGCTCTTTAACAGATCATTCCCATGGTGTGGTCTATGCTACATGTCGAGGCAGGGAGCCCCTTCCTCTTTAAAATCAGTCCCATAGTATGGCCTATGTACCCGTCGGAGGCAGGGAGCTTTCGATCATTCCCATAGTGTGGGTTTTGTGTACACATCCAAAGGCAGGGAGCTTCTCGCTCTTAACAGATCATTCCCATGATATGATCTATGTACATGTTGGAGGCCAAGGAGCTTCTCGTATTCCCATGGTGGTGATCTATGTACATGTCGAGGCAGGGAGCCTCTTCTCTTTAACAAATCGTCCCATAGTATGGTCTGTGTACCCGTCTGAGGAAGGGAGCTTTTCGATCATTCCCACAGTGGTGGTTTTTGTGTACACGTCAAAGCAGGGAGCTTCTCGCTCTTAACAGATCATCCCATGGTGTGGTCTATGTACATGTTGGAGGCAAGGCGTTCTCGCTCATTCCCATAGTGTGGTTTGTGTACAAGTCAGAGAGGCAGATAGCTTCTCGCTCTTAACAGATCATTCCCATGGTGTGGTCTATGTACATGTCGAGGCAGGAGCCCCTCCTCTTTAACAAATCAGTCCCATAGTTGTGGTCTGTGTACCCCTCGGAGGCAGGGAGCTTATCGACATTCCCATAGTGTGGTTTGTGTACACGTCAAAGGCAGGGAGCTTCTCGCTCTTTAACAGCTCATTCCCATGGTGTGGTCTGTGTGCTTGTGGGAGGCAGGAAGCTCCTCTTCACTTAGTAGCACATCAAGCCTGCTGTCAGTCACCCTGAAAAGGGACTTAGATCTATATTCTAACTCAGAGAAGTGACACTGTCATCATGGTTTCTGAATAACCAGCTTTAAAAACAAAATACTGCCATGGAAGGAGACGTTGCAAAACAGACCACACCATAAAATTGTCTAATAAATAAAGATGAAAGAAAGAGAAGATGTTTTGATAATTACCTTCGACCTGGGATGGCAGCTATTACTTGGATTTAATATTGTGCAGGTCAGTGAAAATACTGACTGATGTTCAGCCTTGGAGCTGTTTTTGTAGGAAGGATCTCACAGATGGAAGGGCCCAAGTTGATATAAAGCTAACAAACTGCTATTAATAAAGAGGACTGGTAGAAGAGTATTAGCACCCTAGGTGAAATCTTCAGCCTTCAGTTTGTGAACATACACTCTCTCTCTCTCTCTCAAAACAGGCCCCTATGAGCCTCCCCCCTTCCACTCTGAAGTGTTGAAAATTAAACTCAACAATCACAATCAACCCACAATCACCCTTTCCAGAACATCCTGTAAAAATGCATAATTTGGAGCATACTTATTAAACTTTGTGTTATACACACACACACACACATCATGAGATCTATTGCCAAAAGTCATTTATCTGCTTTTATGAACTATTTCAAAACTGCCCCCCCCCCCCCCGAGCATGTGGATGGGGGGGCAGTGTAGAGGCACTGGCCAGGCCTCAGCTGTAAAACCTCTTTCCACTTGCAAGGCCCAGGGAGCAATTACAGCAGACAGTGTTGCAATTTGAGGGGAAGGGCCCAGGCTCCTCTCCTTGGCTGGGTCTGCCTAACATTTAGCTTTATAATCTGGCTGTGGTTCACAACATATTGGAGCCTGGAGGGGATTTTCCCATTATATGCTGAATCTGCAGACAGTTAGCCCACTGTACTGCATGTTTCTACAGTTAAACCTCTGTCCCAAATAAAACAGTACATCTTAGTTAAGTCCATGAGACTTATGTGACACTGGTTGTACAGGTAGATACACTGCATTGCGCATATCACCCTTCCCCCCCACCAGTCACTATGGCCCAATATTCAAAGTGGTTTAAAAAAAAGGGTTGGACAAGTTCCTGGAGGAAAAGTCCATAGTCTGTTATTGAGATAGAACCTTGCATCATTTTGGGGTTCTGGAATGTTGCTACTCATTGGGTTTCTGTCAGGTACTTGTGACCTGGTTTGGCCACTGCTGGAAGCAGGATACTGGGGCTAGATAGATCACTGGTCTGACCCAGTATGGCTATTCTTATGTTCTTATGATTGTAGGCCACTGAATAATTAAATTGCTTGGTTGGGGTTAGCCGCTAATAATCAGTGCAACAACCAGCTAAGTGCTGCTGATATTGCGGTTAGCGCTGAACAAAATGCCAGCTATGTTGGGTCATTCCAGGGGCAGAGTCAGCACTTGGCCGCTTAAGTGCTGATAGCCCTTATTATGCCAGGTTTACCGCATAAAGTCTGTCCTATTTTAATGCGGTAACCCATGGTCCTTAAGTGATGAATATCGACTTAAGCAGCTATGTGTTAGTGGCTTAAAAATAACTGTATATTCAAAGCCGAAGCCCGAATAGCGCTGAATATTCTCATAGCCAGTAAGTTGCTGCAGCCAAAACTGAAACTGGATATTCAATGTTGGTCACCGGATATAGCCCAGCATTGAATATCTAGGGTCAGCGCTGGCAGCTCTCCACACTATAGAATGACGACGGGGACAAGGAGGGGGACAGAGCCCGCAGGGATGGGGGCGGGGATAGAGCTTGCAGGGATGAGACAAGGACAGGGCAGGGATGGGACAGGGCCCGTGGTGATGGGGACAAACTTTTGTCCCCGTGTCATTTTCTACTTTGAAGCCTGTAAATGAACTGGAATGTTATGTATGTTTGAGTGATGCAGACGATATTTAGATTTTTTGGAAAAACAAGCAAAACATACTGGCCACAACTAGCAAAATTTGAATGGGGGCTCCTGTACATTCCTGCTACCCAGCACACCTTCTAAGAAGACAAGTTACTTGTTTTTATATTGTTTTCTATTTGTTATTTATAAACAACAGTTACACTGCATATTGTTCCTTTTTATACTTTAATTGAAAAAATTTAAATATAAAATCACTAGTAAAAAAGGTCCGTTTCTGACACAAATGAAACGGGTGCTAGCAAGGTTTTCCTCAGCTCCCCTGCAGCCACCCATGTCCAGCGACCCTTCTCTCCCCTTGCAGCCACCCATGTCCAGTGACCCTCCTCTCCCCCTGCGCCCACTGCAGCCACCCATGTTCAGCGAACCTCCTCTCTTCCCTGCCCCCCTCCTGCCACCCATGTCCAGCGAACCTCCTCTCTCCCCTGCCCCCCCTCCAGCCACCCATGTCCAGCGCCCCTCCTCTGTCCCCTGCCCCCCTCCGGCCACCCATGTCCAGCGATCCTCCTCTGGACATGGATCAGCTGTGAGGCATGGTTTTTTTTTCCCCCGGGTTCTAAAGTTGACATCATAATGGCTACGGTGATGTCAGCCTGATCTACGGAGTCTAGCAGACCAACTCGGAATGAGCCATGGTCCCAGGCAAGTCAGAACGTTGGAGGTGAGAATTATTATATTGGATAAGTGTTCAAGGCTTCTGCAGATGAGGACAGAGCCCATGGGGATGGGGCAGAGATAGAGACAGGGCCCAAGGGGATGGAATGGGGATGGAGACAGAACCTGCAGCGATGGGGTGGGGATGGAGACAGAACCCCCGTTTGTCCCCGTGGGTTTGTCCCCGTATCATTCTCTACTTCGCATTGCTTGCTGCCGGTTGAATATCGGGGAGAGGGCTTTTGCCTTGCTTTACTCTGTGAAAACTCATCCACCATGTTGCATAAAGTACAGAACGTAGATATTAGTAGATGGAAGAAAAGAAAATATTTTGCTTGCTCAAGTTTCTGTTAATGTTATAGGGTATTAACGTGAGCTTTAATAAATAGCAAACATCAGGGTTTCAGCAGAGTATATAAATAGATTTATCACATTCCTGAAAAACACATCCACCAGACTTGATTATGAGAAGGATTCTCCCCCCCCCCCCCACCCCCCCCCCCCCCCCCCCCACACACCAGACCTTTGGGCCTCTGGGCCGGGGCCAAGGACCAGTAAGCCCGTACGGGGATCCATCCCTGGAGTTAAGATTTTTTTTTTTAAACTCTAATAGCACTAAAGAACAGCGGGTGGGGAAAATGGAAGAAATGCCTTCATCTCTTTCTTCTGTGTGTCAGTCAGTGTGAAAAAGGAATAAATTGTACGTTGGCCGCTATTTTCTTATTTTTGTTTGAATAAAGAGATTTAAACATAAAATGCTAGTGGAAGAGGCAGAAATCAGGCCTATCTTGCAGGTGCAGGTACTCAGATGTGCTCTCGGGCAAGTGTAAATGTCCGCGCCTAGATTATTCATGTATGCACATAGATTAGCATAATTGAACACGTGTCTGCAAATGCTGCCCAAATTCCGTCCCTGTATATACACCTACTGGCAAAGTACACACCATCATGTTATGGCACATAGCTTTACGCCTTCGGTATTGTATAAGAGCCCATTTGCAACTGTAAATCAGTTTTAGATTTCCCTATTGTACTGTCCTGTGTCTGACGACCTTTGGGGGAACCTGCCCTGTACCTACGGGAATTCAAATTTTAAATTCTCACTGGGGGGGTGGAGGGGTGGGGGGGGGGGGTAGTGTGTGCTTGTTGAAAAGAAGCTTGGCTTGCTATTACCTGAGCTCTTTTGGTGCTCTAGATAAAAGGAGAACTTATATATCTAAAGATTTCACAAACAATGTCCATGTCCTATAGGCTAACAAGCAACACAACTAAAGTGCCCCATCAGTGCCTGTAATCATATACTCATATCAAAAAAATAGGGGGTCAGTTTTGAGCTGGCACTGTGATTGGATTAAGTTAAACAATGGCTCGGCATTTTACTTAATTCGTAAATTCAGTGCCGCTATCCATAGAGAAAATGGTGCAGTCACCATGCCAGGACTCTCCTTTTAGTTTAGGACTGCTGTTTTGCATTTAAATGATCAATTTAGCAACTGAAAATCACTGTAAAATGGATACATTTTTAGGTCACCTTTGCCTCGCTCCAACTTTGACCTACAAATAAACAGCTAATATTGTGCCATTCAGCGATTTAAACATCCCCATAGTATCCATGTATTTTTTTTTAAATACACAAAGGATTTATGCATTGGTCACCTGTCAATCAAAGTGTAAATCCTGAATATCAGCCCACATACCTGTTTGTCAGTGTCGGTACTTGTTAACATGACACCCCAGTGCGTTTCATGAACCTGCTTTGTGATCATTAAGCACACAGGTCTCCCTTTTTTGAAAAGTCTGTGAAGCTAGGGGCACCCTTCTGTGCTTCTCTTCACAGTAGTTCATTTAGTGAGTGACAGTGAAACTACTTTCACTCTGTCAAAAGAAGAAAGAACTAGAAATGGGAACCCCCCTCCCCACACAATCATTTTATCCATTGTAATCAAAAAGTTAAGCACTGCTTTAGCCCTGTTCAGTGCTGTTCTAAACTTTTCCTATTATTCCCTGTGTAGGCAGGAGGCAAACAGCATATATTAACATTTCTTTAATTTTGTCAGTGCTTCTGAAATCTACTGAGTCACACTTCAATGGGTTTCTTGCTGGGTGAACTGTCAGACTTATTGCAAAATGCCATTTTTCCTTTGCCTCTGTAGCAGGCGGAACGTGGGGGCACTCCGGGGTGTCAGCATTGGCTCAAGCCTTCTTCATTTTGCAGATCTGCTCTGTGAATCTTCACCTCCTCCAAGAATTTCAGTGGCTTGCCTCACTCTGACTAATGGGAACTCATCTGTGCATGCAAATACGCTTCGACAGCAGGCCCGTATAGCTAATATTAACTCTTCTACTGCTAATTGGAGCTCACAGATCAGAATTCTCTAACACTTCAAGGATAACTTTTTTTTTCTATTAAAAAAAATAGAAAGAAATAGAGGAACTTGTAGAATTTCAGTTTTCATGAAAGAAAGGCAACTTACAAAGCCATGGAGTGGTGGTTAGAGCCCTGGGCTGACAGCTAAGAAATCCTGGTTCATATCCCACTGCTGCTCCTTGTGATGTTAGGCAACTCACTTAGCCACCCGTACATACTTAAGAGACCGATGCAGAAAGCAACTGCAGGGTTACCAGGGTTTGAATGCCAGTTCTACATGCCAAGGCATGCAGAGAAGAATTCTGTGCATGTGTTAACTCACAGGAAAGACACAGCTGCAAATTGTATTAAAATGTATGCTGATGTAAGCAAGGCATTCTGTGGTATGCAGAGAGTACAGTGCCCACTTTTAATGCATGCACAATGTGAGAATTTTTCTCTGAGGGCCCGGGTTAGAGTTACCATATTTTGTCCCCCCAAAAAGGAGGACACATGCCCCGCCCCTTCACACTCCACCCGCCCCTTCACATCCTCACCCCGCCCCCTTTCACACCCTCGCTCCACCCCCTGTCACATTTTCCCCTCCCCCCTGTCACACACCCTGTCACCCTCCCTCCCCTTACCTTACTATTGCCCTGGTGGTCTAGTGACCTCTTCGGGCAGGAAAGAGCCCCCTCTTTCCCGCCCGGAGCGCTGCCCTGCATGCATCCTTCCTGTTGGTGATCTCGGCACCGATTCAAAATGGCAGCTGAGAGTTTAAGTCTCGCGAGGTCACTTCAGCTCTCAGCGGCCATTTTGAATCGGCGCCGAGATCACCAGCAGGAAGGATGCATGCAGGGCAGCGCTCCGGGAAGGAAAGCGGAGGCTCTTTCCTGTCCCGAAGGCAGAAGAGGTCACTAGACCACCAGGGCATTAGTAACTAAGGGAAGGGGAGGCTAGCAATCTGCCCATTAGTCCGGATTTCTGGACAAACTGGCAGGTTGGCAGGCGGGCCGTCCTATAGGATAGCCCGCTCACCAGTCTGCCCGTTTTGTCCAGAAAAGAGGATATGTCCGGGTAATCTGGACATATGGACATGTCCGGGTAAATCTGGACATATGGTAAATCTGGACATATGGTAACCTGCTTGCATCCTTTGTGTTCCTGATCTCGGCGCCGATTCAAAATGGCCACCAAGAGTTGAAGTGACCTCGCGAGACTTCAACTCTAGGCGGCCATTTTGAATCGGCACCGAGATCAGCAACACGAAGGATGCATGCAGGGCAGCGCTCCGGGCAGGAAAGAGGGGGCTCTTTACTGCCCCGAAGAGGTCACTAGACCACCAGGGCAGTAGTAAGGTAAGGGGAGGGGCGTGACGGGGTGTGTGACAGGGGGAGGGGAAATGTGACAGGGGCGGAGCAAGGGTGTGACAGGGCCGGGGTAAGTGTGTGGTGGGGGTGGGGCACGTGTCCTCCTTTTGGGGGGACAAAATATGGTAACCCTCGAGCTGAGTGCCATTTATAGAACAGCGCCAAGATCCGACCCCAACTTTTAGGTGCAGTGATTTACACCAACTGAAACCTGGTGTAAATCCCTGTAAATTAGGTGTGGATCCCCCAAATTCTATAATAATGCGTGCATCTTTAGTGAACACACCTGACTCACCCATGTCCCTCCCATAGATACACCCCCTTTTCATTCATGTGCTAAAAATTTATACACGCATCTGTATAGAATAGTGCATAGGACAAATGCACACGCAACTTCAAATTGCTGCCAATTAACAGCAATTATTGATTGTTGATGCCTTATTAGCTCATTAATTTGCACACAGATCTGTGATTGCATCCCAACTTTGCGCATTCAACTTTGGGTGACCTACATAGAATCAGGGGAACTGTTTATCATTTATCGTTTATTTAGAATTTTATGTACCACCAAACTCGCAATGCAACACGCAATCTTCATCGTTTCGACCCTCCACTTATACCTCATAGGATCACTATACAACTTTGTATTTGTTATCGACCGACTGGGCAAACACCTTTGACGGTACTATGTAAGCCACATTGAGCCTGCAAATAGGTGGGAAAATGTGGGGTACAAATGCAATAAATCCTATATAATAAAACCCACCTCCAACGTTCTGATGCTGGCAGTGTGGACAAAAAGCTTGAAGCATTCGTGCTACTGCCTCCTGTATCTAACTCCTGATGACGTCTCACAATACCAGATGCGTCACCAACGACTGTGCCCAATCACAGCACAGCAGCGATGTCTCCACCAACTTATTAAAAAAAAAAAACCACAACAGCAAACGGCGCAAAAAAAACTTCACGTTCACACGAAGAAAGAAAAAGGGAATCGCACTGATAGCTGCACGGCACCGGCAACTAGAAAACCGGCAGCTACTTCACACCTCGAAGATACTGACAGGTGAACGGCGGAGGACAACAGCAGGCAACAACAGCGGGAGCCGCTTCAGCCTAGAGGAGCCGCCAAAAAAGAAGACGCACTGACAGATGCAGGGCAGCGGCAACAAAGGAAACAACCAGCTGCTTCAGCCCTAGACAGCACTGACAGGTGAACGGCCGCGGACAACGCAGGAGGCTGGGATGGGGACAGAGAAAGGAAAAAAAAAGCAGATTCGTCTCTCACACACACACTGTGCCTCTCTCTCTCTCTCTCTCACACACACACACACACAGCATGTGGCAAAAAAAAAAGGGAAACCACAGAAAGCAACATTACACACACATTCTCTGGAGGTTGGGATGGGGATAGAGCAAGGAAAGAACTAGGGAGCTACAAGGAAAAAGATGATGCACTGATGATGAGGAGGAACCTGATGGAAAAAGGGAGAATTGATGTGGAAGGGACTGCCCATACTCTGACTCTCTCACACACACATACACACTCTTCCACTCACACACAAACACACACACCACATGGCCAAAACAGGTAAACCACAAAAAGCAAAATCACAAACACTCTTTCCGGAGGCTGGAATGGGGACAGAGGAAGGAAAGAATGGAAAACCAGATTGCGGATTGGGGGAACAGCAGTGATTGATTAGCAGGGCGGAGATGGGGACTTGGACATTGGGAGAAAAGGGTGAGCAGGTAGTGAGCTAATGGCAGACAGGATGAGAAGCTATTTGGAAATGGATGATGCTCTGAGGATGAGGAAACTGAAAAAAAAGAATAAAAGAGTAACACAAACTGCTTTGTAAATTCTTTACACTACATCCTAAAAACACAATAACAAAACAACCAACAATACAACAAAACAAAAAATAACAAATGAAATTGCACATAAAAAAACAAAAACAAATGTTCATTACAAACACAATTATAATAAAAACCACTTTCAACACAATCATTGCAAAAAACAAATACCTTGCTAGCGCCCGTTTCATTAGTCTCAGAAACGGGCTTTTTTACTAGTAAATAAATAAATCTAGGTGGATAGCAATAGAATTACATTCTGGAAATGGAAAAGAACCCCATTGTAAGACAGGAAAGTACACATTTACTCAGAACAGAGACATACAATTCCACCTATATCCTTCCCTGCATTCATCCACCATCCACGTTAAACAAAAACAAATTTGTTCTCTGAATTGTCTCTAAACGCTATTCTAAAAAAATTTGTCTTAAGAGCTGACTTAAATTGTGTCAATGAAGGTTCAGACTGTAAGCAAAGGGGCAAACTGTTCCATAAAGCAGGGGCTAGCTAGAAAAAAAGAAAGCTGAATTTCTGGTCTCTTCCCATCTGGACTGGGAGGACCAATCTATGATCATTTAAAGAGGGCAAATATTGCATAAGTAGTTGGGGTTCGCAGTATGAAGAGCTGAAACTAAGGGGCCCTTTTACTAAGCCACGTAAGGCTTTATGCACGCCCAACACACGCCAAAATGGAGTTACTGCCTGGCTACCGTGTGGCTCTTGTGATAATTTCATTTTTGGCGTGCGGCCGAAAAATAATTTTTATTTTCGGATGCGTATATCAGATGTTGCTAAGTGGCGTTTGGCGCACGTAGGTCATTACCGCCCGGTTACCGTGTGAGACTTTACTGTTAGTTCAATGGCTGGCTGTAAGGTTGCAGACCCAAAATGGACGCGTGGCAATTTTGATTTTGCTGCATGTTCTTTTTGGCAAAAATTTTAAAAAGAGGCTTTTTTACAGGCATGCTGAAAAATGGATCAACGTATGCCCAAAACCCGTGCCTACACTACCACAAGCCATTTTTCAGCGCATCTTAGTAAAAGGACCCCTAAGATTTTAAACTTCACCCCATATTCTACTGGCAACCAATGTAACTGCTTCAAAAGGGATGCCACATGATCCCAACGCTTTGCCCTATGAATCAGATGGGCTGCAGTGTTTTGAAGAATCTGCAAACGTTTAAGATTGGCCTCCTTCAAGCAGCTACATTTTTAGTGTATATTTGAATAATAGCCCATCTAGGGATAAATGAAGACCTAGACTGTGCCCTCTGACTGCGCAGAGCTGCATACAAGGATTGTACCGGTACTGCTTCCAAGTCATGTCACTTCCAGTGGTGAGACTCCACACATAGCTCTGCCAATATACCTCACACCCAATTCCAGATTAACATCATACTGGGTCCCGGGCAACCTATGCACATAATTTATAATGTCACATTGTGGCAATGCTGACAACCTGAAGCAACAAGTACAGCAAAAATTGTGTGCTCGGCCTGTCCTGTATGATGTGGCCTCACTGGACGCTGATATCAAGAGCAGGAGAAACTATATGCAAGAACTTCCCTGCCTGCCCTCACTGCCATGGGCTGCAGTCAAGTGCTGAAGTGTAATTGCATTCAAGCAGGAAATAGCTGTAAACCAGAACCAGATTAAGGCACATCTCACAGGGCCTCCTAAATTTGTTGGGTGTTAGGCACATGTCTGTTTGCCTGTGCCTTAATCAGACCCTAATCACTCTTGTTCCCCAGCTTCACCTGCTGTTCCAGTACTGAGCAGCCCACAATGCCCTGAAGAAGACATTGGTCATAGCCTTCTGTAAAGCATTGCCAGTTTGAAAAGTTAACTAGGGATGGATGGCATTTCACTCCAGTGGCGTTGCCCTCAGCTGCAATGGCTCTGCTGTGTATAGTTACATTTTGTGTTCGGTTTGATCCATGCAGGGGAGTTTTCTATCCATAGGATTTCACAAGGCTTACTGGCATTAGCCAAAAGGTATTACTGCACGTGAAGCTTAGAGGCTCCAAGAGAAAAAACATCAAAGCCGTCTTAACTGGCAGAGCCGTAATTTCTATTCATCAGCAATACCTATTGGAATATAGTAGTACCAGTACAATCCTTGTACGCAGCTCTTCACAGTCAGAGGATCCAGCCCTAGTCTTTGTTTAGCCCCAGATGGGCTATCATTCAAACACACACTAAAAATGAAGCTATTTGAAGAAGCTTTGACAAGGTGGGAAGGAGATGGAGAGCGGGAGTAATGTTCTTGTGGCTTTCTGCTGTGTCTTTAGCTGGCAGCATTCCTTACTTTTTGCATTTTGCATATCTGGTATTTGATGTTAATTTTAGTAATTATGAGATGCAAACTTGATGGGTTTTTATTAGTAATATTTATATTGAGTTATACAGTGAAGTTTTTATGGAGATAATTTATCATTATGTATTATATGGTGATATCTTTGCCTTAATTCACCTTGAATGGTTTTGTTTTTTTTCATGAAAAAGCATGTGACAGTCTGGATTTGGCTTTGTGATACCAGGGCGGTCAAAAGGGAAACTATCCTGGGTGTCAAGCCAACAGGGCATTGTTTCCCTTTTGAGTCAGCCTGTGAGCATTCAGAGATGCCAAGTTGCTTAATTCCAGGCTTGAGCTTTTAGGTCAGTCCTGGATTTCAGAGCACCCCATCCTGGTGTATTATGGGACTTGCAGCACTGATTTCAATGGGCAGGTTCAGGTACTACAAATCACACACTGCTTTGGGATGAAAACCAGGATTAGCCTAAAATCTCCAGCCCGGAGCTGGGTAACTTGGCATCTCTGAGCATTGTGAGTCCAAAGGAGGAGGGCATTCTGAAAGCAACCCTTGCCCAGCATACCATTTTGTCCCTTAGCTGGTTCTGAAGAGATGTGCAGGTCCTGCAAAAGTAATATGATTTAAAAAAAAAATACAATACCAGGAAACAACTCTTGTTCTTGCTGAGGTCAGGACTCCTGAGAAAGAGGAAAGGACCAGATCTCCTTCAGCCTTAGGAAGTCCAAGGCATGATTCATTTTGGATATACTTAGGTCTCCTTTTATTACATTTGTACCCCACGCTTTCCCACTCATGGCAGGCTCAATGTGGCTTACATGGGGCAATGGAGGGTTAAGTGACTTGCCCAGAGTCACAAGGAGCTGCCTGTGCCTGAAGTGGGAATCGAACTCAGTTCCTCAGGACCAAAGTCCACCACCCTAACCACTAGGCCACTCCTCCACTGTTGCTACTATTTGAGATTCTACATGGAATGTTGCTATTCCACTAGCAACATTCCATGTAGAAGTCGGCCCTTGCAGATCACCAATGTGGCAGCGCAGGCTTCTGCTTCTGTGAGTCTGACGTCCTGTAAGTACGTGCAGGACGTCAGACTCACAGAAACAGAAGCCTGCACAGCCTTCTACATGGAATGTTGCTAGTGGAATAGCAACATTCTATGTAGAATCTCCAATAGTAGCAACATTCCATGTAGAATCTCCAATAGTATCTATTTTATTTTTGTTACATTTGTACCCTGCGCTTTCCCACTCATGGCAGGCTCAATGCGGCTTACACGGGGCAATGGAGGGTTAAGTGACTTGCCCAGAGTCACAAGGAGCTACCTGTGCCTGAAGTGGGAATTGAACTCAGTTCCACAGTTCCTCAGTACCAAAGTCCACCACCCTAACCACTAGGCCACTGTGCTACTAATTAGGGCACACTGAATACGAAGAATAGAATGGGCTTCTTTGCAATAGCACACTTCTAATCGGCTGTGCAGGTTTGTAAAAGGAGACCTTAAAGAGCTTCCAAGATACATGCCAAAAGCAGAGATGCCAAGTGACCCAGTTCCAGGCTGGAGGTTTAAGGCCAGCCCTGGTTTTGAACTTACATCCCAAAGCAGTATGGGGTTTGTTGTGTCTAAAAAGATAAGAGGGGGGAAAAAAAAACCTTGCCTCTTTGTGGATTAGGTGCCTCAGCCACATTGCAGACCTGTGTAACTTTTCATTCTTTACAGATGTGGATGGACAGCATCGCTTGAAGCAATCAAATATCCATTTAGCAGATCAGCTCACCTTCCTTAGCAACCCAAATGTAAAAATCACAGAAATACAGGCACATCATTTTCTCCTGCTCTAAAATGGCATCATGGTTTGTTTCAAGTGCTTCGATAATAACATTTTAGGTGTGTTTACCAGTGTAGAGTGCCTTTTAACAATGATTGGCCTGTCTGTCGATTTGTTTGTCCATATGCATGGTGCTACCACTGTACTGACCTGTGCGCCAGATTGAGCAGTATATCAAATATCAATAAACATAAACATAAAATTGATGCAGTGCATGTTCGCTGAAAATTGCAGAGAATAAAACCAGAGTTTTGTTCAAATTGGTCCAGTTTTGAGACCACCTGTATTCCAAATGGGCTCATGTGTTCTGCAACATATAATTTTTTTCCAGCTTCTATTTGGATTTACAATAAACTTTTAACAACTAACCCAGAATCAATTGATATCAGATGAACCGATGTGGAGGGGCCAACAAACATATGATATGTAAGAGGTACTAGGAATAGAAACAGATCAAAGTGGCATTTGTAGAATTTATCCCTGTGAGAATAGGGGGAGAAGAAAAGAATTTAAAAAAAAAAAAAAAGAAAAACTATACAAAGCTTTTTTTTCTCCATAACTCTGTCAAAACCTGACCAATTTTAATGAAATATATAATCTGGAATAAATTTGCAATAAGCCTACACTCATGCCGGCCACCACCTAGCGATTATTGTCATGAAGAAGCCATTTTGCTTTTATCATGAACAGTTACCGTGGTTTTCGGTCAGGTGGATCTGATCCTTATTAAAAATATGTATTTAGAGAAAGGTTATGGCTCTCATAGGCTGGTGCAAAAGCTTCTAGAAAAGAGGTGGCAGAGGGTAAGTAATGGAATATGTTTTGAAGAAATTGTGAGAAACGGGCTCAACTGATTACCAGTCAGGAAGCGGACAGTTTGCACTGAAGAAAATATTGCAACACTTGAATTACCAGGCAGTAAAGTGACATCACTTAGGTGGTATAGTGTAGGCTTATTACATTTTTATTTAGCATGATATTATATCCCCCCCCCCCCAAAAAAAAAATATATATATATATATAAATTTTTTTTTTAAACACAATGTAGAAGTCTGAGGAGGGGGATCCAGAGCACAGAACATTAAAAATCCTTGGAAGGTTTCCAGCATTATAAAGAGATGATTTGTTTTCTCATATTAGTACTATGGGAATGCTTTGGCCATGTCTCACAATAGTGTGCTGTTCCTCCGGGAGCGCTCAGGGCATTCTGTAGCACTATTGTATTATTTTCCATTTTGGCTGCTTCTGTAATTACTTCCAGACTTAAGGCGCTAACTAAAACCTCTTCAAACCACAGCTATAAAATGCACATAAAGTAATAAAAGTAATTACAGTGGCTCTGTGCTGTATCCACACATCATCTGTCTATGCTTAGTACTAAAGTAATGCCACATAAAAAATTAAGAACGGAGGTCTGCTTATTTACATTGTAATTATACACTACCAAGAGGCACTTCATGGAAAGCGCTACATGCAAAGGTATAAATTACTGTCATAATACCCTGCAAGTCATTTTATGGATAAAAGGTATTCCAGTTGTACAGTGTTTTATTTTTCCTTTGTTTCTTCAGTAGTAAACACTTCAGCCAACCTGCCTAAAACCCGCTCTGTGCCTTCCGTTTTTAAGAAAAGGGCAGGAAAATGCTAGAATGTTCAAGGAAACAGGAGCACTGGACTTTTTTTATACATTTGCTTATGGTCTCAAATTATTTGTAGGAATCACAAAATATGCTCCTGGATGGGGGAGGGGGGGTGTTTCAGGAGGCAGTATCATCAGTATATCTGGGTGCTGTGCAGAAGGGTGCCCCAGAAAGCAGGCCAACAACCTGCCTTCTATCTCACTTCTGTTAACCAGAGAGACTTAACCTGGGCATTTAGGAAGGTGACTAGAATTGTATATGCTGATCTGTGCAGTTATGCCCTTCTGTGCCCCTGGTTGGGGTTGTACCAGCTGCTCTGTGCTCTTGTTTGGGGTTATACCTGCTACTCTGTGTAGTTAGACCCCTCTATGTCCTCATTTGGGATTGTACTAGTTGCTCCATGAAGGTACACCCCTCTGTGCCCTTTTTGGAGGTTATATATGCTGCTCTGTGTAGTTATATCCCCTCTATACCCTTGTTTGGTATTGTACCTCCTGCTCTGTGTAGTTACACCCCTCTATGCCATTTTTGGGGGTTGTACCTGCTGCTCTGTGCAGTTATACCCATCTATGCCCTTGTTTGGGGATGTGTCAGCTGTTCCATGCAGTTACACTGCTCTATGTCCTTTTCTGGGGTTGTACCAGTTGCTCCAGGAAGGTTACACTGCTCTATGTCCTTGTTTGGTATTGTACCTGCTGTTCTGTGTGGCTGCACTTCTCTATGCCTTGTTTGAAGTATGAGGGCCATTTAAGTTTTGCTTTGATTTGTTTCCTCATGCTATGTAGGGATGCTCTGTCTTTATCCCATGCCTTTATGAATTCTGTCATTCTTTTTGTTCCATGACCACCACTGGGAGGGCATTCCGAGCATCTACCACCCAGGTTCAAGTCATCCTTTGCATATATGAAATGCTAAGGGTTTCCTATAGAAGGGGACTTTCACCATCTGCACTGCAGCCCAGAGGAGTGAGTGATTTACAGACCACTGCCCTATGATTGGTCCTTCTAAGCAGATTACCTCTTAACATAAGAACATTAGTAATGCCACACTGGGAAAAGACCAAAGGTCCATCGAGCCCAGCATCCTGTCCACGACAGCGGCCAATCCAGGCCAAGGGCACCTGGCAAGCTTCCCAAACGTACAAACATTCTATACATGTTATTCCTGGTATTATGGATTTTTCCCAAGTCCATTTAGTAGTGGTTTGTGGACTTGTCCTTTAGGAAACTGTCTAACCCCTTTTTAAACTCTGCCAAGCTAACCGCCTTCACCCACGTTCTCCGGCAACGAATTCCAGAGTTTAATTACACGTTGGGTGAAGAAACATTTTCTCCAATTTGTTTTAAATTTACTACACTGCAGTTTCATCGCATGCCCCCTAGTCCTAGTATTTTTGGAAAGCGTGAACAGACACTTCACATCCACCTATTCCACTCCACTCAATATTTTATATACCTCTATCATGTCTCCCCTCAATCGTCTCTTCTCCAAGCTGAAAAGCCCTAGCCTCCTTAGTCTTTCTTCATAGGGAATTCGTCCCATCCCCACTATCATTTTAGTCGCCCTTCGCTGCACCTTTTCCAATTCTACTATATCTTTCTTGAGATGCGGCGACCAGAATTGAACACAGTACTCAAGGTGCAGTTGCACCATGGAGTGATACAATGGCATTATAACATCCTCACACCTATTTTCCATACCTTTCCTAATAATACCCAATGTTCTATTCGCTTTCCTAGCTGCAGCAGCAGACAGAGCAGAAGGTTTCAGTGTATTATCGACGACGACACCCAGATCCCTTTCTTGGTCCGTAACTCCTAATGTGAAACCTTGCATGACGTAGCTATAATTCGGGATCTTTTTTCCCACATGCATCACCTTGCACTTGCTCACATTAAACATCATCTGCCATTTAGCTGCCCAGTCTCCCAGTCTTGTAAGGTCCTTCTGTAATTTTTCACAATCCTGTCGCAAGTTAACGACTTTGAATAACTTTGTGTCATCAGCAAATTTAATTACCTCGCTAGTTACTCCCATCTCTAAATCATTTATAAATATGTTAAAAAGCAGCGGTCCTAGCACAGACCCCTGAGGAACCCCACTAACTACCCTACTAACTACCCTAACGCTGAGAATGTTGCAGTATCGAAGAATCCTTTAAGCTCATTTCATGTTTTCAGGGGTTGTATACCTTTTGAATCCCTTACCACTTGATTTACCTTCAGGAAAAAGCCATAAAGTACAGTGCTTTCCTTGTCACCCCTCAGAGTTAATAGATGAGGGAATGCCTCCTACAGTTCCTCTTGGATAGATTCTTGGATGCATGTTGTGAAGCACTGGGGGCTTCTTGCTAGTATTGAAGAAGATACACGAGCTTTTCCAGCCTTGGCCAAATCTAAAACACTCACTATGTGATGAAGTTTTTTGCTTGTATTTGCTGCGAGAATTTGAACAAATTCCACTGGGGGAAGGAGAAAAACTACTCATATTTCATCAAACTCAAAGCAGGCTGACATTCACTTGTTTGAGTTGGACTTTTGAGTTCAGCACATCACTATTTGTACTCTTTTGCCATGTCCTCTGCACTCTTTTCTCTGGAAAATATAGTTACCACCATCCCAAGATAAGAGGCCTTTAAAATATATTTCCAGAGAGCAAACTTTGACATCACAACAATATTTTTTGTCGATGTTCAAGAGGAACAGCTGAATCCATCTGTGATCAAGGGCAGATTGACCTGTGGAGGCATCTGGCATCCTCTGGTGGGCTACTGATATACATGTAAATATACATGTAGATTTAAAGGCATCAGTCTTTGTGGTTTTTGTTTTTCGTTCTTTGCATCTCTCCCTGCCTTTTACTTAGCAAGCCTCTTGCCAGCCTCTGCCATATTTAGTGCGTAAACAGTAGTCACAATAATTTTGTATTTCTAGATTGCTCTTCCAAATTTAGCCCAAATGCAATTCATAGCATTTTTTTAAACTCAAAGAGCTTATCTTCTGAGGGGCTGATAGTGTAAGTTTGAATTAGAACCCTGTGCTAATGTTCAAACATGGCTTCCTAATGTAAGTATGACACACACATTTTGCTCCTTAATGCAGTAACTAAATCTTGTTTATCTTGTTGGGCAGACTGGATGTACCATTCAGGTCTTTATCTGCCGTCATTTACTATGTTACTATGTAGAGAGCATACAGATTCTCCCTGTCAGAAACAGCTTGGCAGTGATTTCCATTGCCTCTACTAGCGTGAGGTGTGTGAATTTTTGACTTGGAATGCTCTTGCAGGGCTTGATCCTTCAGCCTAGTAACAGCAGTAGGAGAAAACACACCTGTGGAAGGAAACTTGAGTGTCTATAAAACCCTAGTCTAGAGAAGAAGCCTTGTCTGACTCTGCTCCCTGTCCACTGTACCATTTGGATCAAAGGAGGCTTGTGACTGAAGTAACACAGCCAGTGCACGGGGGAAAGGAAGCTAGGACAGAACCTACCAAGTTCTGAAAACAGAATGCTGGGCTAGATAGACCATTGGTCTGACCCAGTATGGCTACTCTTATGTTCTACGTTGCTGCACTGAATCCTAGGCATGTTTTAGACAGCGGCCAGATCACCCTACTGCCTCCACAAGGAGAATCTGAGGAGAGGAACAGTGGAAATCATGCATCCAGTAGAAGCACTAGGACATAAAATCAAATTAGTGGGGAAGGGACCAGCTACCAGGACTGTGTATCATCAGGCTTCAAAAGCCCACCTCCCTTACCATATACCTCAGTTTATCTATCTCTGGAAACTGGAGTCCAGAGCGAACTAGGTGTAAAGACCTTTCACTCTTTCCAAGGATTCAGCAGACGTCTGTGACTACTGAAGAGACCAAGTGAAGGGACTCATTTTCAAAGAACTTAGACTTACACATCTGGAATGTACTGCTACCTTACCTATGACTGTAGATGTATATTTCAAACTGTATTTTACCCCTCTCCCCCTCTAAGTTAAATAAACCATTTGCTTTGAAATGTACCTTCTGGCCTGGATTGTTATTGGATGGAAAGTGTGCTGAATAAATGGATTTCAGGTGCCTTCCAGTTTGCTGGGCCTGGCCCTGACCGTACTAACTAGTCCTACGAAGCTTTTTAAGTAACCCACCTGATGCTCACCAAGAAACAAGGGTTCAATGCCCTCTGCATCTGTTTTCTTAAAGGCACAGGGGTGTGCAGGCCAGCAGTATAGGAACTGCTAATGAGCTTCTATGCCTTTAAGAGAGAGGACTCGGAGGGGACACACTGCTACTAGAATGTGTTTATATCAGAGTGGGGGGACAGACTGAGTGGAGAGAAGGGGCCAGGGGCAAGATCTTCATGCCTGACCTGATTTTACATCATAATCCACCCCTGGCTATGATGCAGATGAGAGAGCCCTGAGAGGTAGCAGATGCTTCCAGGACTCAGTAGTGTACTAAAGTCTCTTCTCTTATTACCCTCTCCCAGGTTTCAGTGTAATTGCCCCGTCTTTTATTCTAGGTTCAACATGGTTTAAAACTGTCTCTCTATTTCCTCATCTCTTTATGCCCTGCCATTTTTCCCTCCCCGGATTCAGCATGATCCAGAACAGCTTCTCGCCACCCCACCTCCTACCCCCTACACCCAAAGGACTCGTCTGGTCTGAACCCACCTCTCCTCCTGGCCCACAAATGGCACACGGCAGATTATCTCTTCTTCTTTGTTCTTTACCTCCCTCTCCCATGCCTTTCCCCATCTCATCATCCTCTCCAGTGCCTAGCCCTTTGGTCATTCCCACTCTAACCTTGTAATTCTCCTCCTATCCTCCTCTCTGCCTCTTCTCCCCCCCCCCCCTCACCTCTTTCTTATTCCTCACGTATCTCCAGTCACCAAAATTAAAGAGTAAATAAGATGCAGCTTTGCCTTGCTAATGCTATACCTAATTGAACTCATCAGTGAAAATCACAGATAGAACTAAAAAAAAATAAAGAAACACACCCGTTGATCATATGCAAAAGACATGATGCCAACGTGAGCATAATCCCTACTCCCCGATTGGGCTATTTGTGCGTACAGGTTTCCTGCTGTGTCTCTGAAATGTGGTGATTTAATGAGCTGCCTCAGTCAACGGTGTTCGTTATTAAGGAATTCTGTCTATGGTAATTCTCATCTGTGTGATTACAGCCCTCATGGAAGCTCCCGCAGCATGTTATTAAAGATTTAGGGTCTCTTCTCTCTCCGCCATCTCCATCTCAAAAAGTTTCATCTGAAATTGTTCCAGAAATCAAATATTGCATGAGCTGATGGAGAGCGTTAGGCACAGATGCTAAGAGAGATTCAAGGGGAATTAAAAAGGCATTTGTGTTAACAGATGTTCCTGCTCTCTTTTTTGAAGCTGTGATGATGAGGGAATGAAAAGAAAAGGACTTTTCAGGCACAGTAGCTGGGCCAGAAGAGCTAGTGCCCAAAAGCCTCAACCATAAGCGGCCCCTTTCCCAACAAGAAGTATTACAAATGCTGATGGGGTGGGGTGAACTTGAGCTGCACTAATTTCAGCTGTTAACCTTCTGCTCAGTGTGCAGTGCTACTGGTGTATGTGCGTTTTTGGATTTGCTGATGTCAAAATTAAAACCCCACATGTTTAAGGGGACTTAACAACCCAGTCAAGTGTTCACACGTTAGTCTCTGTTGTACCAGGGTCCATGCTCTATGCATCCAGAGCTGGTGCAACGGTATCAGACAGCCTTGACCAGTGATTCCCAAACCTGGTCCTGGAGGCACCCCAGCCAGTCAGGTTTTCAGAATATCCACAATATTCATGAGAAAGATTTGCATTCACTGCCTCCACTGCATGCAAATCTCTCTCATGAATGTTCATAGTGGATATCCTGAAGCCCTGACTGGCTGGGGTGCCTCTAGGACCAAGTTTGGGAACCACTGGCATAGACTAGCGATTCCCAAGCCTGTCCTGGGAATCCCAGCCAGTCAGGTTTTCAGAATATCCACAATGAATATGGATGAGATAAAGCTGCATACCAATCCAAATAGATCTCATGAATATTCATTGTGGAAATCCTAGAAACCTGACTGGCGGTGTTTCCCCAGGACAAGTTTGGGAATCACTGGCCTAGACCATCCTTCAGCCTTGTGCCACAACCTGACCCCCTCCCCCCATTAATGTTTAGACCCTGAAAACCCCTTCCACTAATATTTTGATAATTAAATTCAATACACATGATTACCTCAACCCCCCCCCCCCCCCAAAAAAAAAAAAAATATTCTCTGAAGATTTATAATTGGGCATCATGGGACTGATTTTCAGCTGGGGTAATCTCTGTAAAATCCAACCCCAGCTCTTAACTTCATGCATATATTCAGTGGCACTGTCCATTTGAAGGAGAATTCCTGAATAGAAAAATAGGCTGTAACCACTCCAGCAACTACCATTTAATTTACACTGCTATTCAGTGATCTAAATTGAATGGATAACTTAAGACCATAAGAGTAGCCATACTGGGTCAGACCAATGGTCCATCTAGCCCAGTATCTTGTTTTCCAAACAGTGGCCAAGCCAGCTCACAAGTACCTGGCAGAAACCCAAATCGTGGCAAATCCCAGGGCAAGCAGTTGCTTCCCATGTCTGACTCAATAGCAGACTATGGACTTTTCCTCCAGGAATTTGTCTAAACCTTTTTTATACCCAGATAAGCTAGCTGCTGTTACCACATCCTCCAGCAATGTGTTCCAGAGCTTAAATATTACTTACCTGTTTAGCAGCTGAATATCACCAAATAGTTGCCTGCTCTGGCTCCACCGCTGCTCCTTCCTGAAGCTGACCCCTTGTTATCCGGATCTGGCTATTTAGGAATTCTTTACTAAACTGAGCTAAGTACTAACACGTGCTTACCACAGCAAAAAGTGCCTTACTGCAGGGTACGCTGAGGCATTTCGTGGTAATTTTTGGATATGTGTGCGCTTCCCATGGGTTGAAAAATAAAATTTATTTTTTAGCGCTGGAGGGGGGTCTGGGGTGGAGAGTGGGCTTGTTCTACACTAATCGGTTAGCGCAGCTACATTACCATGTGCTAATTGATTAATGCATGGTTAGTGTGCAAGCCCTTATCACTTACAAAATAGGTGGCAGTAGTGAGTCATGCACTGATGGCCACATGCTAATGGGAAAATTGCCATTAATACTGGAAATAGAAAAATCGATCATTTTACCTCTGGAAAAATAGCCCTTATCATGCAGGAATGATCTGCGTAAGGACGCACTAAGGTCACTTTTTTTCAGTTTGGTAAAAGGGCCCCTTAGTGAGATAAATGGCCTGATTTTATCCAGATAAGGGCTGAAACTTTCCAGATAAGAGAGTTATGCATTCACCACCTACTGCAAAAGTATAACTAACTTTGAATATCAGGCTCCGTACCTTTGGTTGGGGTTAATTTTATAAGATAATGCTGAATTTTGTCATGGAGGGGGGCAGAGATCCAGAATTAAAGAGAGAGAACTTTGTGTACCTCACACTTGAGGACTGGGGGAAGATGGGAGAAAGTAGGGGTGTGCAAGCAAAAAAAAAAAATCATTTTGTTTAGCTACCTATGTTTGCAGGGTTTTTTTTTTTTTTTCATTTTGTCTTGATTTGCTTTTTTTACATTCTAGTTTGCTTGTTTCATTTTGTTTTTATACATTTTTGTTTCAGGGTAGAGGAGTAGCCTAATGGTTAGTGCAGCGGGCTTTGATCCTGGCAACCTACATTCAATTCCCACTGCAGCTCCTTGTGACCTTGGGCAAGTCACTTAACCCTCCATTGCCCCAGGTACAAAAAATGTGTACAGCGCTGTGTATGTCTAGTAGTGCTATAGAAATGATTAGTAGTAGTAACTAAGAGTTGACATAGCTGCTTTCACCTCCCCCCCCCCCCAAAAAAAAGGCAGTTCATGGCAAACCACCCCAGCTCTCCAATTACAATCCTAATGGCAGTCTGCATCCTACAAGCAAGAAGTGCTTACCATGGCTGAGGTACACCATTGACATTGTCCACATACACTATGGCCAACATCTTGGCTACAAGTCGTGCCAGTGAAGAACAAGATGTTGGCCATACTGTATATGGATGATGTCAATGTTGTGTCTCAACCACTGTAAATTCTTTTTGGATCTGTCCCAGTAATAATCGTCAGCTGACAACTTGCAGCATTACTACCTGTGCAACTGTGTTTGTAGTTTATGTAATAGTTTGGCATCTTGTGCACATTGGTAGGATAATGTGAGCAGTGAGATTACATCATTATGAACATAAATCTCAAATTCAAATCGGGATGGAGAAGATTCCATTGCTTACTCACATTCAAGATCCTCAATGGCAATAAATAGATGAAGTAGGAAGGTGAGAACAACAAGGAGGAGCACTGGACTTTTTAGCTCAATATGGTAGACCTTAGTTGAAAGCTGTCTTTCTAGGCAGTCATGTATGTATTATGTAGTACTGGAAAGATTTTGCTGTCTAGATAGATTATGGAAATGATGATAATTGCTGTACTTGAGTTTTATGATGTATGTGGTGACAGTGGATGGCATTGTTGACCTTCTTTGTGAACCATTATGAGTGCGTTTGTGGAAGTGGTGGTCTCAAAAATGTAAATAAATAACTCTCACATGTTTAGCCACAAGCAAAAGGGATGTTCTGTGGGCGTGTGTAGTACTCTGGCCCATCCTCTGGATGCAGGGCTCTGTTGGGAACTCAGGCACCATCTGCCAATCCAAGCACCCACATCCTTTCCCAGCAAAGGTAAAAGGTACTCTTTCAGAGCTCTTAGGGTTGTGGAAATCCACTGGCATATCCCAGCAACTCAAAACCAAAATACCATGCAATCTCTTCAAATGAGATTGCTCCAAAATTAGTTTAGAGGGGTACATGACATAGATGAATTGTTCACAAACAGTACATTTAGGTCTGGTGCAAGCCAAACAGAAAAACAAGTCAATACAATCCACAAATGTAGTCACAAAATGTCCATGCATTGAGGGCTCTCTTGCAGACATTCTCTTTTCTGAAGAAGAATTAGAATATTTCCCATGAAATGACTGCAAATGGTCTCCTGTTGAATTCCTTTCAGACTGCAGCTCCTTTGAATTTCCACCTTTGTGGTAGTTCTCCTTTAGACTCCCAGCAGAAACATCATTGCATTCTACTGCCAGCCCAAGGATATCTGATGCCCTAGATCAGGATTCCTAAACTTATCCTGGGGGAACTCCAGCCAGTCTGGTTTTCAGGCTATCCACAATGAATATTCATGAGTTAAGTTTGCATAACCAGAAGTCATGGTATGATGACAGATAAAGACCAGCCTGGTCCATCCACTCTGCTCAAAAGGGTAAGTAGGATGCTACTTGCCACTGTGAAGCCCACCCATTTATTTTTAGAATAGCTCTTGCCGCTGCGTTCAGGTTGCCTCCATTTATATCTTTTTTTCAAGTGTGAAATTAATTTAAGTTTTCCTTTGAATGGAAATGCTGTATACGTATTCCATCCTTTTGCCATTACAAGGATTCTCTGTGTTTATCCCACACCTTTTAGATTTCTGTCACTGTTTTTGTCTCAACCATCTTCCAGGTATCCACCACCCTCTCCATGAGCTCCATTTCATGTCCTCTAGTTTTATAACCTCTTTGTTTTTGGAAAAGGTTTATTTAAACATTTCTATACCGCACAATCCAAAAGTTATCAGCAGTGAACATAGTGTACATACATAAAATCATAAGAAAAAAAAAAACGTTTCTACAAACATAAAAGTTCAAATAAACTAAAATATATTGTAATTAACAAACCTGGGCTTCAGTCAGACGATTTCAATGTATTCATTTCTGAAAGCATAATCTGTTTGTTTATTAATATCTTTCAAGTATTTAAACTTCTGAATCACATCTCCCCTCTCCCTCCTAGGAAATATATATTCTCAGAAGTCTTCTGATGTAAACCCCTTACCATGTTGGCTGCTTTTCTCTAAATCACTTCAAGTTTTGTTATGTCCTAGGCAAAATACAGCATCCAAAACTGAACACAGTACTCCAAGTATTGTCTCACCAATGACTTGTACAGGGGCATTATCACCTCCTTCTTACTGCTAGTTATAATCCTCTGTATGCATCCAGGCATCTCTCTGGTCTTGGCCAATTCCTTGTCACATTGTTTCACTACCTTGAGATCCTCATGTAGCATGATATTACTACTACTACTACTATTACTACTACTATTTAGCATTTCTATAGCAGTACAAGGCGTACGCAGCGCTGCACAAACATAGAGGAAAGACAGTCCCTGCTCAAAGAGCTTACAATCTAATAGACAAAAAATAAAGTAAGCAAATCAAATCAATTAATGTGTACAGGAAGGAGGAGAGGAGGGTAGGTGGAGGCGAGTGGTTACGAGTCAAAAGCAATGTTAAAGAGGTGGGCTTTCAGTCTAGATTTAAAGGTGGCCAAGGATGGGACAAGACGTAGGGGCTCAGGAAGTTTATTCCAGGCGCAGGGTGCAGCGAGACAGAAGGCGCGAAGTCTGGAGTTGGCAATAGTGGAGAAGGGAACAGATAAGAAGGATTTATCCATGGAGCGGAGTGCACGGGAAGGGGTGTAGGGAAGGACGAGTGTGGAGAGATACTGGGGAGCAGCAGAGTGAGTACATTTATAGGTTAGTAGAAGAAGTTTGAACAGGATATGAAAACGGATAGGGAGCCAGTGAAGCGACTTGAGGAGAGGAGTAGTATGAGTAAAGCGACCCTGGCGGAAGATGAGACGGGCAGCAGAGTTTTGAACCGATTGGAGAGGGGAGAGGTGACTAAGTGGGAGGCCAGCAAGAAGCAGATTGCAGTAGTCTAAACGAGAGGTGACAAGGGTGTGGATGAGGGTTTTGGTAGAGTGCTCGGAAAGAAAGGGGCGGATTTTACAGATGTTGTAAAGAAAGAAACGACAGGTCTTGGCGATCTGCTGGATATGATCAGAGAAGGAGAGTGAAGAGTCAAAGATGACCCCAAGGTTTCGAGCTGAGGAGACAGGGAGAATGAGAGAGCCATCAACAGAAATAGAAAACGGGGGGAGTGGGGAGGTGGGTTTGGGGGGAAAAATGAGAAGCTCGGTTTTGGTCATGTTTAATTTCAGGTGGCGTTGAGACATCCAGACAGCAATGTCAGACAAGCACGCTGAAACTTTGGTTTGGATGCAAGGTGAGATATCAGGGGTAGAAAGGTAGATTTGGGAGTCATCAGCATAGAGATGGTAGGAAAAGCCATGGGATGAGATTAATGAACCAAGGGAAGAAGTGTAGATAGAAAAGAGGAGGGGACCAAGAACAGAACCCTGAGGTACGCCGACAGGCAGAGGGATAGAAGTAGAAGAGGATCCAGCAGAGTGAACACTGAAGGTGCGGAGGGAGAGGTAGGAAGAGAACCAGGAAAGGAGAGAGCCCTGGAATCCAAGTGAGGACAGGGTATCGAGGAGTATGCTGTGATCGACAGTGTCAAAAGCAGCGGAAAGATCAAGAAGAATGAGGATGGAATAGAGACCTCTGGATTTAGCCAGTAATAGGTCATTGGAGACTTTAGTAAGCGCAGTTTCGGTTGAGTGGAGAGGGCGAAAACCAGATTGTAGTGGGTCAAGAACAGCATGTGAGGACAGAAAATCAAGGCAGCGGCGGTGAACAGCACGCTCAAGTAATTTGGAGAGAAAGGAAAGGAGGGAGATGGGTCGGTAATTAAAGGGACAAGTAGGGTCGAGTGAAGGCTTCTTAAGGAGAGGTGTGACCACAGCATGTTTAAAGGCAGGAGGGACAGTCGCAGTGGAAAGTGAGAGGTTGAGAATGTGACAGATAAAAGGAATAAGAGCAGGAGAGATGGCATTAAGAAGGTGGGTGGGAATGGGATCAGAGGAACAGGTGGTACATTTTGAGGAAGAAAGGAGAAGTGTAGTTTCCTCAATAGTAACTTCAGGAAAGGAGGAAAAGGAATGAGGGGGAGGAGGAGAGAGAGGGGAACGGACTAGTGGAGGGAGAGGTGGCGAGGTAGAGAATGCAAGGTTTATCTTTTGAACCTTGTCGTGAAAGAATTCAGCAAGGGTCTGAGGAGATAATGAAGGGGGAGTTGGGGGAGGGGGCACCTTGAGGAGAGAGTTCAATGTGGTAAAGAGAAGTCGAGGGTTAGAGCCAAGAGAGTTGCTCAGTTGGATATAATAATCCTGTTTGGCGCGTAAAAGAGCAGATTGGAAGGAGGTCAGCATGAACTTAAAGTGTAAGAAATCAGCAAGGGCCCGAGATTTCCGCCAGAGGCGTTCAGCGGAGCAGGTACAGGAACGTAGGTAGCGGATATTAGAAGTCAGCCAAGGCTGGGGTTTTGTACGCCTTATAGGGCGGGTCATCAAAGGTGCAAGAGTGTCTAAGGCAGAGGATAGAGTATTGTTGTAAGAAGAAACAGCCTCGTTGACAGATGTGGATGGTGCCACAGTAGAGAGGAGGTTTGAAACATGGGAGGATAGAGATGAAGGGTCAATATCGTGAAGATTCCTAGATAAATTAGATAGGATGGGACTGGGAGGGAGGAGATTTAAGTGTGAAAGTTATAAGATGGTGATTAGAGAGGGGAAGATCAGAGGCAAGGAAACTAGAGGGTGAACAGTTGGAGGAGAAGATAAGATCAAGACAGTGACCATTTTGATGAGTGGGGGAGGTGGAGCATAGTTGGAGATTAAAGGAGGATGTTAAAGCGAGTAACTTGGAAATATAAGAGTTGGAAGGATCATTAGCAGGAATATTAAAGTCACCAAGGATGAGAGAGGGGGAGGAATGGTCATGGAAGAAGGCAAGCCAGGCATCAGAGTCACTGAGAAAGGATAAAAGGGACTTATCAGGGGGACGATAAATGACCGCTATTCGAAGAGGCAGAGGAGAGACAAGGCGGATAGAGTGGACTTCAAAGGAGGAAAAACAGTGAGATTGAGGTGGAAGAAGGGGTTGAAATCTGGAGCAGGGAGAGAGAAGTAGTCCAATACCACCCCCGCGACTAGCAGGGCGAGGAGTATATGAAAAAAGATAACCGCCATGGCACAGGGCTGCGACTGAAGCAAAGTCATCAGGACAGAGCCAGGTTTCTGTTATGGCGAGCAGATGGAGGTGATGTGAGATAAAGAGGTCATGTATATAAGGGAGTTTGTTACGGATAGAGTGGGCATTCCATAGGGCGCAAGAGAAGGGCAGAGAAGAGGAGGGGAGTAGAGGAATAGAGATGAGGTTAGAGAGGTCACAGTGAGATCTGTAGAGTTGGGATAATAGTTGGTGAGGAGGGCCAGGATTGGGATTGATGTCACCAGCTGAGAGTAAGAGAAGGAGTAAAAGAGAGCGGAGGAGAGTAGGAGAGGTGTGGCGTCGAAGGCGAGAGGTATTTAGGTGGAATGGGGAAGGCAAAATGGAGGGAAGAAAGAGACGGAGATTAAAAGCCAAGAGGGAGGAAGAGGGTAGGAGAGAAGGTGAGGTGATGAAGTCAATGCATGGGAAGTGAGTTCCTGTAGCGGAGAGAGGTAGGGGGTGAGGGAAAAGATTAGGAAGGGACAGAGCTAGGAAGAGAACGTGCATAGGGGCCATAAACGATTGAGGTACTTTAGCAACTGGAAAAAGATTAGATATAAAGAGAAAAATGCCCCTCCACAGCACCTAGAGCGGAGGCCCTGAGTGGATCGAAGTGGACCTGGGTGTCACCCCGGAGAAGGCTGTAAGGATATGCAGATGAGCTGCAAGTCCTCCACAGCACCTGAAAGGCAGCCGGTGGTAGAGCTGGGCACCTCTCAGCTGAGGAAAGGCTTACCAGGGGTTAGGCCGAAGCCAGCATTCCTCCCCCTGAGGGTCGCCTGATCAGAGTTTAACTGTCAGTTATTGATTTTGCTGGGTCAGATGCAAATGTATATATAAAATATATACAGATGCAAAGACTTTACTTTCACCTTCCCCTTGGAAACTACTGATATCAAAAACTAGCTGGGTGGATACCTAAGTCCATCAACACATCTGCAAAGAACAAAACTCTGAAGATGGACAGCAACACAGAGACTGGAGTTAACCAAAGACAGTGAGTCCACCTATTCTCAGACAATGACTCAAATTGAAAAGTCCATCTACCTATCTAATCTGACAAAAGAAGCCCACTTACTCTCAGACAAAGACTCTTTTAATCCTATCAGATGCCTTCTGGATGTATATCACAGCAGATGTCCAAACAGAAAGTCTTATGATATCATTAAACATGTGACCAATTACCATGCTCCATCTCAAAACTAGATGAAACCAGTTTTCAGCTATCCATGAGTTTTCATTGGATCGCGTACACCCCACCTGACTTCAGCCTAGGGTCCAACAAGAAATTATAAAAAGTCTGGAAAATGCCCAGTTCGCTCTCTCTTGTTCTCTGGCTTCTTTGCTGTTGCTTCTTTCTCTTCACTCTGCCTCCTGCCTCTCTGCTGGACTTCACACACATTTGAAATAAGACTTTCTCCAGGCAGCGAGGATCTCCTTCATCACTCCAACCAGCAGCCTCCATCAAAGTGAGTTACCATTATCCAGCATAATTTATAATTTAGACTTTTTAATCTTGAAAAGCACATTTCCCCTTGTGAAAGATCCTTAAAAACTGCCTCTCTCTTGTAACATTATTACATTTACCTGTATTGTAAATAAACATTTTAAAGTCTTTATGGTCTTTATGTTCTGAGCACGTTCTTAAACTTTACAGTGCAGGTTAATGTGATTCAACAAATATAGTATTTAATTCCCCCTTTTCTTACATATTCTTATCATATTACCTTATATTTAATTGGTGAAGAATAGAATATAGAAGAATAGAATATAGAAGAATTATATATATATATATATATATATATATATATATATATATATATATATATATATATATATATATAATTATTATTATTATTATTATTTGTACATTTTCACTCAGACACTATCACCCCCGAGTTCTCTTTCTTGGTCTGTGTACATCAGCTTCTTACTTCCTATTGCTTAGCGCTCCTTAGGATTTCTGCACCCCAAATTCATCTTATTAAATCTTAACTGCTATGCACTAGCCCAGGCTTCTAATTTTTGTATATAACATTTCATGTTTCCCACTCTGTTGCTACTATTTGTGTCATATGCAAAAGGAATACTTATCCTTTATACCCTTCTGCAATATCACTCAAAACAATTTTGAACAGAAGTGTCCCCAGGGTGGATCCCTGAGGCACTCCACTACTCACCTTTCTTTCTTCCAAGTGAATTCCATTTACCTTCACCCTCTGTGGCCTCTCAGTCAACCAATTTCTGATCCATTTTACACTTGAGTCCCATCCTCAACCTGTTCCATTTTTAAAAAATAATATCTTTATTGAAACCAAAATCTACTCACAAAACACATTCAAAAACCTCTAACATGGTTTCATCTAATGCACTGTAACGATGAAGGGAAGCATATATCAAACAAACATTTCATTCCAACTTCTGGACTGTTTGAAACCCCCTCCCCATTCCCCTCCCTCCATCCCTGCCTACCCTAGTTCATTCTGAAGACAGTCATGTGGTGCCCAGAGTCTTAGAACTTGGTTCAGCATTGAATGTAACAAATCATTGCCGAATGTCACAGTAATATCATCTCCCCAGGGACATGGACTGCTGTAGCTGGGTAATGACCCAGTCTACCATTTTCAGCATCATATTGCACCAGGTCACCACTGAGGGAGCAGCTGAATCTAGTCATGACTCTATTGTACATTTTTAAACCAAAATAGTAGTACAAAATTGTATTGCATATCCATGAACCCCACCCTCTGGAGAGGTCCCCTAATCATCACAAGAAATACAGAGTATGACCATTCACTCTGACATTGTATAGTGTGTTCTATGGCCTCCAGTGCCTGGGACCACAATAGTATCTGAGAAGAGCATTCTACGAAGGAATGTAAAAAGGTTCTATTCAGTGATTTACATTTAGGGCCGGATTCTATTTAAGGTGCAGCGAGTAGCACACTTTAAATTGTGCACGTGGCCAATTTACATGCCCTACTCAATTGAGTAACGAGCCAATTAGTGGTGATTACTGGCCAACAGCAAACAATTATCATCACTAATTGACAATAACTGGAATTTACGTACACTTGTTTTAGGTTTATACTAAAAAGAGGTGTATGTAAATTCCAATGTGTGTAGATGAACAGGGGGCGTGGCCTTGGGAGGTGTGTAGGCATGTTGGGGGCATCAAATTTATGTCCATTGTTATATAATTCGGGGAAATGCATGTACAATTAGGCGTGGGTATTTACACCAGGTTTTCAGTGGCGTAAAAGGCCGTGCCTAAATATGTGTGTGTTCCCTTGGCCTGTGCACTATTCTATAAACTGCGTCTTACTGTAGACATGGTTTATAGACTAGCACTACATGCATTATTCCGACGCGCCTACATTTTAGATGCCATTTACTGAATCTGGCCTTTAGTGCAGGTGGCATCATCCTAGAACCCCATTCTCTTTTCTTTCTGCCTGGTGATTTACAATTTTGTATTGAACATCCTGTAGGGAAGCACTGGGAGTGATTGCAAGTAACTCCTCAAAAATGTCCTGTAAATGCCTAGCAGAGATCTCCTCTGTCATGTCTGTTTCCCATAGTTTAGCAAGTTGTTCTAGATGTTGTCTCTGGCCATTTGGTACCATGGAGATAATTTATTCAACTGGGGAGGGAGATTTAGAAATATTTTGTCTATTTTAGTATAATGAATCTTGCACTGGGACCATCACTCCGCTGATAACCAATAGATACACAACTGAAAAAATGTAAACAGGTGACCGTTTGGAATGTTCCACTTTTGTTTAAGTTGTTCAAAAGAGGGGAAATGATCACCTCCCAGGACCCACAGCTCGCCCAAGTATCTACACCCTCTCTGTTTCTATAACTGGAAAGAGGAGGTCTCCATTCCCACTGGAAAATCAATGTTTCCCACTAATGATAATAAATTATTTATTCCCTTAGCATCCCCTATATTGTGTCTCCACCAGGCCCATGTTCTAGCTGTTCCATTTATTCACAGGTTTCCTGTGACAAAGAGCATCAAAGGCTTTGCTGAAATCTAAGTAGACTACTTCCAATGTATGCCCTCATTCCAGTTCTTTTGTCACCTAGGCCAAAAAAATCTATCCAATTTATTTGGTACAATCTGCCTTTCCTAAAGCCGTGTTACCTTGGTTCTTGCAACCCGCTGGATCTTAGAAAATTCACTATCCTCTCCAGAAGCATCTTCATTACCTTTCCCGCCACCGAGATAAGGCTTTCTGGTCTGTAGTTTCTCACCTCTTCTCATTTACTGCTTCTGTGAAGGGAGACCAGATCAGACTTTCTCCAATCCTGTGAAATCTCCCCCATTTCCAAGGATCTATTAAACACATCCTTTAGACATAGGCACCCTGTATAAGAGGTTTGGGGAGGCTTAACCGTGACGTTTTTCCCCTGCTGCCAGCCACCCCGCGAACTGCAGGCTTCCCCGCTCCCCAGCCAGGTCATCCATCATCTCTCCCATCTGCCCTTAGCTCCTTGATAGCCCTCGTTTCATTCCTGCCCCCACCCTACCTTTAAATATTGTATTTTTCCTCGCGTCGTGGGCGGCGCTGGCATTGAAAGCAGCAGCAGGCTCATCTCGGCTCCAGCCTTCCCTCACATGGCTCCGCTCTCTTCTGACATATTTCCTGTTTCCGTGAGGGTGGAACCATGCCAGGGAAGGCTGGAGCCGAGATGAGCCTGCTGCTGCTTTCAATGCCGGTGCCGCCCGCGACTCAAGGAAAAACACTGTCATTTAGCCTTAAAAATCCACTCTAGTGTGGTGAAGGGTCGTTCAGTTTTTGCAGCCTCTATCCCGACGGCGTCCAAAGCAAAAAGCATCGATTTCACCCGCTTTCCTACTCAGTGGAGCCGCAGTCCCGACGGAAGATCAGGGTAAGATGGCGGATGTGCACCGCGTGGACGTCAGGACCTATCCAGAACCTCTGAGCTCCCTTAGTATCCTGGGATGTATGATGTATCTCATCGGCTTTGCCCACTTTCAGTTTCGCAAGTTGTTCATAATCACCTGCTTTCATAAATGGTGTGGTAGCTACACCATTCCCATATGTATATTTGTCAGTCATCTGTGGACCTTCTCTAGGGTTTTCTTCCGTGAACACTGAACAGAAGTATTTGTTGAACATTTCTGCTTTTCCCTCATCACTTTCCACACTTTTAACATGCAGACTTTAAAAGTTGTCCCCCCAAATGACTAGCTCCACATGCAGGCCTTACACCCTCATTGAGAGACACATATACTAGCATAACAACGCTATCCACTGTGTTAGACTTTTGTTTTGAAAGGGTGATATTATTTATAACACCTCCAAGCAGGACTTTTTCTCTACAACAGTCTGCATTACTGTATTCATTATTCAAAAGACCTTTAGACTTATTATATAGTAACAGTATTGGAGACCTGGGTTATGCAGCAGAATGAAATTTTTTCACACAGGACTAGGTAATTAATTTACTCTCCTAGTAGATGAGCTAAAATCTATCAAGGATCGAGTATAATGTAAAGCCTAGTAATTCATAGCTAGTATTTATATAACCATGCCAATCTACCAGCAGTACACTCTGCTGACAAATGGTCTGCAAGCTGCTTACACCTCTATTCGAATATGCACAGCGTTGTATTTTGCAGAAAGTTTGTTGCTCTTTGAAAGAGTGATGGATTTCTCCTCTGAAAGAATTAGAGTGCTACCACCAGGCTGCTGCTCGGGAAATGTTTTCCATTAGGATTCAGTACTACAGAAATTTTCCAGGTACAGCAGCTTTAGTGCAGTCTCCTTCCTTTCCTAAGAAGAGCCCCCAGAGTTTCCGGCTCCCAGATAGCATCTGTTATGTCCATATTTGCAGTGATCATACTGTATATACTCATGTATTAGTCTAGAAATTATGACCCCAAAATGCTTTAAAAAAAACCAGAGAGTTATCTTTTCTATAGGTTATTCTCCATAGCGGCTCATAAAATTAACCCCCACCCACAACAGTAGCACAATCCAGCATCTCTCTTATTTTCCTCCCTCTGCAAGCCCGCAGATCAGCATTTCAATCCCCCCCTTCCCTATATACCCTCAAACTTCTCTTCTATAGAGCAGTGGCAGCACAGTGATACACCTAGGCTGCCTGCAGCTGGCTTGGAGTGCTTCCTGTGACCTGTCCCACCCATGCAGAAACAGGAAGTTGTGTCAGAGGGGACAGGACAGATCAGATGGAGTGCTCTGGTGTAAACCGAGGCAGCTTAGGTGTATCGCTGCACTACTGCAGCTCTATAGAAGACAAACTGCAGCCTGGCAGAGGGAGGGAGTGGAGGGAGAGATATTGAACCATACACTCAGGGCCGGTCTTAGGCAGAGGCGACCGAGGCGGCCGCATAGGGCCCCGCGCGGCACGCCTCAACTCTGCCTCTCCGACCGAACCCCGCTCGGACCACATCATGATTGATCCTGCTCGGCCGCTCCGGTGCCCACCCCCCGCTGAGCCCGCCTTGACTTATACACAGGTCACAGCATTGTGGGCCATTTTTAGTCCCAAAACTGCACTTGACTTATACACGAGGTCAACATATACACAATATGTTATGAAATGTTTTAGGGACCTGCAGCATTCCAGCATATAAGTCAGCATTTGTCTCTGAGGCCATGACCATCCTGAGGGTAGGGTGAGTCAGGGTGACTGCATAGGCTATACATTGTTGGGTGCTTCAGCTTTGTATTGGCATGCAATATTCTTTAACACAACCCTGTCCAAGTTCAGTCGTAAAGGGTTGTGAACAGGGCTAGTTTTTCAGGATATCCCTAATGAATATCAAAAAAGACAAAAAAATGGAACAGGAGGGTAACAGAAGAAGTGGTTTATTACAAGTTACCCGACGTGGCCACGTTTCGCCCTCAGGCTGCATCAGGTGTACAAAAAAAATACAAAATAAAAATACGTAATAAATAAAACAAACAATCACTTACATTGTATATCTATATAAATAAAATCCCCCCTCAGACATTCTGAAGCTCACTCCATCTGTTCTGAACTCCTGTCCTCCTGGTAGGCTAGGCTATTCGGACTACTCATCTTCAGTCTCAGCCACGCCCATCTGGGCCATAGGCCACGCCCCATCTGCACATAAAAAGCACCCTCAACGTTGTAAAGCACACTCTGAGGCTTCAACAGTTTGTATGTTCGAAGCTCTGTAACCATTTTTAAGCACACTACATCTCTGCCCCGCCCTGACCTATCAGAGAAGGGAGGAGTGTCACAGCTGCACCGCTCTGACCTATCAAAGGGAACTGAAACAGGAAAAGGGAGGAGCGTCACACCGAATGACGGACCTATCAGAGAGAAGTCAAATAGAAGAAGGGAGGAGCGTCAGAGGCCAAGGGGACCGCCGTATCTACGTCTCATAGGTTTCCTTGCTTTCTTTTCAGTGTATTGCAGCTGCAGCCACTTAGGTAAGTCTAGCAAGCCTGTCAGCTACTGAATACAGAAAGCAAAAGATAGCATGTGGGAACTTGCTCCATTTTGTTCTCTGGAATGCAGTGATTATTATACAAATGGTCTTGCTTTCATTATTTTGGTAGGGGCTGCCTTCATGACTGTCCACAGTCCCCCCAGTCCTGACACCTGACGGGGGGACAGGGAAGGACACTCACTGTCTCACATACGCACTCGCACACACTCATTCTCACATACACACACGCTCTCTCACAGACACACTCACACCCACTCTCTGTCACACACACACACTTGCACATTCTCACTCTCACACAGTCACTCTCACAGACACTCTCAAACATACACACTCCGCGCAAAACCTTGCTAGCGCCCATTTCATTTCAGCCAGAAACGGGCCTTTTTTACTAGTTTTATAATAAAACATATCTAAAACCACAATCAGATAAAAACAGATCAAATCTAAAAACATAATACAATAAAATGTAATATCAAATCAATATCAGTTAAAAACAGATTAAATATGCAAGCAATAAAATAATTTTAATACAAGACATAAGATATCAACAAAAAATAATATCAACACAAAATATATAACAACAGAACTGCATATGACAAATAGGTGAAGATATACAACACTAAAATAACTGAATGACTGTACATACTAAATATCACCTACCTAGTAGGGGTAAAAAGCAAAGTGAACCTTTAAAAGTAGTCATACAACCACCTAAAAAATGCAAAATAAAATAAAATCTCACAATGCTTAGCCTCAATCGCCATCTCTTATGCACATTCAATGATCTAAAAATATTGAAATATTCACTTAATATTTAGTAATTTTTGTTAAAAAGTAAGAATCAGTGGGTTTCCATGTTCTAATAGATAGCAACTCAAATCAATAGAAATTAATAAAAATTAACTTTAGTGTAAACACTACCTAAAAACATCATACTGTTCTGTGACAATCACGTATACCCTGATGATGATATCATTAAAAAGAAATTATTAAAAAGAACTATACAGTGACCATGAAAAAAACTGATTCAGAAGCACTAATCAGGCAATCCAGCACTGTTGTCTGAATGGGTGGATATAAAAAACATCAATTAAAATTGTTACTGTTGCAACGTACCAAATATGCTTACCCTGATTGTGTCATTAGAAAAAACTTTGCAGTGGATGTAGCAATACTGATTCAGAAGCACTAGCAAAACTCACAGGCAATCCAGTGCGCTATGCTGCTATATGAATGGGAGGATATACATACATCTATTTAAATCATTACTGCTGCAACCACATATACCCTGATTGTATCATTTAGCAATCCCACTCAGCACAACCGGCATGTAATGCAGTGCTCTTTACTGATACTTGTATAGGTAGATATACAATCATCTATTTCAGTCATAACTGTTGCAACATACCAAACCCCCTTTAAATATTAAAGCTAACAACATTAGGCTAATCAGATTACGCCAATTTCAATCAAACAAGCTTAGAAAAAGTAACTGACTAAGAAATTGCACTGATAAAACATATATTTAAAGCAAGCCAAGCTGTTTAAACAGTACACATCACAATCTAAATTCCATATGGAGCATCTTATCTCCTACCTTACATAAGTGCTTCCCATGCTTACTCAGCAGTCTTTGCAATGCTATGTTGACTGGCAGATATTGTAATCAGGTCACCCTTCCAAGTGAAGCCAAGGCTGTTCCTGCTTAGCTTCAACCAATGCTTCCCAACTGGCTAAACCAGCCTAACTCTTGACCAGGACCTGCTCCTTCTGGTTCTGCGTCTCCCTCTGTTAGTCAGCACCCTTCATACTCGCTACTACTACTACTACTACTACTATTTAGCATTTCTATAGCGCTACAAGGCATACGCAGCGCTGCACAAACATAGAAGAAAGACAGTCCCTGCTCAAAGAGCTTACAATCTAATAGACAAAAAATAAATAAAGTAAGCAAATCAAATCAATTAATGTGGACGGGAAAGAAGAGAGGAGGGTAGGTGGAGGCGAGTGGTTACAAGTGGTTACGAGTCAAAAGCAATGTTAAAGAGGTGGGCTTTCAGTCGCTCATCATACGATCCCATGGACTCCAGCACACTCAAGATTCTTAGAAAAACACTAGGCTTTATTGTTCAAGCTCTTTCATCACAGCATTAGTCTTCATTTGATCACCTCTTTCACCTGGAGGATTCAGCTTAACATTTACATTTATTTCCTCAACACAGTTCAGTTCTATTTCCAAACAGCAACTGCTGGTCTTGCTCAGAAACATATCATAACCCTCATCAGCACTATCTTCTATAAGCAGACAGTTTCTGGGTTAATTGCTTTCACCAGTTTCTTCCCCACTGGCTCACTTTGGCTTCCCCCATCCGCCACGGTCTAGGTAATACAGAAGCCACCAAAGCTTTTACCTGTCCTCCTTGAGTTTGAGCAAAACCAGACACCGCCATATACTCTACCCCTTCTTCTTCCCCTACTTCCTCTTTATTGCATTCCATGTCCTCCACCACCCTGAGCTCCCCCAGCTGATGCTCATTCCCTGAATCAGAACTCATTTCCCAATTATTCATTCCTCCCTCCTCTTCCTGAGAGTCCTGCTGGCACCGCAGTGGCTTCTGGGAAGGGTAGTTCCTTCCCTGAACTAGTTGCTTCTAGGGGAGGTAGTTCTTTCCCTGAACTAAAGCCTTCACTGGCATTTTGGCCACCAGAGGGCGACCTGCTTGTCTAGAAGGGATGACAGAGGAAGGATGCTGACTTTTAAAGGAACAGCTCCCCCCCTTGCTCTTGCCCTAGCACTGCAGAGTGCTCACAGTATATATATATATATATATACAATCACAAATGGAGGCTCTCCATATCTGTCTTTGTAAATCCCAGCTCAAGCAGAGAAACCTTTTATCATCCAGCTCCACAAACTAATTCACACAGTTTTCCATAAATTTTCGCAACCTTGCTGTAATTCATTCTCTTTTGGTCCTGACATCGGCCATGTTTCACTTCACACTTCCTCAGGAGACCAAACTGTGAAAATCATGTAAGTGTTAGTCAGTTCAAAACCTTCCATAAAATTTTAAATACAATTATTCAAAAAACATACTGGCCACTCCTTCCAGATGAAACCTCTGATTTCAAAAAGTATCACAGTCAAGGGATTTTATTTGCATTGTCTACCCCGTTATCAAAATGCTCCAATCTACCTCTTTATTGAGGCCATTAGGTGCTACCATATTCCATGAGAATATAAATCGTCACTCCTTCAAAAATAATCTTCTTTGAATATTACCACCCTACCAATTCCTTTTCTTGCACCAAAACCAAAAACCACAAGTCCTCTTGGCTGATGATTTTCCTGAAGCCAATGTTCCACTAAGAGAGTATCAGTCTTCTGAAGCTGTATATTACTAAGATGTTGCGTTATGCCATATTTAATTTTGCATGTTGTTTCCTCAATATACCACATTAAACATTGTATAGCATAAACCATACATGATACGTTGAAACCTTCTGCTCAGTGTGCTGCTTCGGCTAAGAAAGCAAATAGAATGTTAGGTAATATTAGGAAAGGAATGGAAACAAAAATGAGGATGTTATAATGCCTTTGTATCGCTCCATGATGCGACCGCACCTCAAATATTGTGTTCAATTCTGGTCGCCGCATCTCAAAAAAGATATAGTGAAATTAAAAAAGGTACAGAGAAGGGCGATGAAAATGATAAAGGGGATGGGACAACTTCCCTATAAGGAAAGGCTAAAGCGGCTAGGGCTCTTCAGCTTGGAGAAAAGGCGGCTGAGGGGAGACATGATAGAGGTCTATAAAATAATGAGTGGAGTTGAATGGGTAGATGTGAAGCGTCTGTTTACGCTTTCCAAAAATACTGGGACTAGGGGGCATGCGATGAAGCTACAATGTAGTAAATTTAAAACGAATCGGAGAAAAAGTTTCTTCACTCAGTGTGTAATTAAACTCTGGAATTCGTTGCCAGAGAATGTGGTAAAGGCTGTTAACTTAGCGGAGTTTAAAAAAGGTTTGGACGGCTTCCTAATGGAAAAGTCCATAGACCATTATTAAATGGACTTGGGGAAAAACCACTATTTCTGGGATACGCAGTATAGAATGTTTTGTACTTATTTGTGACCTGTGTGTGTGTTTGTGTTCTGGGCTCTGGGCTCTGATCCTGGAGACCTGGGTTAAATCCTTAACCCTCTATTGCCCCATGTACATCAATTTAGATTGTGAGCCCTCTATGAACAGAGAAAGTACCTGCATATAATGTGTACAGCGCTGCATACATCTAGTAGCACTATAGAAATGATTAGTAGTAGCATGTGTGTGTGGCAGGGGTGCAGAGAATTAAGAGTGTGCATGAAAGGGGGAGCAGGGGTGAAGAGAATAAGTGTGTGTCTGGAGGGAAGAGATCCATGCATGACAAGAGGTGGAGCTATTTTAGATCTAGTTCTTGGTGGAGTGCAGGGCATAGTACAAGAGGTAATGGTGTTGGGTCCACTGGGAAACTGTGATTATAACATGATCAAGTTTGAGCTTCTATCTGGAATGAAGCCACAAAGGACATGTACTGTAGCAGCATTTAATTTTCAAAAGGGCGACTATGATAAAATGAGTAAAATGGTGAAAAGAGAAGCTAAAAGAATCAGCTGCAAAGGTTTGGACATTAAATCAGGCATGGACATTGTTTAAAATACCATCTTAGAAGCCCAGAGCAGATGCATTCCATGTATTTACAAAGTTGGAAAGAAGAGAAAACAACAGCCAACATGGTTAAAAAGTGAAGTAAAAGAGGCTATTAGAGCCTTCAAAGAATGGAAAAAGGACCCAAATTAAGAAAGTAAGAAGTTTCAAGTTAGATGCATTGATAAAGAAAGCTAAAAGAAAATATGAACAGAAACTTGTTACAGAAGCAAAAACTCACATTAACAACTTTTTCAGGTACATCAGAAGCAGAAAGCCTGTGAGGGAATCCTTGGGACCATTAGGTCATGAAGGAGTAAAAGGGGCACTCAGGGAGGACAAGGCCATAGCAGAGAAACTGAATGAATTATTAGCTTCTGACTTTACGGAAGAAGATGCAAGAGATGTAAGAGATCTACCTGTACCAGAAATGGGTTTCAAGGGTGATGATATATAGGAACTGAAACAAATCTCAGTGAACCTGGAAGATGTACTGAGCCAAATCAACAAATTAAATCACATGGATCTGATGGCATGCATCCAAGGGTACTGAAAGAACTTAAACATGAAATAGCTCTAACTTGTCATTACAGTTGTCTATAATACCTGAAGTTTGGAAAGTGGCCAATGAGAAGCCGATTTTTAAAAAGGGTTTTGGGGTGATCCTGGAACTTACAGACCAGTAAGCTTGATGTCAGTGCTGGGTAAAGTAGTGGAAATTATAAAGAATAAAATTATGGAACACATAACTAAACATGGTTTAATGGGACAGAGTTAGCATGGTTTCAGCCAAAGGAAGTCTTGCCTCACCAATTTGCTTCATTTCTTTAAAGGCATGAATAAAGATGTGGATAAAGGTGAGCTGGTTGATGTAGAGGGGCATAATCGAAAGGGGCGCCCAAGTTTTCCTGAGAACGTCCTCGCAGGACATCCTAGCGAAGGGGCATGGAAACCCGTATTATCGAAACAAGATGGGCGTCCATCTTTCGTTTCGATAATACAGTCGGGGACGGCCAAATCGTGAAAATTAGGCTGACCTTAGAGATAGTCGTCCTTAGAGATTGTCATCCCCGATTTTCAGCGATAATGGAAACCGAGGACGCCCATCTCAGAAATGACCAAATGCAAGCCTTTTGGTTGTGGGAGGAGCCAGCATTCATAGTGCACTGGTCCCTGTCACATGCCAGGACACCAAACGGGCACTGCAGTGGACTTCAGAAATTGCTCTCAGGTGCATAGCTCCCTTGCCTTGGGTGCTGAGCCCCCCTCAAACCCCACTCCCCACAACTGTACACCACTACCATAGCCCTAAGGGGTGAAGGGGGCACCTACATATGGGTACAGTGGGTCTCTGGTGGGTTTTGAAGGGCTCACATTTACCACCACAAGTGGGGGGATGGGCCTGGGTCCGCCTGCCTGAAGTGCACTGCACCCACTAAAACTGCTCCAGGGACCTGCATACTGCTGTTATGGAGCTAGGTATGACATTTGAGGCAGGCATAGAGGCTGGCAAAAAATATTTAAAAAGTGTTTTTGAGGGTGGGAGGAGGTCGGTGACCACTGGGGGAGTAAGGGTAGGTCATCGCCGATTATTGGATAGAAAACAGAGGGTAGGGTTAAAATGGCCATTTTTCTCAATGGAGGAAGGTGAATAGTGGAGTGCCACAGGGATCTGTACTGGGACCAGTGCTATTTAACATATTTATAAATTATCTTGAAATCGGAACAAGTGAGTTGATTAAATTTGCAGATGACACAAAACAATTCAAGATTGTTAAAACACATGTGGACATTGAAAAATTGCAGGGAAACCTTAGGAAACTGAAGACTGGGCATCCAAATGGCAGTTGAAATTTAATGTGAATAAATACAAAGTGATCCACATTGGGAAGAATAATCTGAATCAAAGTTACTGTTGAGGTCTACAAAATCCTGAGTGGTGTAGTAGAAATAAATCAACTTTTTACTGTTTCAAAAAATAAAAAGACTAGGGGACACTTGAGGAAGTTACATGGAAATGCTTTTAAAACAAATAGGAGGATATATTTTTTCATTCAACAAATAGTTAAGCTCTGGAACCCTTTGCCAGAGGATGTAGTAACAGCAGTTAGTGTATGTGGGTTTAAAAAAGGTTTAGATAAGTTCCAGGAGGAAAAGTCCATAGTCTGCTATTGAGACAGACATGGGGAAGCCACTACTTGCCCTGGGATTGGTAGCATGGAATGCTGCTACTATTTGGGTTTCTGCCAGGTACTTGTGGCCTGGATTGGCCACTGTTGGAAACAGGATATTGCCCCCCCCCCCCCCCGTCAATCCTATCGATCCATGCCTACTGACAACTCAAAAATTTCACTTTGAGAGGGACAGCCTGTGCACTTCTATTCCTAGTGAGTGTTTTCACAAATCACAAGATCCATGCAGAGATTCAGCTTCTTCCCCTCCTTGGTCTTCTGCAACTGTTCAAAGTCTGATCAGACAGCACAGCAAGCAACAGAAGCACTAAGGTAACTGCGAGCTAACTAATGTTCATTTACAATACCATTTGGATAGTGTGTTGGAAATATTTTGAATATTTTACCATTCTATAGGGGAGGGGCCCCATCCTGTGTATGGCAAAGCCTTGGCAATCATGGTGCCATCTGTCTGCAATAGTGCATAAACACAAGGCTTGCACAGCAGGTCATTTCTCTGCATTACTAGATCTCAGTTCAGAGTGATCCTCCAAGCATCTGGACCTGCCAAGGAATGCGTCTTATTGTTGGCATGAAAGTAAAACAGCCTTTGCATGCTGCCCATAGAAAGCCTCTGTTAATATAATAATGTAATGATAAATTGTCTTTGTATTGTGTGCTTTCTACGTGGCATCCGAGGGTAAGCTAACTCATAAAATAAACATAGGCAATAGCCTGTCGCTCTCTAGTTCTGTTTTGCCTTTGGAAGATCTATTCCGGCTGCCAGTGACAGGCTATGGGGAGAATAAGCTGTGCAATAAATACCACATGAAGTGAGGATGGGCTGCAGTCCACAATTTATTCCAATTTCGATAGCACTTATGATGTTATCTTTCTGCTGGAGCTGTTCTTACTACAGGCCAGAGTCACTGGGTAAATAATAATGTTAATCCAAACAAGTTGGTTTTTTGCTCTGGCTTCGCATGGGCTCTGTGTTATTATCCTGCCTAGTAAGGTACATTTTTCAAATCCTCCCAAAGCCCTCTCAGTGACCTTTCCATTTGTACATGGATGATGCTATCAGCAGACAGGAATGTTTTGAGACTGTGATACGCATTTTGAGATGATCGTTTATATAGGAGAGTAAGATTAATGTTATGAAGCACCAGTTTCCAGCAGAGTGAATCAGTTGGTCTGTCCCTATAGAGGTGAATTGACTCTGAGTCAGTGTGTCTTCTCACTGACTTTTAGATCTCCTCAGTTCTGCTTTATGGTTAAAATCATGCTATTAGAAACTCATGTTCTGCACAAAGACAATGGCAGACAAAGCCTAGGATGTGTTCTTTATTTAAGAGATATCATCAGAGAACTAGCTGCCTCACTGGAGTAGAATTATATTAACTGAAGAACTCAGCTCAGAAAAAAAAAAATCCACAGCCTGTACTTCACATTGTATTTGCTTTGTGCAGCAGCTAATGCCAAAAAGAGTTTTAACAGGTAAACTAGGGTCATAGTCTGGTAGTCAAAGCCAGCTACTCAGGGTGGATTTGTCTGTGTCTTTTTTAGCCTTACCTGCAGAGGGCACAATGCAAGAAGTTTGATACCCAGAATTCTATATAGCGTGACTTAAGTTGTGCGTGCAAATCCAGTCAATTACTTAACAAGCCAATCAGTGCCGATGGTTGACACTTAACAAACAATTACTGACACTAATTGGCATTAATTAGAATTTACATGCAGAACTGTTTAAGTGTATTTTATAACGTGATACGTGTAAATTCTGAGTTACATAGTTGAAAAGGGGGTGTGGCCATAGGCGTGGAATCTATGTGTGTGAATATAGAATATACCTGATCCACGCGTAATTTAGGCGTAACTGGCCGCGACTAAATTTAGTCACATGGACAGGTGCTCGGCATATTCTATAAACCACATGGAAATTTAGGCTTATTCTGTAAAGTACGCCTAACTTTAGGCATACTTTATAGAATAAGGTTAGGTATATTTCGTTTTGGAGCCGATTTTTTTAGACGTCATATATAGAATCTAGTCCAGAGGGCTCAGCTAGAAATAATGTTGCAGTAGATCTCTCTGTACTACTAACATTATTTTGTTAAGCAATATTGAAATGCCAGATTGAATAAACTAGGAGAATGCTTTGGCAGAGCAGGACTGTAGGTAAAGCATGAGATTGGGGAGTGGGTATTATGTACTATCAGGTCTTGAAAAATACTGTTATATTTTTTAAGATCAGATCTTTGTGTCACCCTGGCACTGTTGAACTTATTCAAAGTAAAATTGGTTTGGTTGTGTATTTTGAAGAATCATTTTCAATTAAAATCACAGCCTGTATCCAAACAGCCTTTTGCCCTTATATGGAAGGTTGACCCCTAGAGCCTCAGAGGTAGATTACTACTAAGGGTCATGGAATCCATTTTGAAACCCAGAGATAGAGGTGGCAGAATCTTCTCCAGGTAGGCCATGGGTCAGCTTGGAGGGATGGAGGAGGGTTCGGACCATCTGGGGGAGGGGGAAAGCTCAGAGGATTAGTCAGAAGAATATCAGGGCATCAGCTTCAGGGGGCCCAAATGGGGAGGCAGGTGCCTAGTCCAACTGGGTTGTGATGCTAGGAACCGTGTCTGATTTTAGGAGGAAGATATTGTGATGTTAGAATGGGTGTCTACCCCTCCGAAGGGACACCACCTTGTAAGTGGTGGAGGGGCTTCCATGTTTCAATGACTCAGAGGGCTATGCTGAAGGGTTACCCATATCAGACAGGCCTCTGAGGAGAAACCAGACAAAGAGTGTCCCAAACTGGAGGATCCAAGATGGCATCGAGGGAGGATGTACGTTAGTTGAGCTCCCGTTTTACACCAGAATACCTGAAGAAGTAGGCGCGCTCCCCAGAGAATGGAGAAGAAGAAAGGCAAAGCCGTGGTGTTGCCCTCCTCGAACACGGCTGGGGTTCCCACCACTTCTCAGTCTACTTTGGAGAGATTCGGGGTCATAACGTCGGGGATATCGGTTCCTGCTTCGGGGAACAGCAAGGCTTTATTGCCAAATCTCAGTGGAGAGGGAGTGACTTTGAGTCCCCCTGTTGGCATGACCTCTCCAAGACCCAGAAACAGTAACGCTTCGCTATGGAGGTCGACAGGGGAAACGCCCGAAGTGGGTTAGGATTTTCACGCGATCCGAGGAGGTCCTGGCGCAGCATTGTCTCCGGATAATAAACCAACTGGGGGATTGGAGAGTGAGCTCTTCCCCCCGAAGATATCTGGAGCAGTTTCTGTGGAGAAATTGGACTTGGTGAAGCCAAACAATGTCACAATGGACGCACTATGGGAAGTGCTGCAGAGTGTGAATAACTCTCTTCTTCAGATGTCAAAATTTTTTTAGGAATAAATATGTGATTACATCAATACTTATCTAACAAAGTGGAAGTCCAAGATAAAAAAATAAAGACTTTGATTTCGGAAATGGTTTCTCCATGAAAATCAGTTAATCTGGTAATGAAGGACAATTTGTTTCTTGTAAAAAATTGGAACTTCTGGAGAACCAATTAAGGAAATATAACTTGAGAAAGATAAATTTTCCTAAAATATGTAGAGTTATATTATTAGTGACTTTTGCCTTTGATTTAGATAGGAACAATGTTTTGAAATTGTATTTTCGACATATGGCTGATAGTGTTTTTGGGTTCAAAGATAAATATATTTCCTGACATATCAAGGGAATCGCAGACTAGGAGGTGTGAACTCTTGGCTTTTAAGCCAAGAATCATTGCCCTAGGTGGGACCTTCCTAGAGCGATTCCCTTGTAAGTGTTTTATTTCCTGATTACTTTTTTGTTGAACCCAGAAAATTACAAGAGTTTGTGGAGTTAAAAGAACAGATGAAGAACCCTCTGCAGCAACTTCCTTTAAGTTACCACTGTACAGGCTGCAATTACTGATTAACCTTCCTCCCTCAGAAAATATGAATTGTAAGATTAACCATTCTGCGTTTTTCTTATTTTCTTTGAGATTGTTTTCCTGATCTTGGATCCCCCAATTGTGGACAATAATGTGGACTAACAAAGATGATATTTTTCCTTAATGTTTGTTTTAATTGATATTTTCTCTTTTCTTTCCCATTTATGTATTGGACATAAATGTAATATAAAATGAATAAATAAAATAATTAAAAAGAATGGGTGTCTGATCAGGAGGGCATTGTAATGCTGGGAAGGATGTCTGATGAGGAGTGTGATTTGTGTTGCCAGGAGGGATGGTTGATGATTGGAGGAAGAGGGATATGGGGGGAGCAAGAACCTTAAGGGGGGGATGGTACCAACAAGGTGCTTTTACCCAGGAGTGGCTCAAGGGACAATAGCACCTTGAGTCAACTTTTGCATTTTTATTTTATTTTTTTGTTACATTTGTACCCCATGCTTTCCCACTCATGGCAGGCTCAATGTGGCTTACATATTGTAAACAGGTACTTATTTGTACCTGGGGCATTGGAGGGTTAAGTGACTTGCCCAGAGTCACAAGGAGCTGCCTGTGCCTGAAGTGGGAATTGAACTCAGTTCCCCAGGACCAAAGTCCACCACCCTAACCACTAGGCCACTCCTCCACTCCCCAACCCTCACCCCTCATCCCCGCCCATGATCCAGTAGCTCACTTCACCCCCCTCTCCCGCACTGGTGCTAAAGGATGCCAAGATCCTGAATCCCAGTCCTGCATCTTTCACTCCTCCCTCCCCCTGTCTTCAGCAGGAAGAGACAGGTTTATTTGGTCCCTCCAGCCAAGAAGGTGTTCCACTGCCCCAGTAGTGAACAGTGCAATGAAGAGACAGCCAATGATTTAAAAGAAATTCCAGCTCTCTCTCGTGAGGTGCAGCAGCAATAAAGAGTTCATCTATACAGCAGGTTTAAAATTAAAAACTCATTTGTACCCAAAACCTCTGTATTTTCAAATCATGACCACATAAAACACAAATAATTCAGGCTGTTAAATACTGCAGCACTGATGACTTTCCTACAACTTTAATACCTTCATTCACTCTTCCGTCATAGCAGGAAAAATGATAGTCAATTGATCCACAGAGATGGACTCCTTCCTAATACTGATCCTGGGCAACTAACAGCAGAGCTTGGGATAAGTGGGTTTGTTCACAGGCTAGAACCAAGAGAAAGTTTCTGGTTAATGCCCAAAGCCAGATGAACAGCCCAAAGTGAGTTGATATACTGAGAACATGAGTCCAGAGTAAAACGTGTCCCTTTATCTTCCTCCTGTCTGTGACAATGAGAAGAATAAGACGGCCAGCCTGTTTTAGCACGGGTTCAAAGATCATCCCATTTTGCCGTCAGCAGCAAAGTTTGGTTGATAAAACATATAAAGTGTATTTCAATAGACATGGCATTTCACTAGAGCTGGAATACTATGCAGGCAGAAGACTTTTGTTTAATTAATGCTTTTGTTTCTATACAGGGGTTTTTTTTTCTTTATTTGATGTTATTCATTTCGTTTTGGTGCAATTAAAATGAAACAAAGAATTCAAAAATATGTGGGATAAACACAGAGGATCTCTATATAGAAAGAGGATGGAATCAAAGCAAAGCAAAACCGCAAAGAAGGTACAACCCTAACCATCTTATTGGGCAGACTGGATGGACCAATGCAGATGATCAAAAGCAAACACTGGTACTAGAGGCAATTAGTGCTGGACTAGCACCCACATCCCAGATCAGAGTCGGCCGGTGTGTGCAGCAAGGTGCTTGCTGGCTGTGAACGCTAATAGGGACATCTGTATTTCTTCCCTGGCATTAGGGTTTACAGAATATTGAGGAGGAATGGGGAGCCCTCTCCAGCATACATCTGTATGCTAGCAGGCCCTCATCCCCTTTTCCAGAAGACGACATCCTGCCCCCACCAGAAGGGCCCAAACTGCCCCCCACAAAGAAGAGCCCAACCCCCTCCCAACAGAATAGAAGGCTGGACCTCCAGCCCTCCCCTGGTGGTCTAGCGCCCCCCTCCCTGGTGGTCTAGTGATCCCTTGAACCCCCCCATACCTTCAGTGATGGAGGAGGAAGTAGCACTCCCTCCTCTTTCCAGCAATGTCTCCATGTGGATGTAGTGCTACTCCCTCCTCTGTTGTTGAAGGTATGAGGGGGTTCAGGGGGTCACTAGACCTCCAGGGGAGGGCTGGAGTTCCATCCCTCTATTCTCAGGGGGCGTGGGAGAGTTGGGCTCTTCTGGCAGGTCAGGTCAGGCTGTTATGTCGGGAGCAGGGGGGGGCATGTCATGTTGGGCTCTTCTTTTGGAATGTTTGACAGCCTGGACCTGTCAAACAAGTTCTGCAGAAGGATTGTGCCTTTGCCACTGAACCAGGGAGTCATCCAGCAGAGAGACCTTCTTAGCTTCCCCATCCAGCTCTTATCAAGGAGTTTTCAGGTACCACCTCCTGGTAGGAATGGGCAGTAGTGGGCATGGATGCCTAAAAATTTAAAGTGTGCATGAATCATTTGTGTGCATATATATTTACAAATTAAAATGCATAAAATCGATTTGCATGCACAAAATCTTGCCATGCAGGGGACACACAGAAGACACCTGTTATGAGCCTGTTCTATAAAGGAACATAGATGCCTACTTTATTTTATAGAATACTGATATAACTGTGAAATTCACACATATAAGTTAGGCACGAGCAGTTGCACCCAAGTTCCAGTGAAACATGTTTAAGGGAAAGGGGATGAGATTTGATATGTTACCTTTGTGTGATTACAAAGTGTCACACCATAGAAGGTAAGCCCTTGGGCTGCAGATGGGAGGAATGGACAACTTATCCCAGTCTGGCGGTAGTTGAGTCACCCCACATATGGCTGGGTGAGAGGGCGACCTTAAAGGATTCTTGAGGCGCCCAACACAGTTGAGGCCGGAATAAGCAGGAACTAGAAGACCAGGAAACTAGAACACAGCAGGACTTGAAGGCAGGAACACAGGAGGACTTGAAGACTGGATCACAGTGGGACTGCAACTCACACCAAGAAAGAGCAGGCGACCCATTGCAAAGGCAAGGAAAGGGAGTCCTGGGACACCTTATATGTCTTCATGATGTCATCTCTGCCCACCAATGCTACCTCTGTCCTCTAGCCCTTTAAGAAGGTCTCTTCAGCATGTACGTGCACCTAGGGAAGCTGGAGCCTGCCGGCAGAGCACAACAGACAAGTGCGGCCAGACTCAGCAGGGAAACTGCCAGAGCCCCAGGGAGGTGAGTCGGTGTCCGAGCACAGCCGCACCCTTGACATAAAGCAGTTTACATATTATATACAGGTACTTACTTTGTACCTGGAGCAATGAAGGGTTAAGGGGCCTTTTAACCAAACAGAAGTAAAAAGCAGCCTTATCGCTGGGGTAAAATGGCCGATTTTCTGAATTTTTCAATAATGGCCACTCACTAATGTTCACATCACTGCATGGCCATTAGCCCATCAGCTCCTACCACCACCTATTCTGTAGGCAGTAGGGACTCACATGCTAAACCTGTGCTAACCAGTTAGTACACGGCAATGCCACTCTCTGCCTCCAGACCTGCCCCCGCAACAAAACACATGGCAAAATTACTCCAGGATCCTTCAGCACACCTTGCGATACACCATTTTTTTTTGCTACAGCAAGCACACAATAATGTTTACTGCAGCTTTATAAAATAGCCCCTAAGTGGCTCGCCCAAAATGGGAATTGAACCCGGTTTCCAGGCTGCTACACTAACCTTTAGGCTCCTTCTCCGTTACTTAGAATAGTCTGTAAGTAATGCCTGTCAATGTTGGGTCCCGCCCATGTTCCACCCAGATTCCGCCTATGTGTATATCTACCTTTACAATAAGCACTATGTAAGATATGTGCATATTTACAGAATAGCGCTTAGGTGGAATGTTGGCATATATGCACATATGTGCGCATATACATCATTGTTCTAATGAAATATGTGAGTAACAGTGGGTAACTATGAGTGTGTACTTTATAGAATTGCCCTGACCATGTGCACAAATGACACAGATGTGTGAAAAAAGAAAACAAATGAAAATGCCCCCCCCCCCCAAAAAAAGTTTTTTTAAATAAAAACTATCAAACTTTTATTGGCCATGCCACCTCGATCTCCTGTCTTATGTCCACATCTCCATCAAAGAATGAACACTAGCATTGTAGTGTCCTTTGGCAGAAAGGAAAAGCACCCTCTAAGCTGTGCACGAATGCGTGCCCACACAGATAGTGAGCTCTGAGCACACGGTGCAACGTAGTGCACTCAAAAAAATATAATACCGTGACAAAGTTTAATTAGGTGTTATAAAGCAGCACAGAGAAACTGAATTATTTGATGTTTTCTAATTGTTTAAAACAAGTGATATGATAAAATAACCAAGTAGAGTTACTTTCATTAAAGCAATTACTTAAATAACACTTTTGAAATCCTGATATTATTTTCATTATACGTGTTGTACTCTTGGCTCTTAGCTCACAAATTTAAACTCAGCTTATAAAGTGTTGCATAAACGAACATTTTTGTGCACGTAGCCTATCAAAAATTAAAGGGATTCACCTTTACACCCAGTGAAGCCCATTATTATCTGAACTGCAGGTAATATTTATCAGAAAAAAACATTCCTATAGACCTGGCTTTGGAGACGCAATGCACATACAGTATTTTGAACCAGTTCTTTTCGGTTCTTTCTAGCTCATTGTTCTTGGAACTTGGAAACTTTTCTACCTAGAGGTCAAGGTCTGTGACGTCCTACGGAGTAACTGTTGAAATTATTCTGCTTGGTGATTTTAATTGAAATTGGATGGGGAAACTCTGTACTGTTCCTGAATCATTCTCTATGGATTTTCACTTACCCAAATTGATTAGCCAAGCAGCTAGACTTAACTGGAAAGTGGTAATCATTCATTATTTCACCTAATTTTCATGTCGCAACCAGGCTAAATTATTAAGTTCCATGTCATACAAAATACATCTCCCTGACTGCTGAATTTCTCGCTCAGCTTGTGCAAGCACGTGACCAGACAATTACTGAACTTCTATCGACTTGGCTTCTGGTCCAACATTCGTTATGCCTGAAATTCACCTGATACCAATTCCAGAGTTCATATTGTAGCAGAAGCAATAAAGAAACCTCTTCAGTTCTGTGAAATCCGACATCCTGCTAGTGCTCACATGGGTATGTGCACACATACATGTACAAGTGCTAATATTCTAGACATTTATGTACACAAATGGCATGTAAATATAGGCACCGAGATTATACAATTCTTCTTCACATATCTGCATTCCTTGCAATTTATTTTGACCTTGAAACTCAATGTTACCTTACTGGGCCTTAGTTGGCTTCTTAAGCTCTGTAAATAAAGAAACTCTCCATATTCAAGTGAATTTCCCTTTCATTTCATATCTGGCATTCAATGCAGATTCTCCTACCAACAATGCATTCTTCTCTTTGGCATTTAACAGATGCCTCTTCCATTTGCTTTGCTCAGCGAGCTTCTAATTGGGATGCTCTGAATCTCCTTCTCTCCTTCTGGAGTTGAACTTAAGCCCCCTTAGCACATGACTATTTGAAGATGATCACATAGCCCAGTGGCTCCCAAACCTGGTCCTGGAGGCCCTCCAGCCAGTCAGGTTTTCAGGATATCCACAATGAATATTCTTGTGAGAGATCTGAATGCACTACCTCCACCGCATGCAAATCACTCTCATAAATATTCTTTTTGGATAATCTGAAAACTTGACTGGCTGGGGTACCTCCAGGACCAGGTCAGGGAACCATTGGTGTAGCCAGTATACTGTTGTGGGTGTCACATGGTCCCGAGCATTCTATATGATGTCTCTCCAGTGTGGTTTGTTTATTACTGCAATTTTAGCTCATTCCAAACTCTACAACAGCCTAGGATGGTTTCAATTTGTTCTATCAAAGTCTTCCTTGGCATTCTTCCTTGAATTTTCCATGCAGGCAGACATACTCTTCAGAGAAACCTGTATGGATATTATAATGGATCCAGTCTACAAATGTGTCCATACCATTTCAGCTGCCATTTCTGGATTTAATCAGTTATGGTTGACTGCTCACAGAATTGCTGGCAGATTGTTTTGTTCCTTACTCAGTCTCTCACGTAATTACTTCAAGGGTTACATACAATTTCAGTAGTCAAATATGTATTATCTACTCTTAATTAGACTACTACAAAATTCACAATTTTTTTATATCACAATTCTTTATTACTGCTCACACTTCCTCTCTTTGTTATATATATTCGCTAAACTACATACATATTGTCCAATAAACCTAAAGACTTCCTATACAAATTGACTTCCTATACAAATTACAAGACTAACAATAAACGTGAGTAATTCACTTATCTCAAAGTCCACCCTGTGCGATATGCCTCATAATGAAACGTCCACACCGTGCGTCCCACAGTCATGTCCAAAAAGTTTGTTCCTTCTTTTTCAATTCCAACTCAATCCAATGGTGAAAGATAGGCCCACTCGTTGACAAATGTCCCTTCTTTCTGTCATTGGATTAAAAATGTCCAACCTCTTCTTGTAAACAAAATTACAATCTCTTTTCACCACGGGTTATTGGATACCCACACTCTCTTTACACACACAAATCCGGTCTCTTTACAAACACAAATCCGGTCTCAACACTGGCCGTGTTTCATTCATCTTCTTCAGGAGACCTGCTTCAATAGCCTCATAACATAGTTCGGTACGCCAAAAGAATGCTCTGTAGTTGGTGTAACCTCTCCCACTGAGTATACTCAGTCTCTCAGAGTAATGCCAAGGATCTGCTAGAGATGATTTTCAGATGTCTGATTGGAGAAGCATCCACAATTTGGCTCCATATAGTAATACTGATACTATTAGTGACCAGTATATCTGCATTTTTGGTGTGCACAGTAATGTTTGACTTCTGCCATAATCACCAGAGAAGTGACTCCGAGGCTACTGTGGAAGCACCAATTCGATTATTCACTTCAGCTCTTATAGCAAGTTTCTTCTTCTGCAGTATAGAGCTGAGGCATTTGAATTGTTGCACTTGTTCTAATTTCACTCCACTTAGGTGTACGCATGCTGGCAAGCCATCGGTTGTGAGTGCTTTTGTCTTCTCCACATTGATGATCAGGCCGAATGGCTAAGCTGCATCTCTGATATAAAGAATATTAGTGGCTTCTGCTTCATTGTCGATGAAAATTGCAATGTCATCTGCATATATAAGGTCTGTAATAAACTGTCTCTGGCTCAAATCAATTCCTTACCTGTCTACGAAGACTTTTTGAATGATGGCACCCACTGCTGTGTTGAAAAGTAATAGTGAGAGAACACATCCCTGGCATACCCCTGTGCAGGCTAGGAAGCTTTCCAGTAGTTCTCCTTTGATGTGTATCCTGCTGTTCAAGCCATCATAGGTTTGTTGTAGAAGATGTATGATTTTACTAGGCATTGCCTCAGCAGCAAGTGTTTTCCATAGAGTAGGTCAATGGGTCAATGCACACTTTCAAATGCAGCTGTGAAATCAATGAATACTATAATGAATCTTCTGCTGCATCAGATGCGTTCTTCTGTAACATGTTGCATTGTGAATATTTGGTCACAGCATCCCCAGTTTGGGTGGAATCCAGCCTGTTCTTTGTGGGTCATTGGTTCTCTTCATTTTTGTAATTGTTGTTGAATTATCCACAAGAATACTTTTCCTCTGATAGAGAGTAGACTGGTACCAGGTAGTTTTTCAACTCATGACTGTCTTCTTTCTTGAAGATGGGGATTATAATGTCCTGCTTCCATGTGCTTGGAATTTGTTCTGATGTCCAAACCAACGAAATTAGTGAGTGCAGTTGTCATAGGGGGCAATGTCTCCAAACGGGTTATTTTTGCACATACTATCACAGTAATGAACCTCACTCCTAAGCCAGAGCATGTGGAGTATGATCTCAATCTCTCAAATTTACTCCTAACACTCGCTGAAGTAATTGCATTGTGCCAAAAAAAGCTTTCTTCTGGAGTTCACTGCATTGCAAAGTTCCATAGGTTAGTATGGGGCTCATTTTCAAAGAGAAAAACGTCTAAAAAGTGGCATAAATCTCACAAAAACATCCAACTTGGTCTCTTCAAAATCAATTTTTAGACATTTTTGTAATGAAGTCCATCAGATGTGTGTTCAAATCATGAGGGGGCATGTTAAGGGCGGGATCTGGGCATTCCTAACATGGATGTTTTTCAGCCATAATGGAACAAAACAAAACCGTCCAGGACTAAAACTAAGACGTTTTGAGCTAGACCTGTTTTTATAACAAATAAAGCACAAATAGGTGCCCTAAATGACCTGATGACCTCCCATTTACTCCCCCAGTGGTCACTAACCACCTCCCATCCCCCCCAAAAAAGGGGTTAAAAACATTACTTACCAGCCTCTATGCTGTAATACTCAGGTCCATTAGAGCAGCATGCAGGTCCCTGGAGTAGTCTAGTGGTGGGTGCCTTGCACTGCAAACAGGTGGACCCAGATCCATACCTACCCCAACCTGTTACACTTGTGGTGGAAACTGTGAGCCCTCGAAAACTCACCAGAAACCCACTGTACCCACAAATAGGTGCCCGTTTCACTCATAAGGGCTACTGTACAGTTCGAGGTAGTGGACTTTGGGTGGGTTTGCGGGGGGTCAGCAGACAAGATAAGGGAGCAATGGTGAGATGTGTAATGAGAACATTTATTTGTAATCCACTGCAGTGCCCCATAGGGTACCCCATTGCTCTCCCAGGATGTCTGTGTGGCTAGTCTACTAAGAATGTTGGCTCCTTCCACCTCCCCATGGCTTGATTTTGTGCGCTTTTCACTTGCACTTTTTTTTTTCAAAAATGGACCAAAAAGATAAACGCACAGAGTACAAAAACATCCAGCCAATAGCCATTTTCGAAAGTTGGACTTAGACATCATATCAAAAATGCCCCTCCATGGTTTTCTAAGTCTAAGGCCCTGTTTACAAAGGCATGCTAGCGTTTTTAGCGCATGCTAAAAATTAGCATGCACTAACCGTGTAGATGCCTATAATATTGGGCATCTACATGATTAGCAAGTAATAATTTTTTACGCGCTAAAAACGCTAGCACGCCTTTGTAAACAGGGTCCTAAGTGCCATCTGATTGGTTTTCCTCTGCTCAGGAGATCCAAGTAGCAGAATAGGGGATACACAGCACTCAGTGAGAAATAGGGAGGTACATTGCTTTGAACTGACAAAGGAAATGCCAACATTTCCTATGTCGTCATATCATTGGCAAATGAAAACAAGCAAGAAAAAGCACGAAATTTCATGATTTTTGAGTACCATAAAGAGCGTGCACTGACAATATTGCTCCTATGACGAGATAAGGATTTTTGTAAAACAAATGAAAATACAGAACAGAAGCCCTCACAGTCACAAAGACACAGCAAAGGAGACTCGAAAGACAATCAGACAATGTTCCACAGATCTAAAGATTTATTAATCATTATCCAAGACTCAACACATGTTTCAGCCAATCAGGCGTGCCCCAGGAGTCTTCTAAAGGATATCAACTTGATACAGTAACTTGCAGGTTTATAAACAAATCAGCAAACACCATTGATTTCCAAACTGCTCTTGGCCGAAGTGATGACTCACTGGAAACAAGTGACGCCTAAGATAATCTGAGCTTGTAGATATCACAATATTCATACACACACATGCTTCCTGCTCTACTTGCTGGATATACAAGCATGAAAGTAATGACTTGCCCTTCTGTATGAAATAGAATGTTTTTTTTCCAATAAGGAATGTACAGAATCAATGCTTATCAACTACAAACCAATGCCTCTAAGACAGATGAGGACAAATAGTAATACCTAACCCCTCCCCTCCCCTCCCTCCCACCCACCCACACAACTTTATTATTACCAATGCAGTTTTTTTTATTTAGATCAATAGCTTTTAATCAAGCCTATGCATCTTAGTGAGTGTACATAACACGTCTGCTTTAACCAATCTGCTCTCTTAATGTCTTTTATTCTGAATTACTCACTCTTGCTGGAACATCTACCCTTGGATAATAAATGCTTTGCAAAAATATTTCACCATGCAGTGCTTTTATTTTAATCAAATAAACAGTAGCAGTTAACTGGCGATCTCTCCAGCGCGGACAGATTCCATTAGTGCAGCAGAGGTATGTGGAAAGCTTACCAGTTTAATCTGGCAAACTACAAAATATTGTGTTGCCAGTGTTTTGTTAAATTGCATGACACAGTGTTCCATTAATGAATGCCTGTATGCACTTACAAATATACTTGCAAATGCTGAATCTGTGTGCATTCAAATATACACACATATATGCCTACACGCATGTGCAAACCATTATTTTCAAGTATTGTTCTACCATATTATACGGCTGCCATTTTTTTTCAATGCTTCTAATGGCTGCTAGCATCAACATCATATATCATACCTGTAAAATCAGCAGGTTCACTGTCTTTTCCTTCCATATGGAAATTAGAGATCTGCTGACATCACCAGTTCCTCTGCTGCTACCTGCAAACGGATCCTTCCATTGACACTAAAAAAACCTCCTTCATGGTTGATGCTAACTAAAGGCCTGAAACAAATGAAACTCAAAGATCACTGTAGGGACATGCCCTATATTAACATATGTAAGTAGGCCTTATCGTGCAGGGCTAGACTAAGTACTGGGCTATGTTCTTGTATCTTTTGTATTATGTCTCCTTCTTACCTCTTACCTGGTGGTGGATTTTTCATGGGAAAAGGGTGAAGGTAGTGACGAGAACCCAATAATTAATTCCATCTCCCATAGGGACCTGCATACCAAGTTTGCACTGTGAACTGAAAAGTCAATCCTGGGGGAGACAAGCAAGAAAGAGAAATCACTTAATTCATACAGACAGGCCCCCTAGCTCTTCCAATAGAAGCAAGAGACAATAGTTTTTCTCCAATCTGGTCCTAGGCTTGGGTCTAGGGGAGGGGTCCACTTCCTTCTACAAAAAGAGAGCTTCCTTCCCTGCTGAAATGGCATGCAGGAAGGTATTGGGCCAAAGGCTGAAGATTGTAGGTCCTTTTAAAAGGTATCAAATTCTCCTTTCTTTGCTTTTGAGAGCACCTGGGTGAAAATGGTCTGAATTGTGTTCAACAAGTGCATGAAGCTGTGGTTAAAGCTACATGGATGGTGGCAGATGGTGGACAAGCTAGGATTGAGCCTGATGTGTAATAGAGCTTTTGTGTTTGGTACCTTGTTCCAAGAGACCTTGAATTAATAGAGCAGTTCCTGGACACATTTTGTTTATATATGTGGGATTTTTGGTTTGACAATCCGCATGAGAAAAGAACAGGAAAAAAACCCCTACGTACATACAAGGTCAAACAAGATGGGAGTAGGAGTGGATCCCAAAAGGACCTCCAATGGACTAATCAACAAGCAAGAAAGTCCTTATTAAAAAAGCACCATAAAATAAGGACCCGACATGGCACCTGAATCATGAGTCCTTTCTGGGGCAGGGACCTAATCAGGGGCGTAGCCGCGGGCGGGCCTGGGCCCACCCAATTTGGGGTCAGGCCTGCCCAGCAGCAGTGTTCCTGCACAGCGATTCTGGTTGCAGGCTCGGCTCGCAGCGATTCCCACACGCTGCCTGCCGCTCAACAATCTCCTTGCAGCTACTAAGCGCTAACCCGGAAGCCTCTCCTCTGCCGCATCTTGATTGGGCAGAAACCGGAAGTTGTGGCAGAGGAGAGGCTTCCGGGTTAGCGCTTAGTAGCTGCAAGGAGATTGTTGAGCGGCAACCGGCAGGCAGCGTGTGGGAATCGCTGCGAGCCAAGCCTGCGACCCAAAATGGCCCCAAAAGAAAAATGCACTAAGCACAAAACATCTAGGGAAAAGGTGATTTTCAAACCAAAAAGATAGATGTTTTATAGGTTCAACATCCCAAAATCGGTCATCCAAATCAGTCGTTTTATTGAAAATGCCCATCTAATTCTTTTAGAGCTCCAATTCCTTAGCCTATCAGCACTGTGTTTTATCTGACTTGACGCCTTGCATTTTGAGAATGGGAACTCCCCTTTTTTTTGGTATACACAGCCATGAAAGAAAAGACAGGGGATATTTGCAAGAAAATCTGTGTTCTTCTCATTAGCCATATAAATATATGTGATTGTGCCCTTAGGCTAATGCATTTCTTGATAATCCATGTTAAAAAAAACAGAGAGGGTAGCTTGGGAAGAGTCTAGTAGTGAAGAGACGCTTCCCTTAGAGCTCCCATTTGGTTGCTTAATGTGACTTTAAAGATGTAATATGTGCAAAATTGATTTAATGCACATCATCCTACAAATTAAAAGACATACAATGAATTTGTGTGCATGAAAAGAATTACTGTGCATTGAAAAGCATCTCATTAAAAATAATGTCTGTAACAAACTGAAAAAAAAGCACCCTAACATCAGAAAAAGGTTAGAAACATTTAAAAAGAAACTGGAAATATTTGCTTATGCACATCTCTAGAGTCAAGACATGAGATCATAGTCAAATGAATGTTCATATGCCAACACTCAGATTGTTGCCAGGCTCGCTTACACCTTGGCTGTACTAAAAGGAAAAGTTTTAGGCATTCAACTGACTTTCTCTAACAACTTGAGAAAGATAAGTTTACTGAGAAACTCAAGAGAGTTACTTTATGTTTGCTTTGAATATGAAACACAGCCTACTGGACATGGGGTTGGTTTTAACTCTTCCCAGAAGCTGTTCCAGTCCATTATTAAGGGAGAATGCCTCTCTATGCAGTAAACTGAGAAGCACCAGTGTCCCTGAAAAGGTTCTAAGCCATAAATATATGAAGAAAGGTATCACCTAGGAAAAGTGTGGTTAGAATTTGCCATAGTAAATACTAAAGAAGACAGATTTTGTTTTGGCATCAGCATGCTGTTCAATGAAGATCTCTTATATATTTGTTTCAAAAAATCTTTGGCCTTCTTTGGGAAAAAATACAATGTGAAAGATTATCATTTAGACCCTGGAGGCCCTCACCCCTTGCACTGATCACATGGCTAGCCTGTATACTGGTACTTGAACCATGATGCAGGTTACCAGATGATTGTGGGTCATATGAGGCAAGCAGTCATGCCTAATTTTGGTCATTCAGGGGTTTGAAGTCCTGCTTTTCTTAGGGAAGACAACACTAATTCAGGTTGTCTTTTATGATCCTGGAAACATCTGGTGACCCTTAGTAGAAAAGTGGCTATTTCAAGGATCACTTTGCCTGATCCAGAACCAGTCTGGGATTCTCTAAAACTGTTGTCCAAAACAGAAACACCTATCATGATCCTGTACTCTCACCCAGCCCTCCTACTATCCTTGACAACATTTCAATCATGTGGAATCAATGAGAGGATAAAGAATAAAAAGTGAAGTCAATATTCAAAATGAGATAACTGGGCAGGAAAGGCTCCTGCCCAGTTAAATTGTTGACTGGGACAAACCCAGATATTCAGCAACACATACCTGGAACAGAGTCAGGATCTACCAGGGCACAATCGATATTCAGCAAGGGTAAATTGATAGCAATCCAGTTAACTTAAGATGGAAAAAAGACTGTCTACCACCTGCTAAATATTGCCTCCTGAGATGTTAGAGCTTATGGCGTAAATATACAGCTAAGTTGTGTGGTCTATCTCTTCCAAGACATTTAACATCTTAGTTCATTCTGATGGGTAGGATGATCAACTTTTTTAACTAGGCCTTCTCAGCCATGGATTTTATTGCCTTTAATATGATAATTGCTACCTTCACAGATTGTTTAACATCTTGCTGAAACCCATGGCACTTCACAAAACAGTATACCAAAAACAGAAGATCCAACTAGGAAGACCAGAGAATAAAAAAGTTCACAAACTTCATTGGTGCATAAAAAACAAACACACAACATGGCCATGTTTTGAAATCTTTTTGCATCAAAGATTAAGATATTTCATAATAAAATGAACATATACTGTTAAACATTCAATGATATTATGCTCAGAGGTGGTCAGCTTACTACACTATTTTATAGAAGAGATTTGACATCATCTCATTTGTTGGTATGTAGCCATCTTTATAAGGTTCCTATGATTAGTAAACTACTGCTTTTCTAGATCTATCCAAGTCCAGATGTGCGCTTGAGTCAGATTTGATTCCTAGCAGTCCCACAGTGAGGGACCCCTCTCATGGTTTTCTTGACATGATACAGGGGTGGTTTGCTATCGTCTTCTCCCGAGGTATGGAAGTTTAGTTGACTTGCCCAAGGCCACAAGGAGCTGCCATGGGATTTGAATTTGGGCCTTTCTGGTTCTCAGCTCACTGCTCTAACCATTCCCTCCTTCCTTCCTATGAAATTATTCATGTTGTATGTGATTTTCTTCCATCAGTAAAAATCCCTGGTTATCCAATGATGGATCATATTATAATTTGTAACTTATGCCTACCTGAGTGTCTGAAATATATTCCAGCTTTAAATAATAATCCTTTCCTTTACCTCTCGAAAATCCCTCCCCAAAATGCATGGCGGAGGGAGGGAAAGGATTCATGTGGGATTAAGATGCACCAGGATTTAGTCCTTCACACCACAGTTTGGACTTCCCAGGATGTTAAATGGAATGAAACACCTAATAGGTACATGTTAGATTAGAACATTCAGTAACATAGATATGATGATAATGCTGTTTGTTCTATACAATGAAATATCTTTCCATGTAGCCGAGGGGCCAAGTGCAGTTATGATATTTAGAGGAGACAAGATGTGTAGTACAAAGTCAATTGGGAAAAACTGAAGTCAAATTATATGTACAGTTGAAAAATATATGAAGAACTAGTCTAAGTTACAGGCTGTGCAGCAAGCTAGTTCAGATGTGGAGTGAGTAGATAGCACATGTATTAAAGGCTTGTGAGACGAGCCAGGCTTTTACCTGCTTCCTGAAGCAGAGGTAGTCTTGAATTAGACAGAGCCCCTCTGGGAGGAAGTTCTGCCCCTTTAAGTCTCTTTTCTGTTTTACTTGGGCTAGGAGGGAAGAAAAGGAGCCAGAGAGATGGTGGGAAAAGAGCAAGAGGTCTGGCTGTAAATAACGGCTGCCTGTGTCTGAGCTGCAAGCAGGATCTGGCCCATGGTCTGGAGGATTCCAACCCCTATCCTAGTGCCTATCCAAGCCCAAAATAGCATCAGCCAATATAGACATTGATTTTCTCCTATCACCTCTCTGCATACTTCCAGCTTCTCCTTACCTGGGTTTCTAATTAGGTTAAAAAAAAAAAAATAAACCCAAAAACAGCTTTTCTTTGAATTAGGATCATCTTTTTACTTTGCGTCCCCGAGGTGAAATTTCGACTCAGTTCCAGAGGATTTATACTGTGTGGAAATTGCAGCGAGAGAAGCTTCTCTGCGTGAGGAATGAGCCGCATTAATCAAATGTAACAAACTCCTGACAGACTCACACAAGTAGATCTAACACAACTGCATGCATGCAGAAAGCTTTTCTCACATCGAGGGAGCTAACTGGTGAAATTGTTCCCTTATTGTCTCTTGAGAGTTTTGTATATCATGGTAGAAACAATTAGCTTATTTTTGTGTCTGTCTTTTCCCTGTTCCTCTTTCATCTCTCAGCGCTAGCATTTTTAACGTGCGCTAATGCTAGAGACACCCATAGGAATATATGGGTGTGTTAAGCATTAGCACATGCTAAATTTTAGTGAGCGTTAAAAACGCTAGCGCACCTTAGTAAACAGGGCCCTGCATGTTTTCTCTCTTCTCTCTTTGTCCTCTTGAATTCCTATTTTGTTCCCACCTCTTCTACAGCAGTCTTGCTATTTAGGCCTGTGAAGGGCAATTCTGTAACTAACTGCCTGTGGTTACACACCCCTTGCGTGTATTAACGCAGAGAAAATGAGCACTTTTGTGCCGTGAGCATCCTAAACACTATTCTATAAGGATGCACAGAAGTAACTGCAAGGGCAGAGCATGGATGGACTTGGGCAGGGCTTCCAGTTAGGCACATACTTTACACATGTCCCTGCTGCTTTTAGGTGCCCGCAGTGATGCCAGGTCCATGGCTGCTGTAACTGTGGGTGATTAAACATTAGGTGGATTACAATCAACTCAAACAATTGATAGAGAATACTAATTAAAATCAAACAAAACACCTCATACCCTCAATTTCTTAAAAATAACAAAAACAAACAATTTATCTACCCAGCAATCCTAGCCTCCACCTGTCCCCCTCTTCTAGCTTCATCTGTCTACCAGCAACACACAGTAGGCATATAACCCCCAATATTCAAAAACATTTAACCAGCCAGGAACAGCACCTGGCTGGTTAAATGGCACTAAACTGGCTATCTGGCGATATTCAGTGGGGGGACAGCCAATTATCCCTCGTTGAATATTTATGGTTAGCAGCTACGAGATAACTGGCTATATTGCACAATATAGCCAGCTATCCCTGAATATTCACCGCATAGCTGGCTATTGTAAGTGGCCACAATGGGCTGCTTAAATAGCTGGAATATTTTTGGCTGGTTTAAACTTAACTGGCTATCTCCAAATATCAATGTAGTCAGTTAAGTTTAAACTGGACAACCCCCCCCCCCCCCCCGGATATTCAGTGCTGGTCACTGGAAACATCCTGGCATTGAATATCCGGGCTGACCGCTGACCTTGGGAGTTAGTTGGGCTCCCTCCCGTGGTCTGAATATTGGCCCCATAGGCTTCAATCACTTAGATCTTCACCCTACAACTAAAGGCTTCCAAGAAAACCCCAACCTACAATTGCTTCTAAATGTCAATAAATCTGTTGCAAGGCTTAATTCTAAAGGTAATGAATTCCATAACTGTGGACTGAACATAAGAACATAAACATTGCCATACTGGGACAGACCAAAGGTCCATCAAGTCCAGTATCCTATTTCCAACAGTGACCAATCCATGTCATAACTACCTGGTGAGATCCTAAAAGAGTTATGCTGCTTATCCCAGGAATATATAGCAAAATGTTCAAACACACATGAATACAAGTATGTTTTTTTGACTTTTTCTACTTTTTCAGTATATAAAGTGGAGTAGTCTCATATATAACACACGAAAAAAGTGATTTTTTCACCCAATAACTGAGTGTATCATCCGTGTATATGATCTAATCATTGACTTAACCTCCACCAACTTTTACTATTGACTTACTTTTATATTAATACATCTCTCTTTCACAAATCATAATCAACTAAATTTATGCAGCACTTAACTTGAGCAGATTGGTGCGCTCTAAGCCCCGACAGGTCCCCGTTTTGTGCTAACTTTGTCAAGGGGGAGTCACCAATTCCGGTAGCTGCCTCAAGTGCAAGTGTAGCGTTACGACAGGTCCCCGTTTCGTGCTAACTTTGTCAAGGGGGAGTCACCAATTCTAAGGTACAAGAAAGAGATACAACTAGTGATTACTTCTAGAAAATCTTCTACAAAACATATTCATTATATTATTACTCGCATTCATTTGAAATCGCTGATGGCTTACCCGGTAGCTGCCTCAAGTGCAAGTGTAGCGTTACTCTGTCTGACTCAAGATGGCGTCAGCGTCTTTTTATTATTAATGAGCAGCTGCGCCAGCTGATTGAACAACGTCATCAGACAAAACTTCAAGATAAAAGTCATCGGCAAGAACTCTTATCTATAACAATGTCCAATGACTGATCTGAAGATGTCGTGGGCATATTGAATAAAGATCTGTCTATATCCGTGATAAATTGGAAGAATGCACAAATTGGAAAAATTTTTCACAATAGAAACAAGTTATTGCATTAGAAAAAAGTCATTACATTAGAAAAAACAACTCCACTGGGAGTAAGTATTCAGGCCCCTTGGCTCTATGGTGTCCAATGTAAAAATCCAAAAGGTTTCACGTTGTAAGATCTTTCTGTTTAAATCACCGCCTCTGGTAGAAGGGATCACTTGTTCAATTACCATACATCTCAGGTCTTCAATGGTGTGTTTTTCGGACATCCAATGTTGAACCATGGGTGCTCCAAGATTTTGGGCTAAAATCCGTGAACGATGTTCAATGAGTCTCTCATGTAAGGACCTGGTTGATTTGCCTATGTAATATTTCTCACAGGGGCATTTGATGTAATAAATAATGCCCACAGAACGACATGTGGTTCTGTGCTTTAATGTAAATGTTCTATCGTTGCAGAAAAAATCTGAGCCCTCAATGGTCGTGGGGCATGTTTTACAACGAGGTTTCATGCACTTAAAATGGCCTGGATTGACAATATTGTCAGTTGGAACAGTAGGTAAAACCGCAGGACTTAGGATTTCTTTGAGATTTTTAGAGCGTGAAAACGCGGTCCTAATATTGCAATTTGAAAATACTGGATGTGATTTGATGATGTCCCAATGGCGTCTGATTATGGCTGCAGTGGCCTCCCCGCCAGGAGTGTATCTGGTGACAAAAGTCATAATTTGCTCATCATGTTGTGTGCATGATGAGGGTTGAAGCAACCAATCTCTATTGTTGTGCTTTGCCCTGGTATATGCTCGCTTAATTATTTTGCGTGGATAATTTCTCTGTAATAATTTAGCACCAAAGATCTCTGAATGTGCTTTGTAATCAGCATCTGTGGTGCAAATCCGTTTGAATCGAAGAAACTGTGAAAAAGGAAGGCTTTGCCTTAGTGCCTTGGGATGGCAACTTCTATATTCCAAAAAAGTATTACGGTCAGTGCTCTTGACAAATACATTTGTGATAAATTGTTTCTCAAATAGATGAATCTCTACGTCCAAAAAATGGATCTTCGATTCTGACCAAGTTAAAGTGAATTGAATCCTAGAATGACATTGATTCAACCAGCGATGAAATGACTGTAATTGCTCCACACTGCCATACCAGACAATAAATATATCGTCGATGAAACGTCTCCATGTCCCTAACTGATCTTTGTAGGGAGATCTTGTCAGCCATTTCTCTTCGAACTGTGCCATGAATAGGTTGGCTAAAGTGGGGGCGAATGTCGCTCCCATGGCTACTCCAGATTTTTGTTTGTATAAATCATCTTGAAAGCAAAAAAAGTTGTTGCATAGTGCTATTTCTGCCAATTTATCACGGATATAGACAGGTCTTTATTCAATATGCCCACGACATCTTCAGATCAGTCATTGGACATTGTTATAGATAAGAGTTCTTGCCGATGACTTTTTATCTTGAAGTTTTGTCTGATGACGTTGTTCAATCAGCTGGCGCAGCTGCTCATTAATAATAAAAAGACGCTGACGCCATCTTGAGTCAGACAGAGTAACGCTACACTTGCACTTGAGGCAGCTACCGGGTAAGCCATCAGCGATTTCAAATGAATGTGAGTAATAATATAATGAATATGTTTTGTAGAAGATTTTCTAGAAGTAATCACTAGTTGTATCTCTTCTTGTACCTTAGAATTGGTGACTCCCCCTTGACAAGTTAGCACGAAACGGGGACCTGTCGTAACGCTACACTTGCACTTGAGGCAGCTACCGGAATTGGTGACTCCCCTTGACAAAGTTAGCACGAAACGGGGACCCTGTCGGGGCTTAGAGCGCACCAATCTGCTCAAGTTAAGTGCTGCATAAATTTAGTTGATTATGATTGTGAAAGAGAGATGTATTATATAAAAGTAAGTCAATAGTAAAGGTTGGTGGAGGTTAAGTCAATGATTAGATCATATACACGGATGATACACTCAGTTATTGGGTGAAAAAATCACTTTTTTCGTGTGTTATATATGAGACTACTCCACTTTATATACTGAAAAAGTAGAAAAAGTCAAAAAAACATACTTGTATTCATGTGTGTTTGAACATTTTGCTATATATTTCACGCTCGACGGAGCATTGGCATAGTTTTTGTTTTGACTATCCCAGGAATAAGCAGTGGCTTTTCCCACGTCCATCTTAATAATGGCTTATGGACTTTTCTTTTAGGAACTTGTCCAAGCCTTTTTTTTAAACCCTGCTAAGCTAACTGCTTTTACCACATTCTCTGGCAACAAATTCCACAGTTTAATTATGCGTTGAGTGAAGAAATATTTTCTCTGACTTGTTTTATATTTATTACTTAGTAGCTTCATTGCATGCCCTCTTGCCCTTGTACTTTTAGAAAGAGAACACAAGTGATTCAAGTCTACCTGTTCCACTCCACTCAGTATTTTATAGACCTCTATCATATCTCCCCTGGCCATTGAACAGGTCCATTCTTTTGCCCTAACTGTGGGTGCAAGCATCAATGACAGAACAGCAAGAAGCCACAATTCTGAAATGAGAGCACTCTACTCATTTCATAAAAGATGTGCACAGCATAAAAGGCAGGCAAAGGAGTAATGGCACCCAACCAAGAGTACTTAAATTTCTCCCTTCAACACATTTGAAACCAAAGCAACCTTATCAGCAGAGGCAAAATGTGCTCATGATGTGTCACACCAGCGAGCAATCTCACACCTGCATTCTAAATCCCCTGCAAAGCATTTACAGGGACCAACTCAAACCACATTATAGACATATATAAGAGCTAACTAGTTGTTGAAGAACCACCTGGAAATATAATGTTGACATAAAGCAGTGGCGTAGCTATGTGGGGCCATGGGGGCCTGAGCCCCCGTAGATCTGGCCCTGGACTCCCCTGTCGGCGACCCTCTCGACCCCCCCCCCTCCTGCCGCCAACCCTCCCCTGCTGATGCCGTCGCCAACGCCTACCTTTGCAGGACGTCAGACTCACAGAACAGAACAAAGCCTTGCGTCGAAGAAGAGGACCTCGGCTGGTGGGGGATGGGTCCCCGCCAGCAAAGGTAGGTGAAGGCCGTGGCGGGACAGGGTTGGCAGCGGGAGGGGGGTCGAGATGGTCATCGGCAGAGGGGATCAAAGTTGTTGTTGGTGGTGGTGGTGGCGGCGGCAGGGAGGTCAGCAATGGTGGGGAGGTCGGCGTCGTCGGGGGAGGCTAAAATGTGCCCCCTCACCTCGGGCTCTGGACCCCTCTCCTGCCGAAGTCTGGCTATGCCCCTGATATAAAGGTACGCATTATGTGGGCCTTTACAAAGTGCGGTAGCATTTTTAGCATGCGCTAAACTCTAGGGACACCCATATATTCCTATGACATCTCTAGTGTTTAGGGTGCACTAATCGGTGCATGATTAAAAATGCTACCGCACCTTTGTAAAAGACCCCCATCTGCATTAACTGCTGTGTTAAAAAAATGAATTGCTTAATAACCTAGAGGGGCATTTTCTACCGGAGACGCCCATCTCTAAGGGCGCCCATCTCCGAGGACGGTGCCGCGAAGGGGCAGGGCCGACCGTATTTTTGAACGAGATGGGCGTCCATCTTTCGTTTCGATAATACGGTTGGGGGCACCCAAATCTCAACATTTAGGTCAACATTAAAGATGGTCGACCTAAATGCTGAGATCGCCGGATTTAGAGATAGGCGCCCTTGGTTTTCGCCGATAATGGAAACCGAGGGCACCCATCTCAAAAATGAACAAATCCAAGGCATTTGGTTGTGGGAGGGGCCAGGATTCGTAGTGCACTGGTCCCCCTCACATGCCAGGGCACCAACCGGGCACCCTAGGGCACTACAGTGACTTTGCAAATTGGTCCCAGGTGCATAGCTCCCTTACCTTGGGTGCTGAGCCCCTCAAACCCCCCAAAAACCCACTCCCCACAACTATACACCACTACCATAGCCCTAAGGGGTGAAGGGGGCACCTACATGTGGGTACAGTGGGTTTCGGGTGGGTTTTGAAGGGCTCCCATTTTCCACCACAAGTGTAACAGGTAGGGGGGGGGGCCTGGGTCCGCCTGCCTGAAGTCCACTGCACCCACTAAAAGTGCTCCAGGGACCTGTATACTGCTGCGACATTTGAGTATGACATTTGAGGCTGGCATAGAGGCTGGCAAAAAAAGTTTTTAAAGTTGTTTTTCTGAGGGTGGGAGGGGGTTAGTGACCACTGGGGGAGTCAGGGGAGGTGATCCCCGATTCCCTCTGGTGGTCATCTGGTCAATTCGGGCACTTTTTTTGGACTTGGACCTGAAAAAAAGGGACCTAAATAAAGTGGACCAAATTCTCGCCAGGGACGCCCTTCTTTTTTCCATTATTGGCTGAGGGCGCCCATCTCTTAAGCACGCCCCGGCACGCCTCTGTCCCGCCTTCGCTACACTTCCGACACGCCCCCGGGAACTTTGGCCGTCCCAGCAACGGAAAGCAGTTGGAGCTGGCCAAAATCGTCTTTCGATTATACCGATTTCGCCGGCTTCAGAAGATGGCCAGCCATTTCCCGATTTGTGTCGGAAGATGGCTGGCGATCTCTTTCGAAAATAAGCTGGTTAGTGTATATTTTGCTTCAGTGATAACTCTGAATCTATAATCATCCCCAGCAAATGCAACTGCTCCCTAATTGTTAATTCTATGTTACCTAATATCAAATAGCAGATACAGTGAAACCTCGATTTTCGTTGACTTCGGATTTCGTCATTTTCGGTTATCGTTGATTTGTTTTACGAAATTTTTGTCTTGGTTTTCGTCGGTCGCCTCAGATTTCGTCGGCTTGCACATGCTGCTAATTTTGCGTTCTCACGCATTGTTTCTTCTGGGGCGTTGTTTCCGGTTGTGGGATCACACTGCTGCTTCTGGTTCGGTGTCTGTACAAAATCGCCAGCTCTTTAATGAGAAAAATTTTGTTGTTTAGCCCACACTGCTGCTTCTGGTTCAGTGTCTGGACAAAATCGCCAGCTCTTTAATGAGAAAAATGTCGTCGTGTCAAAAAGAACAAGAAGGGAAGTGACCCCCCCCCCCCCAGATAGTGTCCTTATGGAGGGGGGTCCCCCTTCCAAACAATAATCTCTGCTCCTCTGTCTCCATCTTCCATACTCCAAGAAGAGTCTTCAGAAAGGTAAATGCCATGTTAAATGTTCATTTATTCTATACATTAGTCTTTTTTATTCATTTAAAAGAATTTAGAAGAAAAATTGCTTGTTGCCTCGGTTTTCGTCGGTTTCAGTTTTCGTCGATATTTTTCGGACGAATTATCGATGAAAACCGAGGTTTCACTGTAAAGTTCTCTTCTCAAGCAGACCCAAACGTTGAGGCCTTTTTTTCATATTTAATTCAAGATCATGACACAGCACCCAGGAAGAAATCAGGTGTACTATAATACCCATCCTTCTTTACATGTCATTAACCTCCCCCTCACCGGATGTTTTCAGCATATAACATTTGATGAAGGGAGATATGATAGAGGGTCTATAGAATACTAAGTGGAGTGGAATGGGTAGAGGTGAATCGCTTGTTTACTCTTCCAAAAATACAAGGACTAGGGAGTATGCAATGAAGCTACTAAGTAGTAAATTTAAAACAAACTAGAGAGAATATTTATTCACTCAACATGTAATTAAACTCTGGTTGCCAAAGAATGTTGGTAAAAGCAGTTAGCATAACAGGGTTTTAAAAGGTTTGGATAATTTCCTATAAAATTCCATAAGTCATTTTTTAAGGTGAACTTGGGGAAAATCCCACGCTTATTCTAGGATAAGCAGCATAACATCTGTTTTACGTTCTGGGATCTTGCCAGGTACTTGTGACTGGAATGGCTACTGTTGGGAAACAGGATACTGGCTTGATGGACCTTCTGTCTGTCCAGAATGGCAATGTTATGTCTTATGTTCTTATCTTGGTGGGTAAATATTCAGGTGGCGGCGATCAGTGTTTTTGGGGTGTTTTTTTTAACCATTTCCAGCATTATGTCTGCATATTCAGTGTCAGGCCATGTCCAGACACTGGCATTGATAACAGGTTTATGTGGCCAAGTATCTGTTGTCCAGCTAACTATGATATTCCAGTACTTAACCGCCTACATAAAACTGGATAAAGATTAGGACTGTGTTTTTATGTGGTCCAATTTGTCCAGCTAACTTAGGGGTCCTATTACTAAGGTGTGCTGAAAATTTGGCTGTGGTAGTGTAGCCATGAGTTGTGGATGCGCATAGATCATTTTTCAGTGCATCTGTAAAAATGCTTTTTTTTAAATTTTGACCAAAAATGGACGTGCGGCAAATTAAAATTGACACACATCCATTTTGGGTCTGAGACCTTACTGCCAGCCATTGACTTAGCGGTAAGGTCTCAGATGTTAACTGGGTGGTAAGGGTCAACGTGCGTCAAATGCCTTTTACCACCCAGTAGCCCGCGTGCCAGAAATAAAAATTATTTTCTTGCACGCGTAGTGAACACACGCCAAAAATGAAATTACCGCCTGGCACATGTGGTAGATCAGGGCGGTAACTCAGAATTGGCACACGTTGGGCGCACGCTGGCCCTAACGCGGTTAAATGCTGAATATTGGAACTTCACAGCATATGTGCTGGACCGCCCACAAAATGATACTAACCAGTTATGTTCCGCATCTCAAGAAAGATATAGTAGAATTGGAAAAGGTGCAGCGAAGGGCGACTAAAATGATAGCGGGGATGGGACGACTTCCCTATGAAGAAAGACTAAGGAGGCTAGGGCTATTCAGCTTGGAGAAGAGACGGCTGAGGGGAGACATGATAGAGGTATATAAAATAATGAGTGGAGTGGAACAGGTGGATGTGAAGCGTCTGTTCACGCTTTCCAAAATACTAGGACTAGGGGGCATGCGATGAAACTACAGTGTAGTAAATTTAAAACAAATCGGAGAGAAAACGTTTCTTCACCCACGTGTAATTAAACTCTGGAATTCATTGCCGGAAAATGTGGTGAAGGCGGGGTAAGCTTAGCAGAGTTTTAAAAAGGGATTGGACGGTTTCCTAAAGGACAAGTCCATAAACCACTACTAAACGGACTTGGAAAATCCAAAATCCCAGGAATAACATGTATAGAATGTTTGTTTGGGAAGCTTGCCATGTGCCCTTGGCCTGGATATGGCCCGCTGTCGGTGGACAAGATGCTGGGCTCAATGGACCCTGGTCTTTTCCCAGTATGGCATTACTTATGTACTTATGTACTTATGTAATATCAGTGGATAGCCCCGCACAAGCAATATAACTGGTGTCTTTCTATTTGATTTGCCAAATTCATGCTGCCCAAGAACGTTTCAAACATATGTTGCTAAACTTTCTTTCTGAATAGCCTGCACTATTCAAAAAAAGCTTTTTCCTTCAATTTATATTTTCTTTCTAACCCACCCTTTCTTCTATTTTCCCCTTCAAAATCCAGGGAAGGGGCACTTCCATCTCCCATCCCACAGAAAAAAATGGTTTTGTGTCGCGATGGTAATGAATCCTTTCACAGGCAACACAGAAAATTGTCAAGATCCCCAACCACAACTGGGACAGAATTAATAGAAAGGATATAAACACGGTTTTAAAATCTAGTGTTTGCTTTACAACAAATACAGTATAGGAAACCTGTCAAAACATGCTTACTGACTGTATACACAGATCAGAAACCAACTCAGCTCAGTCTATTTCAGGGTCCCTTGGAACACATGTCCACCCAGCAAACTCTTTATTCATTTGAAGCTGGACTCTTTAAAAGGACATAGCAACACTGGGACCACTTGAAATCCATAATTTTTCATTTAAGTCCCTGTGTCTCTTCAAGTAGAACATTCGCTTAGAGACTGCCTGGAATGCACTGGTGTTAGTCATTGGTGATGATTATTTTTGTAACAATGGAAGGCTCTGCTTTTTAGCGAGACAGTCTCCATGTGCATGGCCTAGAATAGGGACATGAGGCTGGTTAGTCACAGGACAAAGAAAGTGGAAGGCACTAGCTTCCCCCCTCCCCCCGCTGAGTTACTGCTGCTGAGCAGGGTCGGCATTATGGGAAAAGAACTATAACAATTGTCCTGGGTCCCCAGGCCAAGCCTTGCCAAATCTGAGGAAACAGCCTGCCAGTGGGCTTTGGGGCCTCCACCAAAATTTCTGCCATCAACCCTGGGCCTAGGAGAATCCAGAGACTGTAAGCTCCTTTGGTCAGGCAGTCATATAGGGGTCCTTTTACTAAGCTGCGGCAAAAGGGGACCTGCGCTAGTGTCAGTGCGTGATTTTGACACGCACCGAGGCCCTCTTTTACTGCAGCGGGTAAAAGGCTATTTTTTTAAAAAAAGAAATGGCCATGTGGCAAATGAAGCACTTGCCGTGCTGCCATTTTCGGGGGGGAGCACTTACCGCCACCCATTGAGGTAACGGTAAGGGCTCCCACGCTAACCGCGTGGCACTGTCCGATTACCGCTGGGTAAACACCAGCGCTGCAAAACTAAAATATTTTTGTAGTGCCAGAAATGGAAAGCGCTGGGGGTGGGAACTACTGCCGGGCTGCTGCAGTAGCCCAGCGGTACTTCCGGTTTAGCAAGTGGTAAGCCCTCGTTGGGCTTATTGCCGCTTAGTAAAAGACCCCTCCCCCCATAATTTATTATCCCTCAGCACAGCAGATGGCCTGCTCCTGGCTTCATATCTGCTCTGTGCTGGCCACTTTGAACAATTCCTTTAATATCTTTTACTGCTTTGTGTACTGAATGTTTTAATTCTTTTATTGTTTCTGCAGAAATTTACAGGCTGATACCTTTCATCAGAACAAGATATGAATGTTCGTCTAGAGTTGTTAATGTGCTTTCCAGGCCCCCCCCCCCTTCAGATTTTTTTTATTGTAGGTCACACTGAGCTTTTTAATAGGCATGTAATTAACTTTAATAAATACATGTTATTTGATCTGATATTCAAAGCGAGTTATACAATCACAGGCGGGAAATGAATGCTTCACCTGCTTACCTGGATGTTTGCATACATTATTCCCTAAATTCTATAAATGGTGCCTAAAGTTGGATATGCTAAAAGTCATAGAATAGGGTCAGTTATGTGCATAACATAATTAGCTAATTGGTGCTAAATTAACATTTAATTGGAGATAAGTACCAATAATTGGCAGTAACAAGCACTAATTAACAATAATTAACAGTTGTACTCATAACTGATTTATGCCCCTATTCTGTAAATGGAGGTTGTAACTTCCCTTGTGTACTACTGCAAAGGGGGCATGGCTTAGGGAGGGGCATGGGAGTGTCAAGGGCATTCCCAAGATTTAGGCATGATGTTATAGAATAGTATCATTTCCATGGCCAACTGCCGTTAGTTAGGCAGCAATCTGCTACTATGGCAATAATCTTACCCTTAAGCTGTCCAAATCTTCACATCAATCATCCCCTTGAGACGCTATCAAACTTAATTCTTATTATAGCTTAAATCCACTCAACATCCCTTTTACAGACATCAGGGGTGCCATTTAGGGCTCAAGCTTCTCATAGCCCTAGATTTATGCCCCAACCTCTTCATCGGTCTAGCAGCGGTGTAAAATGCACATATTTTATTACCCATAATTATTGCTTAATAATAACTTAATAAGAAAGTTGAAACATTTAAAATTTCACGTGGCTAGGGGGAAATTTGGCCAACATGTTTCGCCTACCGGCTTTCTCAAGGCTGTCCCCCAGTGACACTGAACTCCACTCCATACCTCAACCACTTCCTGGAACAGGACCGAGGCTGGTGGAGTGGAGTTTGGTGCCACTGAGGTCTGCAAAAGAGGTGATGATTAAGGAATAATCAGAATTAAATATGATAGGTCTCAAGGTGGTGATTGATGTGAAGATTAATTGGGCAGTAGCATTTACACCAGCTTTTTGGTAGGCCTAAGTGCTCACAGCCAAAATTAGGTGCAAAATGTGCACTAAGCCAGTATTCTCTAAAGGTCATTCTGCGCAAAGCAGTGTGGATCTTCCTAGTACCTAATTTATGGTGTCATTTACTGAATTCCCCTTATACTGATACTATTAGGCTATTTAATTCAGTAAACAACAAGATATTCTAATAAAAAGTGGCAGGATTAGGGGAGGGGCAGAGCCACATTGTACCATGGGCTATGCCAGTAGTATGGCATCACAGGGTGAAGGGCCGCCGAGAGGGGGGGGGGGGTAAGATTCCCCTGGGCCCGGGCCTCCAGAAAGCTGGATTGGTCTGCTGCTCCTGTGTGCCAGGTTATCATGTTATTACATTAACTCTGCTCTGCTGGTCAAGAGTCCTTCTTCCTACCTCGTCCCTCTGCACCCATTGACTTTTCTATCTGTTTGGCCACCTTAACATCATCATACAGTTCCGCACAGATGACTGATAAATTGAGTGCCCTCGATATGGGACCTAAAGTAAATGATTGGGTTAAAAATTGATTGAATGGAAGGCGACAGAGGGTAGTGGTAAATGGAGCTTGCTGTAAAGAAGGGGATGTTATCAGTGGAGTACAACAGGGATTGGTTCTCGGGCCAGCTCTTTTTAACGTCTTTGTATGCGATATTGCAGAAGGGCTGTCTGGTAAGGTTTGTCTCTTTTCGGATTATACCAAACTCTGCAACAGGGTGGACTCCCCAGAGGGTGTGAATGGCATGAGGAAGGACCTAGTGAAGCTAGAGGAATGGTCTGATATTTGACAACTAAGATTTAATGCTAAAAAATGCAGGGTCATGCACTTGGGTCACAAGAATCCAAGGGAATGGTACAATATAGGGGGTGAAGTGCTTCTGTGTATGAATGAAGAGAGGGACTTGGGGGTGATTATGTCTGATGACCTTAAAACTTCCAAACATGTAGAAAAAGCGACGGTCAAAGCCAGAAGAATGCTTTGGTGCATAAAGAGAGGGATGAGCAGCAGGAAAAAAAAGAGGTGATAGTGCCCTTGTATAAGTCTCTGTAAGGCCTCATTTAGAGTACTGTGTGCAGTTCTGGAGAACGCACCTACAGAAAGATATAAACAGGATGGAGTCGGTCCAGAGGGTGGCTACAAAATTGGTAAGCGGTCTTGAACACAAAACATATAGGGACAGGCTTATGAACCTCAACATATATATATGGGAAGGCGGTAGGATATGATATGAGATTGAAGAGGGGCAGACTCAAGAAAAATATCAGGAAGTATTTTTTCATGGTGAGAGTGGTGGATACTTGGAATGCCCTCCCGTGGGAGGTGGTGGATATGAAAACGGTAACGGAATTCAAACATGTGTGAGATAAACATAAAGGAATCCTGTTCAGAAGGAATGGATCCTCAGAAGCTTAGCTGAGATTGGGTGGCAGAGCCGGTGGGGGGAGGCGGGGCTAGTGCTGGGCAAGACTTCTACGGTCTGTGCCCTGAAAATGGCAGATACAAATCAAGGTAAGGTATACACAAAATGTAGCACATATGAGTTTATCTTGTTGGGCAGACTGGATGAACTGTGCAGGTCTTTTTCTGCCATCACCTACTATGTTACATTATGTTACTATGTATTTACACTGAAAGAGAGGAGGGAGAGAGGAGATATGATAGAGACATTTAAATATCTCAAGAGCATTAATGTACAGGAAGTGAGCCTTTTTCAACTGAAGGAAAACTGTGGAACGAGGGGGCATACGATGAAGTTAAGAGGGAATAGGCATAGGAGGAATCTAAGCAAGTATTATTTCATGGAAAGGGTGGTGGAAGCGTGGAATGGCCTCCCATGGAGGTCGTGGAGATGAGGACAGTGTCAGAATTTAAGAAAATGTGGGATAAGCTTGTGGGATCCCTTAGGAAAAGGAAGAGTTAGTGGTTACAGAGGATGGGCAGACTGGATGGGCCATATGGCCTTTAACTGCTGTCATGTTTCTATGTTTCTACATACAATCACACCCAAGATTCCGACACTTATTTTGTAGGCACAGGAAAGCCTACTCTTCGCCCCCCAGACATGCCCCGTTCAACCAAAAATGTTAAAACATTTTTACGCATGGTTAGCGTGTGCCGATTTGAAACATTGCAGGACACCTGAGTGTGTCCCGTAGTAAGCCATTTTAACTGTGTTGCAGGCTACCATTTACGGCAGCTGAGTAAAAAAGGCTCCTAACTTTGTACCTGAGGGTTAAGTGATTTGAACAAAACCTCAAGAGAACCAGTGCAATTTGAACCTGGTTTTGCAGGTTCTCAGCCTGGTGCTGTAAGCACTAGATTACTCCTCACCTCCGCATGCTATAGTCTGCACGTTGTTCCAGAGGTATCTGGGGGAGGGTAATTTTACGATAGCAGGTTATGTGCATATGTTTCCTTTGTAAAATGGGTGTAACTTATGTGCATATCTGCTGCACAAGTTAGGTACCCTGTTATAAAATTACTTTCTAAGAGATGTCTTTTTCTTCTTGCAACCATCTGTTACAGAATTAACTACAAAAATGAAAATAATTGGAAACATAGGGGAATAATTGAGCCCTTCAGAGCAAAAGCAGACCATGTCCACTTTTTGAATTTCTAAGCAGAGCTTTCTTTGCTTTTTGAAAAATCACAAGATATGTAGCATGATATGAGTTAATTGTCAGAATTATTGATTTTGCTGGATCAGATCTAAATCATATAAAATATGCAGCTGCAAAGACTTTACTTTCCCCTTCCCCCTGGAAAACTACTGACAACAAAAGCTTGGCTGGGTGTGGATACATGCCCATCAGCATAATAAGAACTCGAGGATGGACAGCAGACACAGAGGCTGGAATTAAACAAAGACTCCACCTATGACTCAGACTGAAAGCCCATCTACCTATTCACAGACAATGATTCAGGCTGGGGCTAAACAAAAGACACTGATCACCTATAGAAATATAGCTGGCTACCTCAGACAAATCTTATCAGATGTGTATCTGCCCCCCCCCCCCCCCATCAACTATCAGACAAGACACCAGCACATGTGACCATGCTCCTCTGCAACTAAAATGCCCAGAATTCAGCTATCCAGGAGCTTTCCCCTGGATCAAGTACACCCCTCCTGACTTCAGCCTAGGGTCCAGCAAGAGAATATAAAAAGACTAGAAACAGTGGCGTTCCTAGGGGGGGCGGTGGGTGCGGTCCGCCCCGGGTGCACGATGCTGGGGGGGTGCCGCATGCGCCTGTCCTCCGTTCGTTCCATGCTTCTTCTTTGCCCCGGAACAGGTTACTTCCTGGGGGGGGTGCCGCATGCGCCTGTCCTCCGTTCGTTCCATGCTTCTTCTTTGCCCCGGAACAGGTTACTTCCTGGGGGGGGTGCCGCATGCGCCTGTCCTCCGTTCGTTCCATGCTTCTTCTTTGCCCCGGAACAGGTTACTTCCTGTTCCGGGGCAGAGAAGAAGCATGGAATGAACGGAGGACAGGCGCGCACGGCACCCCTCCAGCGGCGTGCACCCGGGGGGGGTTCTTTCGCGAGGGGTATCGCGCTGCATCCGGGGGGCGGGGTGCATCGGCGATCCACCCCGGGTGTCAGCCCCCCCTAGGAATGCCACTGACTAGAAAATGCCCAGCTCACTCTCTTGGGATCTGCTGCTCTTGGGACCTGCTTCTCTCTGCTGAACATTACCCACATCCTGACAAGACTTCTCTCCATGCTCAAGTAACCAATTCTGCAACAAAGACTTTGTAAGTTAACTTATGATTCAAACCTGTTATCTGGTTTAAGCAAATTTCTCCTGTAAGCAAGATTCCTTAAAAAATTACCTCTCACATGTAATATTATTACATTACCTGTATTGTAAATAAACCTTTTTAAAGTTGAATATATGGCCTTTTATGTTCTGAGTACATGTTCTTAAACCTTGCAGTGCAGGTTAATGTAATTTCACAAATATAATATTTAATTCCCCCTTTTTCTTACATATCCTTATCTTATTACCTTATAGGTAATTGGTGGAGAATAGAATATAGAATCAAAATATATATTATACTTCAACAAAAATAACTTTTAATGTAACAGATATGTTAAACCTTTAGGCAAAATTTCAGTGCAAAGAACAAGCAATGCCTGAATCGGCTTTAATCCTTCAGCAATCTACAAACATGCAGTATCTCAAGTCCGCAAGATTTAACACATGAACATGGCCCATTCTTGTTCCAAAGCCCATGAAGAAAGTAGTGAGCGCATAAAAAGTCACTCATCCAGTGGCAGAAATTGGTTAGGCATGGACATGGCCTGATCATTTTTCTACGTCTTTAGGCCACAGAAGCCATGAATTGGTGTATAGCTGAAATGCAAAACATTGACCTGGCCACTTTTGCTTTGAAGGGCTCAAATTCAAGACTGAATCATATTATCCTTGACAAATATAAACATTACACAACATGCTAACCAGCCTCAATGAAAGATGCGTGTAATTTTGCTATCATTTATGCTGGGTGTGCTTCAGCCGCCTGCAGTGGTTGGAGGTCATACGGTAAGCTACTCCAGCAGAGGTGAGGTACTTGTCTCACTCTGGAAAAGGACCATCTTAACATCTTTGGGATATCACAGCAGAGCCATGCCAAGGGCTGTGTCAGCGCAAGGAAGGCAGGGCACCAAAATTACTCCCTATCCATTATCATCTTTGCTTTGGCTGCAGTGTATTGGGGTGGGGTGGGGGCACCAGAGGGCATACTACACAGGGCATGATTTTCACTCAGTATGGTTCTGCATCACAGGAATCAATCATAATAGCATGGTTGACGTTAGCAGAGAACCATTTGGCCTGCCCAGTATGCCTGGTTTCCCCTGCTTAAGAATGTTCAGTTTAATCTTCAGTCTACATTGGATAATACCATCTCAAGCAGACTGGAGGTGTAGCCTAGTGACTACAACCAGGGAAGCCCAATTCAAATCCCACTACTGCTCCATGTGATCTTGGGCAAGTCACTTCACCAGTGGTGTGCTGGAGTTGGCTCGCACCAGCTCAAGTTGTAGTGCTTGTCAGACATAAGCAAAGCAATTCTGCCGTTAACAAAAGCGGTCACTGCTTCCAAGCAAAAGGTTCAAGAGGAGCATGGCAGAACTCTCAGACTTTACTGCCAGTACTTTTTGACGTGACAGCTGATTGGCTCTGCTGGCTGCCCCCTTCTGTTGGAGCATCAGTGGGCAGAAGTGACGTTTTCCAACAGATCATTAAGAGTACATGACAAAAAGCAGTCTGCAGCTACACAACATTAAGAGCTAGTAAGCAAAAAAAAAGTGCCATGAACTCAGCTAGGCATGCAAAAAGGTACAAGTAGCATCAAGGAAAGCTAAGCCGTTCTTACAAAAGTGAATGCAATACCTTTCAAAGAAGCTTGTAAGCTGTAGAGTGCCGAGAAAGTTGCTAACTGACATGGCTTCTGCATTTTCTAGCCTTGTAAAACTCTGTGATGCACTTTTAGAGGCATATGTCAGGGTCAGGTCAGAAAAACCACAAGAAAAGGTTTATAGCTGTAGATAAAGCAGTGTGAAATCCTCTACCTCAGAGTCTGTATCTGCATCTGAATACTCCAGTTTGTATAAGGAGGGACCGAGCTGGTTCCCTGTTTCTCTGTGCCTACCATGTGCCTCAATTACTGCTTCAATAGCCGACTAAAGCAACTTTCTATACTGACATGTCTATCTGTGAGCAGAAGTCTGCAGTGTTGTGTATATAGCATAATTGCAGAGGTGGAATCAGCTCTTTGCTAAGTTAAACCATTCATTCCAATTTGGGTTAATATTTTTTTCCTAAATCTTTTCATTTTTATAAAAATTGTTTCATGTCTCTGTGCTTTTAAGGATGCAGAATAAAAAGGAAGGGAAAAGATAAAAGCACTAAGTTTCTGATGAGAAAATGGATTGATAAAGAGATCTCTGCAATGCTTTCCACCTGCTTAGCTGCCAACAGAAGCCCTCACAGCTGCTAGCAGAAGGTAGGAGGGTGTCAGTCCTCCCTCTGCCCCTACTTCCCATCCCTCCACAACCATGGAAACTGGAAAGAGAAGCCCTGAAAGTCAGAACAGAGGAAAGGGCTTATCATGGTAATGAAAGGCAATCTGAGAACAATACTTGAGGTAATTACCTAAGAGAGGTGTAGCTGTTTTCATGTAAATGTGATGGGAGAATGCTTAAAAGTGCCAAAAAAAAAAAGAAAAAAAAACCCTGAATTACAGCAGATCTCAAAGAACCAAAATGACAGCTCCTATTCTCATGGCCTCTTTTCTAAAGCAATTTTACTTTCCTTAACCCAAAAATATTCTAGCTACAAAAAAAATTTAAATAACATAAAAGAGTTGGAACAAGCCTAATTGACACTTTCATTGTAGTACAAAAATGTTTTGTAAACCCACACCCTCCCTCCACCCCCTCCATCCCAAATACCAAAGCAGGTGAATTTACAGTTACTACTTAATATTTATATAGTGCTATAGTGCTACAGTGCTTTATAGAAAGAAACTGTTCCTGCCCAATGGAACTTGTGGTCTAGTTAACATATAATCAGTGACAATAAGGAGAAAACATGGAATCTGAAATGTTTCATGGCCCAGCATTTCCTCTCTGCTCCTTTCACTCAGTAACAGAGGCTATAAGTCTCTGGGTTACTGTAATAGGAGCTTTCATTGGAGTGGAAGGAATATTCAATTTAATTCACACTTTTTTCAATTGTAGCTCAAGCTGAGTTACATTCAGGTACAGTAGCTATTTTTCTTGTCCCTGGAGGGTTCTAAGGGCCCAATATTTACAAAACAAATGAAGGGTAAATATTCATCCAGCCAGGGGTAGATTCACAGTGATCTAAGCCCCTGGGCAGAAAGGGTCATTGGTCCCCTCCTGGGCCCCTGCCGCCACCACCCCCACCCCCACCCCCACCCCTGCACACTACAGCTCCCTGGGCCTACCTTGAAGAGCCCTGGTGGTCTAGTGGCCTCTTAAGGGACAGGAAAGAACCCCACTCTTTCCTACTTGCTACCGTTGCACTACCCGGAGCTGCCGCCACTTCTCCTTAATGACTGCCAAAACTTCCTGCAGCAGTCTTGGGGGTCTTGGCAGCCATTTTGAAGAAGCAGCAGTGCCCCGTCCCCACAGGAGAGACCATGAGACCATAACAATATAGCCCAGGTATTGGTCAGAATTTTCCAAGGAGATTTGATAACTAGAGATGGCATGAGCCTATCTGGCCCATTATGTGGGCCGAAGCCAGTAGGCGGAGCTTGCTGCCCTATGAATTTCATTGTTTTGGGTGCACCAAGAAGGCAGCAGCTGCATTGGAGAGAATAAAAACCTCCTTGCGTGGAGACTGGCTTCAGCCTTGTGACATCATATAAGTACATAAGTAATGCCATACTGGGAAAAGACCAAGGGTCCATCGAGCCCAGCATCCTGTCCACGACAGCGGCCAATCCAGGCCAAGGGCACCTGGCAAGCTTCCCAAACGTACAAACATTCTATACATGTTATTCCTGGAATTTTGGAGTTTTCCAAGTCCGTTTAGTAGCGGTTTATGGACTTGTCCTTTAGGAAACCGTCCAACCCCTTTTTAAACTCTGCTAAGCTAACCGCCTTCACCACTTTCTCCGGCAACGAATTCCAGAGTTTAATTACACGTTGGGTAAAGAAAAATTTTCTCCGATTTGTTTTAAATTTACTACACTGTAGTTTCATCGCATGCCCCCTAGTCCTAGTATTTTGGAAAGCGTGAACAGACGCTTCACATCCACCTGTTCCACTCCACTCATTATTTTATATACCTCTATCATGTCTCCCCTCAGCCGTCTCTTCTCCAAGCTATATAGCCCTAGCCTCCTTAGTCTTTCTTCATAGGGAAGTCATCCCATCCCCGCTATCATTTTAGTCGCCCTTCGCTGCACCTTTTCCAATTCTACTATATCTTTATTGAGATGCGGCGACCAGAATTGAACACAATACTCAAGGTGCGGTCGCACCATGGAGCGATACAACGGCATTATAACATCCTCACACCTGTTTTCCATACCTTTCCTGATAATACCCAACATTCTATTCGCTTTCTTAGCCGCAGCAGCACACTGAGCAGAAGGTTTCAGTGTGTTATCGACGACGACACCCAGATCCCTTTCTTGGTCCGTAACTCCTAACGTGGAACCTTGCATGACGTAGCTATAATTCAGGTTCTTTTTTCCCACATGCATCACCTTGCACTTGCTCACATTAAACATCATATGCCATTTAGCCGCCAAGTATCCCAGTCTCGTAAGGTCCTCTTGTAATTTTTCACAATCCTGTCGCGATTTAACGACTTTGAATAACTTTGTGTCATCAGCAAATTTAATTACCTCGCTAGTTACTCCCATCTCTAATTCATTTATAAATATATTAAAAAGCAGCGGTCTTAGCACGGACCCCTGAGGAACCCCACTAACTACCCTTCTCCATTGTGAATACTGCCCATTTAACCCCACTCTCTGTTTCCTATCCTTCAACCAGTTTTTAATCCACAATAGGACATTTCCTCCTATCCCATGACCCTCCAATTTCCTCTGTAGCCTTTCATGCGGTACCTTGTCAAACGCCTTTTGAAAATCCAGATACACAATATCAACCGACTCCCCTTTGTCCACATGTTTGTTCACTCCTTCAAAGAATTGAAGTAAATTGGTCAGGCAAGATTTCCCCACACAAAAGCCATGCTGACTTGGTCTCAGTAATCCATGTCCTCGGATGTGCTCTGTAATTTTGTTTTTGATAATAGCCTCTACCATTTTCCCCGGCACCGACGTCAGACTCACCGGTCTATAATTTCCCGGATCTCCCCTGGAGCCTTTTAAAAAGTGGGCGTTACATTGGCCACCCTCCAATCTTCCGGTACCACGCTCGATTTTAAGGATAAGTTGCATATCACTAGCAGTAGCTCCACAAGCTCGTTTTTCAGTTCTATCAGTACTCTAGGATGAATACCATCCGGTCCAGGAGATTTGCTACTCTTCAGTTTGCCGAACTGCCCCATTACGTCCTCCAGGTTTACCGTGAAGTCAGTAAGTTTCTCCGACTCGTCCGCTTGAAATACCATTTCCGACACCGGTATCCCACCCAAATCTTCCTCGGTGAAGACTGAAGCAAAGAATTCATTCAGTCTCTCCGCTACGTCTTTGTCTTCCTTGATCGCCCCTTTTACCCCTCGGTCATCCAGCGGCCCAACCGATTCTTTTGCCGGCTTCCTGCTTTTAATATACCGAAAAAAAATTTTTACTATGTTTTTTTGCCTCTAATGCTATCTTTTTTTCATACTCCCTCTTGGCCTTCTTAATCTGCGCCTTGCATTTGCTTTGACACTCCTTATGCTGTTTCTTGTTATTTTCAGACGGTTCCTTCTTCCATTTTCTGAAGGCGTTTCTTTTAGCCCTAATAGCTTCCTTCACCTCACTTTTCAACCAGGCTGGGTGTCTTTGGACTTCCGTCTTTCTTTTCTAATTCGCGGAATATGTATGGCCTGGGCCTCCAGGATGGTATTTTTGAACAGCGTCCACGCCTGTTGTACAGTTTTTACTCTCTCAGTTGCCCCCCTAAGTTTTTTTATTACCGTTCTTCTCATTTTATCATAGTCTCCTTTTTTAAAGTTAAATGCTAACGTATTTGACTTTCTGTGTACAGTTACTTCAAGGTTGATGTCAAAACTGATCATATTATGATCACTGTTATCAAGCAGCCCCAGTACCATAACGTCCCTCACCAGATCATGCGCTCCACTAAGGACCAAGTCTAGAATTTTTCCTTCTCTCGTCGGCTCCTGCACCAGTTGCTCCATAAAGCTGTCCTTGATTTCATCAAGGAATTGTATCTCTGTAGCGTGTCCCGATGTTACATTTACCCAGTCTATATTTGGATAATTGAAGTCACCCATTATTATCACATTGCCCATTTTGTTCGCGTCTCTGATTTCTTTTATCATTTCTGTGTCTACCTGCTCATCCTGGCGAGGTGGACGGTAGTACACTCCTATCACCATTTTTTTCCCTTTTATACATGGAATTTCAACCCACAGTGATTCAAAGGTGTGATTTGTGTCCTGCTGAATTTGTAATCTATCTGAGTCAAGGCTCTCTTTAATATACAATGCTACCCCTCCACCAGTCCGGTCTACCCTATCATTACGATATACTTTGTACCTCGGTATGACAGTGTCCCACTGGCTATCCTCCTTCCACCAGGTCTCAGTAATGCCTATTATATCCAATTTTTCATTTAGTGCAATATATTCCAACTCTCCCATCTTATTTCTTAGACTCCTAGCATTTGCATATAGACATTTCAGAGTATGTTTGTTGTTCTTATTTGCATGATGCTTAGTACCTGACACTATTGATTTGACATCTTTTGTCTGATCTTTAGTTGTATTTAAGGGCACCTGGCCTACCACGGTCTGTTGTGCAACCTCACTATCCAGAAACCCTATCTTCCCTGTTTGTGAGGTATCTTTGCAAGATACCTTTTCCCGAACCATGCGCTTTTGAGCGACTGTCAGCCTTCCCCCCATTTCTAGTTTAAAAGCTGCTCTATCTCCTTTTTAAATGCCGACGCCAGCAGCCTGGTCCCACCCTGGTTAAGGTGGAGCCCATCCTTTCAGAATAGGCTCCCCCTTCCCCAGAATGTTGCCCAGTTCCTAACAAATCTAAAACCCTCCTCCCTGCACCATCGTCTCATCTACGCATTGAGACTCTGGAGCTCTGCCTGTCTCTTGGGCCCTGCACGTGGAACAGGTAGCATTTCAGAAAATGCTACCCTAGAGGATCTGGATTTGAGCTTTCTACCTAAGAGCCTAAATTTGGCTTCCAGAACCTCTCTCTCACATTTTCCTATGTCATTGGTACCCACATGTACCAAGACAGCGGACTCCTCCCCAGCACTATCTAAAATCCTATCTAGGTGACGCATGAGGTCCGCCACCTTCGCACCAGGCAGGCAAGTCACCAGGCGATCCTCACGTCCACCAGCCACCCAGCTATCTATATGCCTAATGATCGAATCACCAACTACAACAGCTGTCCTAACCTTTCCCTCCCGGGCAGCACTTGGAGAGATATCCTCAGTGCGAGAGGATAGTACATCCCCTGGTGGGCAGGTCCTGGCTAAAGGAGTACTTCCTACTTCACCAGGTTGATGCTCTCCTTCTAGGAGACCTCCCTCCTCCAAGGTAGCACAAGGGCTACTAGACTGGAGGTGGGACCTCTCTACAACATCCCTGTAGGTCTCCTCTATGTACCTCTCTGTCTCCCTCAGCTCCACCAAGTCTGCTACTCTAGCCTCAAGAGAACGGACATGTTCTCTAAGAGCTAGGAGCTCTTTGCATCGGGCGCAAACATATGACATCTCACCAACTGGGAGATAATCATACATGTGACACTCAATGCAAAAGACTGTTATCAAACCTCCTTTGAGTTTTCATTAGCTGATTCTCTGAGATGGGTTATGGTCTAGGAAGAAGATGGTCAGTCTCCTAACTGCCAATCCTTGAAGGGACAAATAAAGGAAACATTGATCTCCTGTTTCTGAGTATCTTTGGAGGTGGAGAAGAAGGAAGCCTATATTTCGTTTGTTTGATTGGTTATTGACTTTATGTGTAGTCTGAACCTTGTAAACGGTCCCGCTGCTCCAGTATGGGGGGAGGAAACCGCCTCCCGTGAATAGCCAGATCTTCACAAAACTGCCACCAGGGGATACTTCAAAACATTCCTTTATTTGTCAGGTTAATAACCAAACTTCACTCCAGAGCCCTGGGTTAGGGCTTCTCCGGCAGGGCGGTTCTGCCTGGCTTAGTACATCAGCCCACTAAACACAAAGACTCTGCACCATTCCCTGAGGGGGATTCAATAGTCCTTTTGAAATCCCTCCTTTTTGGTCAAAGTCAATACAAACAAACAGTACTTGCCCCCAAGCAGGCTTTCCCCTCTTCCCACCAGACAGTCCTCCTTCATAAACAAGCCTTTCAAATTCAACAGAGTTTCTCAAAATAATCAGGTTTCAAACAGGTTTGTAATTCTCCAGCCAACTTTCCAACATTCAGGGTTTCCCCCAAGGCAAACAGGTTCCACAAAAGAAAACAGGCTTCCCTATTTAAGTAGGGTTTAAATCAAACTAAATTCCAAAACAATGTAGGTTTGCAAACCTTCAAGTGCTGTGCTCCTCCTGCTTCTCACCCCACCCTTCCCTCTTACAGGTGGGAGGCATGATATACTGATTGCGGGTCCAGGGGAACTGGGCTTCTTCCTTCTCCCTCCCTCTTGTGGTCAGAGATGGTATATGGCCAGCTTGCCTATCCCCTGGGCTCCCCCTGCTGGGACTGGAAATGCATTCTGGGAGATGTAGTTCAGGGTTTTGCTGCTTCATTTTGTACAACTGGGCTGTAGCCTTGTCACAACCTCCATTGATTTTAGAAATAGTGGGTTATAATTTTTTTCAGACAAATAAATAAATAAAATATCCTGTGGTAGAGCTAGAAGACCATTCATATGAGTTCCTGTGTGGGTGCTTCTTTCTCCTGCCCCCTCCACCAAAGAAATAGTTGTTCTTGAGGGACCTTGACAAGGAGAAAGGCAAGACCTATCAACCGGTGCTAAGTCCAGGAGTCCATGAAGCAGAAAGGAGAAAATATATGCAGAGGAATGATTTGAACATTGGCAGCAATAGATACCAAGAAGGGTTCTTAGAGAGTCCAGAAAAGGTCCAAAGAGAACACAAAGTGCAGAAGAGGGTGTCCCAGTGTCAGGGTCACGGCATCAGGGTCTTTGCAAACTGTCACGGTCTCAGGGAAAAACATGAACTCTTGAACTGCTGTTGACGAACAGCAAACCTTCCAACCAGGACTGGACTAAACAGGCAGGACTGGAACAGACTAGAAGTGCAATAAGCACACGAACAGGAACAGGGTATACAGGAACTGAGCTTGACTAGGCAGAACTGGAACAAAGTAGAAGTGCAAGAAGCACACAGACAGGAATGGGGTACACAAAAGCAGAGCCAAGTAAAGCTAGAAGGAAGGCACTCAAATGGGCTGCAAGGCCAAACTGGAACCCGTGCACATCAGAGCCCTCCCATATGGGCCGCAAGGCCGAACTGGAACCCACACGCAACGACAGAAGGCATGTGCACACAGGCAGAAGCAGACTAGGTAGAGCTCTAGGCAAGACAGACTAGGCAGAACAAACAGAGAAAATCCAGACAGAGGTGCTAACCCTAGCACACAGACAGACAGAAAGAACCAAGGCTGAAGTGCCACACCGGCACACTAATGCTCCCACATTAAAAGCACATGATCCAGTTAGCACATGTTAATCCCTGCCCATGGCAAGCCCCCTCCCAAAAAGTTTACAAAAAAATATATAACACTGTGATTAGTGCGCAGTAACAGGCAAATGTGCATGTTTTGCGGTATGCTATTTTTGGTGCACTAACTGCGCATTAAGGGGTCCTTTCACTAAGGTACGCTAAAGGATTTAGCACATGCTAGTGCTAAATGATAAGACACCCATTATATTCCTATGGGCATCTTATTTTATTTATTTATTAGGATTTATTTACCGCCTTTTTGAAGGAATTCACTCAAGGTGGTGTACAGCAAGAATAAGTCAAGCATAAGCAATAAACAATTACAGAATAAAAAATATTCAAATAACAATACAAAGTATGGTATAGTATAGTATAGTATATTACCATGTCAACATAATACACAATAAAACATTTTAATAGACAGGGTGTAAGCAAAAATGAAACATATAGCTAGATAAGAGATTAATAGGAGTTAGAAAATAAAGTCTTATCATTTAACACGCACTAGCATGTGCTAAATCTGTCAGTGCACCTTAGTAAAAGGACCCCTAAGGCTTAATGCCCTTTAGTAAAAGGGCCACGATATGGCCTAGCACTTTCCCTTTACTGCCTCCAGCAGATGACTGAAAGAAACTGACAGTTCTCGGCTGTTTTCTGGAGGTGGTTTCCTTCTCCTCTCTACTGACTATTTTAATCTTTAGCTCATGGATCCATTCTGTAGCTAGTAAGCTGTCAAATAAAATTTCCAAAAGCAAATTGCTTTTATAATTAATTTAATTATTATTGCAAAGCTGAGTTATGCGTTGCCTTAATGAACACAATCAGGAATTAACACCTCGCCTCTTCCCCTCCCCACACTCTCCTGTCTGCAAGTTGGCTGGAAGAAAAAATGAGTAATTAAAGTTTGGATTGTTTGTTGTTCGTTAAACACTACATGTTTTAATTATCATTGAAGCTGTCCATGCACTGATTCCACTCTCAGAACTCTATTAAGAAAACATCCACAGCCTTTTCCACTGGACCGTCAAGTTGATTCATTCTTATCCGAAGAGCATAGGGATTTTTTTTGGAATTGTTGTGTAAGCACGTAATTTAGAATTATAGGAAGAATTAACAGTTTAGTATATTTCCCTTGAAGTGTTGCTAGCCTTTATCTATCTATAGACCCAGTTCTTAGGACACAGCCAGCCAGTCAGGTTCTCAGGATATCCACAATGAATATGCATGAAATAAATTTGCATGCACCATCTCAATTGTATACAAATTTATCTCATGCATATTCATTGTGGGTATCCTGAAAGCCTGACTGGCAGGGTGTGCCCCAAGGACTGGGTTGAGAAGCATTGGTCTATAGTAAGGACATAGAGGGCCAGATTTAGTAAATGTCACCCAAAGTTAGGCACTGCTATGACTTGTGTAAATGGTATTTGTGCAGACTAGATTTTATTTTATTTATTTATTTAGATTTTGCTCACACCTTTTTCAGTAGTAGCTCGAGGTGAGTTACATTCAGGTACACTGGATATTTCTCTAGCCCAGGAGGGGCTATGGAGGGTTAAGTAACTTGCCCAAGATCACAAGGAGCAGCAGCAGGATTTGAACCGGCCACTTCTGGATTGCAAAACCGATGCTCTAACCACTAGGCCACTCCTCCACTCCTTAGTGCTTCTCATGCCTAAGTTTGGGTGTGAGCACCTATGCCTGCCAAAAGCTGGTATAAATACTGACACCCAACTAATGGCACTAAGGCATACAAACCTAGGTATTCTATAACATTGTGCCTAATTTCTGGGAACATCCTTGACCAGCCCATGCCCCTCTCATGCCCTACCCCCTTTGGAGTTGCACATTAGAATATAACATAGGGCAGATGCATGTATAACTCTTAATTATTGCTAATTAAGTGCAAATTAACTCCAACAATTGATTGTTAGTACCTAATTGACTGATTAGTTTATGCACGGATCTGTGATCTGCGCACAAATTTGGGTGACCTATACGGATTCCAGGGGATAAGGTGCAACTGGCTTAGCCAGTGTGCCCAGTTGTCTCCTCTCTGGTTCGCTATTGCATTGGGTAGATGAGCATAGAAACTCCCATTCTTAAACCAACACCAGGTCCCTTCCCCATAAGCTTTCTCCACCTTCTCAACTTTAGTCATAAGGTCAGCGCAGGGGTTATTAGGTGCCCCTCTACAAATCTTCAGCCTTGAGCCCCCCCTTTATTACATTTCAGACCACCCACCTGAGATTTTAATAATTAATCTTGACAATTATAATCATATACCACTCCTCCCAGAACAATTCCATAGCAACACCTAAAAGGATATCACTCGTTTGTGTGTAGATCAGAGTTTCTCAACCCAGTCCTTGGGGAACCCCAAACTAGGCTGTTTTTCAAAATATCGACAATGAATATGCATGAGATATATTTGCATACAATGGGGGCAGTGCATGCAAATTTATATCATGCATATTCATTGTGGATATCTTGAAAACCAGACTGGCTAAGGGGTTCCTGAAGGACTTGGTTGAGAAACCCTGGAGTAGATGCATAAGATAGCAATTTCCAAAAGCCTTTTACACAAGTATATGGGCTATTTGAAAACTGCCCATCCTTCCTGCAGGTAAAGTATGTCCTGATGGTCCTTTTCAGTTTGTGTGATCATGAGGCTCTACTGTGTAGCTTTGGCTGCAGTCTTTGCTGCTCTTCCCTCTATCTCAGAAGCTGCCACCATTGGTGACTGCCTAGTTTGCCTGATGGTTAAGCTGACCCTGTTTACTCCTATCACTGCCCTCCACATCTGTCCCCAAACTACTGTAAAACCAGCCTTCTGCATCTTTGTCAGGGAAATGATGGATGCCAGGAGCAGTTTGTCAGCAAATAATTCCCTCCTCGCGTTTCAAGGAGCCTAACACAGAGAAGAAAAAAATGCCAGCAGGTAAAGACCAACTGGTCCATTCTGTTTGCCTGACTATTCCTGTCAAACTCTGCTGAGGATATGAACCAGCTGTCAGCTGTAAAACTTTGACTGTGAATGATGTATGAACAGGCTTTAAAAAAAAACAACAAAAAAAACAAGAGCATTAAATATGTGAATTATTCACAAAATATCATGGGGTCAATATTTAGCCTATGGAGGTCAGCATTTATTTTAAAGTCTGGCTGCCATGGGCTGAGTATTAGCACTTTATATCAGAGTCTTCGGTGGTTCCTAGAAGTTATCCAGGTATCACCAATATTTAGAGCTGGTATCTGGATAGCTGTCAAGGCAAGTTAGAACTGCTATATATGTCCAGATAATTATCCAGGATCTGGGACTGAATATCTACGATGCTCAGATATCTTCTAGCTCCAGCTTTCTTCTGTCCTCACCCCAGCACTAATTGGATAGAACCAAGACTGTCACACACAATGTTCAATGGCAGTAGGAGTAAAGTGCCACTGAATGTCATGTGGGGAGCTGTTCCCTGAGAATTAACCAGACAGCAGCTGCTGCTGCCTGTTTAACTCCAATTCAGTACTGACCCCCATGGTTTGCCTTCACTTTCTTGCCCCAAATGCATGGAAATATATAATCAATTGTCAAATTTTGGGTATTTATTTTTTTTAATGTTTTCAATAATTCACCTTTGAGTTTGCATTTTTTCTGAAAATTCTCACCAGGATGGGAATATTTGTATGAAAATCTGCAATTTAAATGCAATGAAAAGTGGCTGTGACATAGGAAGGATGTCATTGGCCCTGGAAATCAGAACTGGTAGATATGTGCTCCGTGGGGCCTCATAGCCTCAGCTCTACTGCAAAATTAGCTCTCTTACTTACCGTATGATGCTATATGCAATGAGCATACAAATTACTGCTGGGTTAAAACCCTGCAGTAATTTATTTATTTATTAGGATTTATTTACCACCTTTTTGAAGGGATTCACTCAAGGCGATTAACAGTAATATCGAACATAAGCAATAGGCAATTACAACAATAAAAATATTCAAATAACAATACAAAGTATGGTGTAGTATACTACTTACAATGTCAACACAATACGTAATAGAACATTTTAATTGACAGTAAAGGATATAAGCAAAGATAGAACATATAGATAGGTAGGAGAGTAAGAAGAGTTAGAGAGTAAGGCGACCAATTTAAAGAAAGTTGCACATGAGGTCAGAGAGATGATTAAATATTATATCAGCTAGGGGAGGAGTGGATAAACATGTCCTGCTGCAGTATATGCAGCTCGTGTCACTCCTTGTGTGTGTGAGTGAAGCTAACAAGCTAGTTACTTCTTCCATTAAAGGCCTGGTTGAAAAGCCAAGCTTTCACCTGCTTCCTGAAGTAGAGATAGTCTTGTATTAAGCGGAGCCTTTCAGGCAGTGCAGTCCAGAGTGTGGGGGCTATTCCGGAGAAGGCTAGTTTGCAGGTTTCACATTGTGTAATGTCTTTTGAAAAGCATGTGGTTAGTGATAATTTTTGAGAGGACCTTAGTGTCCTTGGCGGTGTGTAAAGGGTCATCCTGTCCTTCAAGTACTCAGGGCCATTTCCTTTAAGGGCCTTGAAGATCATACATAGAGTTTTAAATTTAGCCCTGTATTGTACTGCTAGCCAATGAAGTTTTTGTAAAAATGGTGTGATGTGGTCACGTCGCTGGCAACCTTCTATGAGTCTTGCTGCAGCATTCTGAATCAACTGAAACTGGTGCAGGCCCTTTGTAGTCAGACCGTTGTATAGTGCATTGCAGTAATCCAATTGACAGCTCATTGCAAAATATACCCTTCCTGTCAATGCTTGAGTCAGGATTGGCTCAGACACTGACAGGTGGCATGACATTGAAAAAAAATAAGTTGCTGCTGGTCAGCATCGGCCCAATTCCTCTCCCCTCCCATCTGACCCAGCACCACTCCCCTTTCCCTGACATGACCAGCCCCCACTCCTTACTTTATTTATTTAAAAAAAAAAATTATTCCACGCTATCCAAAGTTCTAGGTGGATTACATACACAATAAATCACTTCATATAATTTTTTCAAGATTACAGACAAATTCTAGACACACATAGAGGGGCATAATTGAACGAAAACGTCTATCTCCATGGGCGTTTATCTCCGAGAACGGGTCCGTGAAGGGGCAGACCGAACCGTATTTTCGAAAAAAATAGACATCCATGTTTTATTCGACAATTTGTGAGCTGGGCGTTTTTGTTTTTCAGTGATAATGGAAAATGAAAGCGCCCAGCTCAAAAATGAATAAACCCAAGGCATTTGTTCGTGGGAGGGGCCAGGAGTCGTAGTGCACTGGTCCCCCTCACATGCCAGGACACCAACTGGGCACCCTAGGGGGCACTTTTACAAAAACAAAAAAAAAGGTAAAAGAGCTCCCAGGTGCATAGCACCCTTCCCTTGTGTGTTGAGCCCCCCAAATCCCCCTCAAAACCCACTGCCCACAAGTCTACACCATTACTATAGCCCTAAGGGGTGAAGGGGGTACCTACATGTGGGTACAGTGGGTTTGGGGGGGTTGGACGACTAAGCATTAAGCAGCACAATTGTAACAGGTAGGGGGGGGATGGGCCTGGGCCCACCTGCCTGAAGTCCACTGCACCCCCTAACAACTGCTCCAGGGACCTGCATACTGCTGCCAGGGAGGTGGGTATGACATTTGAGGGTGAAAATAAAATGTTGTGTAACATCATTTTTTGTGGTGGGAGGGGGTTAGTGACCACTGGGGGAGTCAGGGGAGGTCATCCCCGATTCCTTCCGGTGGTCATCTGGTCATTTAGGGCACTTTTTGGGGCCTTATTCGTGAAAAAACAGGGTCCAGGAAAAGTGTCCTAAATTCTAGCTAAAAACGCATACTTTTTTTCCATTATCGGTGAAATGCGCCCATCTCTGTTCGGCCGATAACCACGCCCCAGTTCCGCCTTCGCCACACCTCTGACACGCCCCCATCAACTTTGTCCGCATTCGCAATGGAGTGCAGTTGAAAACGTCCAAAATCGGCTTTCGATTATACTGATTTATTCGTTTTGGGGAGATAAACGTCTATCTCCCGATTTGGGTTGCAATATAGGCGTTTTTCTTTTTCAATTATAAACTGGATAATCTACTTTACAGTATACATCATTCTCAATATTCTATTGTTAAAGTACATCAACACATTGTGCTTCTCATATCAATAAGCTAGATTCCCCCAGAAGCCTCCATGATTAGCAATATTATAAGTTGTTTCTTAAAATCAGTTAGTTTCAAGTTCTCTCAATCGTTTTGGAATTTTATTCCAAAGCATTGGACTGGCAATATAGAAGATTTTATTTCTATATTTCTCCAATCTAATAACAAGATAGGATGCCACATCAAACAGATATTGCTTTAAAATTGCCCTGGTGTCAAGGGCACCCCCACCCATTACTACTCCCTCTCCGACTAAAAAAAAAAATTCCCTGATTTCTAATGGCACATTTCCATCTCCCCACCCAAAGTTTTCCCTTATATGGCATCCTGGCTCTGCCCTGTGTATCCCAGAATGCACCACATGGAGCAGGGCACCACCATTTTAAGGATGATGGCATTGCAGGCATGAGTGGCAATCCCTCCTGCCTCATTTAGAATTATGGGGTCTGGCAGGGTCTGGGCAAGGGTCAGGTAGGGGATCCCCAACAGACACCAGGAACTTTTTTTCCTTCCAAATGTTGAAGTGAGGTTGGGTGAGACGAGGATGGGAGGGAAGGGTGCCAGAAGACACCAAGGTATTTGTTTTTTAGGCAGGGAAAGGGAGGGGTAATGGGTGAGGGGTGCCCTAGACACCAGGAATTAAAAAAATATATATACAGCTCATAGCTGAGGGGGTTGGTAGAGGACCCTAGATGCTGAGGTTGGGTGGGGGAGGTGCCCTATACACCAGAGAGCTTTTTAAAGTGGGATGGAGGGAGGGAGAGTTGGTTAGGTCTTGTAGGGGGTCCAGTGTGCAGAAAGCTAACTGGCAGTGAGGTCAAGCTGGGCTACACGAGCCCTAGACCCAGTGAAAAAATGTGTGTGGTAACCGCACAATGGAAGCCATGTTTTTGTTTTGTGGCATACTTAATGGTCTCAAATGCATTCATTTGACTATAATGTGTGGCCATGTATCCCACACCAAGGTAAATCTGCACCCAACTCTATTCTGCATTGTTCACCGCTGTATATGTGGCAGTACCACTTGGCTGAGCTTGTAGTAAGTTTCTGAATCGGCCCCTGTTGTGTTAAAGACATGCATTATTAGCAAGTCATTGTGATTCTTCATTGCTGTTTCTGCTAATTGGATCATGCATTATTTGGCTTCTGTTAAATTTTGTTTCTGGAGTTAATAAATGTACCATATGCCATTTTTTGGGAACATAGTGGCATCCTCTCCCTCCTCCTCTTCATTATTACTGATGGACACAAGAATACACACTGGAGCTGAATGTGATTTGCCCCTAATTCAGGAGTCCCCAAATCTGATCCTTGAGGACTGTGCAGCCCAGCTGGGTTTCAGAATTTCCATATTGAATATGCATGATGTGCAAATGGATCTCATGCATATTCATAGTGGCTATCCTGAAATCTTGACTGGCACCTGCCCCTCTAGAACCAGATCTGGAGACCTCTGCTCCAACTTATATTGGTACATGGATGACTTCACAGGACATGGCCTCATGTATAACTGAGGTGATAAGACTCCTATAATGAGAGAGGCTTAAAGCTGTGTGTTGACAGCACAGTCTACATTCACATTCCCATTTCCACTCTCTATCTTCACTAGATAGATTTCACCTTATTGATTTTATTTTTTCTCCTGACGGATGCCGTAGGGAATGAGAAGCTGGACAGAAAACAAAAACAAACTGGGAGAGAAGAGTCAGACCCAGGAATCTGCTGTTATTCTCCATTACTTTAATGAAACATCACTAAAATTGGTTTAGCCATGACACTGATGCAAGATTTGCAGGGGGACTCAGGGAGCTGGAGTGAATTCCAAAATATATAAGGATAAACTCAGACTGCCAGGATGTAGCTGTGTTAGGAATATTGTACTGAAACAGGGAGAGTTGATGGTACTGTGAAGCTTTTAAGCACCCCATCATCATTAATTCATTTGGCTTTTGGTTATAATGGTTCACTATTTTGTAGTACATCTCTTTTTAGTTCTCTTTTACCTCTTTTGGGTCTGCACATGTACATTCACCAGTTGAAATACCTTTGATATTTGCATATAAGTCACAAAATATAGGGTCTATTTGAAAATTAAAAGTCAGGGAAGAGACCTATATGTGAGCTGAGCCATTTCCTCTTTCCCTCCGTTTATCAATCTTCTGTGGGGGGGAGGGGGGGGAGATTTGGCAGCATTTGAGTGCAGGCCTTTACTAGAAGGCCCCAAGCCCATGCAGAGCACTTTTGGAGCAGCACAAGAAGGGTCAAATGGGGAAAGGGGACAAGGTACTGGCCAGAGGACTGAGGGAAGGAATTAGAGAAGAGATGCTGAACCCCAGGGGGAATAGCAACTTATAAGCACTTCAACACATTTTCTCACTACTTAAAGTTCAAAATTAGGATATGACTTATACAAGAGAATGATCTACTGTGGCAGAGAATGTGGTAAAGGCGGTTAGCTTAGCAGAGCTTTAAAAATGTTTGGACAGCTTCTTAAAGGAAAAGTCCATTGACCATTATTAAATTGGATGGGGAAAATCCACTATTTCTGGGATAAGCAGTATAAAATGTTTAGTATTTTTTGGGGATCTTGCCAGGTATCTGTGACCTGGATTGACCACTGTTGGAAACAGGATGCTGAGCTTGATGGACCTTTGGTCTGTCCCAGTATGGGAATACTTATGTACTTATGTACAGTGTTTTGTCAGTATTCCAGCAGTTTCAGACATGGTGTTTGTGATGAGAAAAGTCCCCTGGCAAGTTACCTTTTAGAGAAGGTGAGGTAGACACACTATGGCCAGGGTTGCAACTGAAGAAAATGTACATGTTTGGGGGGAGGGGTAGTTGGGGGGGCAGCCTTCCAAATTTGTTGGGGGGGCAACTTTTACCATTGCTGTATTGACTTAGTATGTTATGTTGAGATTCACTTCTATCTGCATCAAGTTGTAGACCTGACTCCCGAGTACTGCAACCTTGCAGAGTCCATGATGCTGAAGACAGGCCTTCTCACTCATCGTGTTATTACTGACATTTAATATAACATAACAGTATAATTTATAATCTGAGATTTACCTTGTGGTTCAATGCGGATGACATCAATAAGAAGCTGGTCATAACCAGGAAAAATACATTAGCAGTGATATTTAACACACTATGGTGGCGCCCTGACCTGTCCGGTGCATCCATATGGTAGTTAGGCCCCACCCAGTGCATCCCAGGATGCTGTCGGCCGCCGTAAACCCGACTTCGTAATTGAAGTTGACTTTTAAAATTTGGAGATAGGGGGCCTGGAACTGGAAGGGAGGGAGGGAGGAAGGGAGGGACAACGGCACCCTCATACGTGTGACATCGCATTCCGTAGTGTTCCCTTCCAGTGATTGGTCTTTACGAGCACGGAAGTACATGACGTCATTTCAGGAGATGGATACAGCAGGAGCACGAATGCTTCAAGGCTTCACTTTCTCGGAGTCAGCTTCAGAACGTTGGAGGTGCTTTTTATTATATAGGATAAGACAAAAATGCAATGAACCAAAATGAATTAAACCAAAACCCCAAATCCATCAATAAAAGCTATTAAGAATTCATCAAGAAAAGATGTAAAGTTACTAAGGGTAAGAACATTTCCACTGGTAAAAATACAGATTAACTCACTAACCCAGCGGAATTCCATACCTTAGGAACAGCATTCAGGGCTTGGTACTGCAGATGCCAGGTAATATGAGAAACAGATTCTGCCACAACCATACTTCCCTGTGAAATATATGTTCGATCACTTACACCGCCACCGTCTCCAGCTCTCTCTCCTTCTCTCACTGCCCCCAAGCCCGAGCCTCACGCCACTGCTGGAAGCAATTCCCTGCTCCCCTGTGCCCTGCAGCGGCAGCTTCCAGGTCAGTTGCTCCCTCACTCCTGCACAACAGGAAAGAGGCAGAGCCAGACCCAGGGGACATCGCCATGGTCCACATGAATCAGGTTTGCAGTCCAAATTGTGGATCATAGTCTGAACTTTGAGTACCCCTGCAGTAACCCATTAATATCCACTCCCAGTCCTTGAGGACTGCCAAGGAGTCAGATTATCAGGATATCCTTAATGAATATGCATGAGAAAGACTGGGATACAATGGACATAGTAGGCATACAAATCTCTCTCACACATACTCATTAGTGATATCATGAAAATGTGACCTGTTGGCAGCCCTCAAGGACTGGGTGTGAATACCAAGGCTCTAACCCAAGGAAAACCCAGTTAGTAGTCATTTTCTGACCTGCTTTCTCACCTACATTATAGTTTGTATGCTGAAATAGTCATAAAAGCCAAACCACAGCCAAGGTGTAGCAGCATGGACCAAGCAAGTGAGTGAGCATCCCTGCTCAAGCTTTAATGTATTTTCTGCAGCATGAAGGGGGTGGTGTCGAGAGACTCACTGGCACCAGCTTAAACAGAATAAATTACTCAAGTGCAAGAGATTAGTTAATAAACTGTCAAGATCCTGTGAAGTGTTTCTTTGTCAGAGATGCTGAATATTCCTTGCTTTCTCTTGAGATAAGTAGTTCTGGTAGGCAATGAAACACCCCCATAAAGCCCTGCCTCCTTTCTTAGAAGCTGAGACTACTGCCTATAGAAGATCAGGGATTCATAATCTTTCTCTGGTAGCAATTAAAACATTCCAGTTAACAGTTTTTAAGTTTTCTGTTTCCTCTGCAGTTCTCTGCAAATGACATCAGATTATTAGACCTATTCTGCTTGCTCCATGACAGTGATGTCATGAGTGACATCATGGCTCCAAAAGAGGGTGTGGCTATGGGAGGGACATGGGCGGATCAGGAAGTCCGCACAATTTATGCATGCTGTTATAGAATAAGGGGGTTCTGTGCCTAATTTAGGCTTGGGGATTTACACCAAAGTTTGTTGGAGTAAATGGACAGACCTAAAAGTAGTCACTTAGGAGGAGATTCTATATATGGCGCCTAAAAAAAATCAGCGCTGAAATTAGTGCCGACTAAGCGTATTCTATAATCGGCACCTAAATTTAGGCGCCAATTATAGAATATGGTTAGTTGATATTTCAACGCCTAAATCTACTTGCATCCATTTACACCAACAAAAATATGGCTTAAATCCCGGTATTTAGATTTCGGCGCACTGGGCTGTATTCTGTAAGTAGGCATGTAGATTTCAGAACGCCCACAAAATGCCCACTTCCCTGCCCATAACCACACCCTGTGCTTGTTAGAAGTTTGGCGCACATCGTTACAGACTACGCTTAGCAAGTCGTGTGCCTAAATTCTAATCAGTGCCAAGTAGTTCTTATTATTGCTTGTTAAGTGCTGTTATCAGCACGCGTTAGCTTATTAAGCCAACTGAGTTGCACGAATTGTCATAGAAATTGGTGCGGATCTCTAGGCGTGCTGTATAGAATCCGGGGTCAGCACTATTCTATAAATGGTGCCTAACTTTGAGCGCCATTTATAGAATAGTGCTAAGCACCAATCTTTTAGGTGCCATTGACTGGATTTACCCCTATATGTTTACTGGTGGCTGGAAAACATATGGGCCCGATATTCAGCCTCCGGCGATCAGTGTTTTGAATTTCCGGGTTTCTGGAGCTGACTAGTACATAGCTGGTTAAGTGCGATATTCAGCACCGGTTATGGGTTACTGCATAAAGGTAGGACTGACTTTTATGCAGTCCTATTTATACGGTTAACTTGGCCGGTTCAGTGCTGAATATTGGCACTTAACTGGTTAAATGTCGACTCTGCCCCGGAACACCCCCAAAATAGTTACTACTACTGCTACTATTTGACATTTATAGAGCGCTACTAGGGTTACGCAGCGCTGTACAATAAACAAAGAATGACGGCCCTTGCTCAAAGGAGCTTACAATCTAGGTTTTGAATTTGGCGCAAAGTGGTTATTTTTAGCAGATATAACCGGTTAAGTGCTGCGTGCTGAAAATTTCTGCAGGTGAATTAACCGGCCAGGAGCCTTTTCTGGCTGGTTAAATCACGTTTAATATCAACCCTCATAGTCGCTAAGATTATAGAATGAGGGGACTAGTGGCCATCTTAAGCTGAAAAGCAGGCCTAAAGTAAGCCTTTCACGCTATCTTTATGTATAGAGGCTGATGGGGATGGCAGCCAGAGGTGAGATTATTATATTTATATGTACGAGGAGACACTTACTGACTTGAACATGTATACCCTGGAGGAAAGAAGAAACAGGGATGATATGATATGGACGTTCAAATATTTGAAAGGTGTTAATCCGCAAACAAACCTTTTCCTGAAACGGAAAGGCGGTAGAATTAGAGCACATGAATTGAGGTAGAAGGGTGGCAGACTCCAGAGTAATGTCAGGAAATATTTTTTCACAGAGAGGGTGGTGGATATGTGGAATGCCCTCCCACAGGAGATGGTGGAGATGAAAACGGTAATGGAATTCAAACGTGCGTGAGATAAACACAAAGGAATCCAGTTTAGAAGGAATGGATCCACGGAAGCTTAGCGGAGATTGGGTAATTGGGAAGCAAAGCTAGTGCTGGACAGACTTCTACGGTCTGTGCCCTGAAAACTGTAAGGACAAATCAAGGTCAGGTATACATATAAAGTAGCACATATGAGTTTATCTTGTTGGGCAGACTGGATGGACCGTACAGGTCATTATCTGCCGTCATCTACTATGTTACTATATTCACTGCTACCAAATATACATTTTTTAAATGCCACAACCAACATTTAAAGAAATAAGCTAATGCAATGGCTGAATACGGACCCCTGAATTTCTTGTGAATGCTGAAAGGAAAATATTCCACTAGGAAAACAAATGCTGCAAGCAAAACCTTGGACAGAAAGCCTTTGGAAGGTCTTTGTCCATTCTTATGAGTCTGCACCAGTAATTTAGGCCACAATGATCAAATCTCCAGCACTGTACGGAACAGTACCGGAAAATTACTTCTGGAAAAAGCGTGGCAAAACTAATCCATAATGCTCAACATTAATTATAATCAAATATAGGCACGCTTTTAGCATTCGGGAGGTTTGTGCATAGCACATGTGCTCAAGAGTTGTGCGTTAAGCACAGCTCTTGTGCGCATGAATACTGCCCAGTCGAATGTCAGAACATGGGAAAGAGGGAAAGAGAAGGAAGAGCTTTTCCAAGGACATTCCGGATCAGGGCTGCAGGGACACTCCGCATGGATCTAGGCAGGTCTTGGGAGGCACCACCGCCGGAAGATCCCACCCTACTGAGCACCAGCTGGGCTCAGCTCAGCCCGAGAGAAGAGCTTCTGCTGCTGAATTCATGCCAGGCGAGCCAAATCTTTGTCATTTCAGCAAGAATGGAAGATTTTGGTGTGAGAGGGGGGACAAAGGCTGCTTCTGGATCTAAGTGCCAAGCTAAACAGTGCTACGGCTCAGCATAAATACATTAAGGGCGCCCTTGTTAGCTATGCTATTCGCTATGCATTGGAGGGAATAGGAAATGCCCTCATCTGCATCCCTTCGACTACATTTGAGTGGAGGAGTAGCCTAGTGGTTAGTGCAGTGGACTTTGATCCTGGGGAACTGGGTTCAATTTCTACTGCAGCTCCTTGGGACTCTGGGCAAAGTCATTTAACCCTCCACCACCCCAGGTACAAATAAGTACCTTTATATACTATGCTATATACATTTGCATGCTTATTGCGCTGTTCTTCAGTGCATCTGTTGGTTCCCACATTCCCAGCCTCTGAGCATTGTGTGCTTGCAAATGTATAAAAAAAACAGAGGGTAATACAGCATACACAGAAAGTATACAAACAAAAAAAAAAGCAACACTGGACCTTCAAGACTGAGACAACAGGAGTCCTTTAATAACAAGTGACCCAACACGGGCCGTGTTTCGGCGTTACACAACGCCTGCCTCAGGGGTCAAGGTTTAACTATGAGGTATGCAAGATGTATTAGTCCAATGCCTTAGGAAATGAAGCGATTCTTTTAAAAAAAACGAGCGTATCTGTTGAAAAAGACAGCCGCGGTGTGAAGATAAGTCTCCTGTAGCGCCTAGTCGTTTTGATAATCAACTAGTTTTTTGTTTGTGTGCTTGCAAATGTAGGCACTAGGTCCAATAGTCTATGGTGCCCGTATTTGCTTCTGAGCACTGGGGTCTTACTCCTGTTTTCATTTTCTGGAATTTCAGCAAATAAAGTCCTTGGGTAATCAATGTGTTATTTCATAACTGACTTGCAAATTACTTGCAGGTGTAGTGTAGCCTTTTTAGCCTGGCACTTAGATCCAGTCCCCAGCCAGATGAGAAGGAGGAAGGAGCGTGGCAGAACATGATAACTCCCTGATGAGAACCAGATGGGAAGGATAAAGGCAAAAAAGCCATCTCCATTGATTAAATCTGAACAGGGGAAAAAGTAAAGAGAAGTTGTGCTTGATGCCAGATTCCTGAAAGAGCCAGGTGGAGAGGTTGTATATTGCAGTGTAAAATGATTAATAAACAAAACAAGGAAAATGTAAAAAAAAGTCATAAAATAAAGATGAATGGTTTGGTCATTCTTATCCAGATAGAGACAAAGACAGGGAGGCACAGAGAGGGGAGGGGATCAGGCAAAAAGAGAATGGGAGAATTTCTCACTTAGCCTTAGAGCGTTGATTGAGTCCAATCAATGCAGCCAGGCTACTAACGAGACACAATCAGATTCAGCCATTAGCGATATCCTTCAGGGAAATGAAGCTGACAGCTGCTAGAAAGTTGAAGCTTTCTTTTCTGCAAGAGACCCCTGAAAGGAAATAATAGAGGACAGAGCCTACCGAATTCCAGGAGGGAGATTTAAAGCTAGTTCTGAATTTTTGACAATCTTGTCCTCGTGTGTTATGGGGGCAATTCCATCACTGGATGCCACAAGTTAGGCACTTAGATGCAGCACACCGAGTGCTAATTCAGCAACTGCACTGGGGGCCCAGGTTCCATGACAGAATATTGACATAAGACGGCGTCTATGCGCCTACATTTAGACACTCCTACTTATCATTTATTATACATTGATATACTACTACTAATCATTTCTATAGCACTATTAGACATACCCAGCACTGTACACATTATATGCAGGTACTTTCTCTGTCCCTATAGGGCTCACAATCTAAGTTTTTATACCTGGGGCAATGGAGGGTTAAGTGACTTACCGAAGGTCATGAGGAGCTGCAGTGGGAATTGAACCCAGGTTGCCAAGATCAAACTCCAGTGGTTTACATAGAGGGGCATAATCGAAAGGGACGCCCAAGATTTGCTGAGGACGTCCTCGCAAAACGTCCTGATGGAGGGGCGGGGAAACCCGTATTATCGAAACAAGATGGACATCCATCTTTCGTTTCGATAATACGGTAGGGGATGCCCAAATCACGAAATTTAGGTCATCCTTGGAGATGCTCGTCCCTAGACTTGGTTGTTTCTGATTTTTGGTGATAATGGAAACCAAGGACGCCCATATCAGAAACGACCAAATCCAAGCCCTTTGGTCATGGGAGGAGCCAGCATTCGTAGTGCACTGGTCTCCCTGACATGCCAGGACACCAACTGGGCATCCTAGAGGGTACTGTAGTGGACTTCAGAAATTGCTCCCAGGTGCATAGCTCCTTTACCTTGGGTGCTGAGCCCCCCAAAACCCACTCCCCACAACTGTACACCACTACCATAGCCCTTACGGGTGAAGGGGGGCACCTAGATGTGGGTACAGTGGATTTCTGGTGGGTTTTGGAGGGCTCACATTTACCACCACAAGTGTAACAGGTAAGGGAGGGAATGGGCCTGGGTTCGCCTGCCTAAAGTGCACTGCACCCACTAAAACTGCTCCAGGGACCTGCATACTGCTGTGATGGACCTGAGTATGACATTTGAGGCTGGCATAGAGGCTGGCACAAAATATTTTAAAAGATATTTTTTGAGGGTGGAAGGGGGAGTAAGGGGAGGTCATCCCTGATTCTCTCCAATGGTCATCTGGTCATTTCGGCCACCTTTTTGTACCTTGGTCATAAGAAAAACAGGACCAGGTAAAGTCGTCCAAGTGCTCATCAGGGACGCCCTTTTTTTTCCATTATGGGTCGAGGACGTTCATGTGTTAGGCACACCCAAGACCCGCCTTTGCTATGCCTCCGACACACCCCCATGAACTTTGGTCGTCCCTGCAATGGAAAGTAGTTGGGGACACCCAAAATCGGCTTTCAATTATATCGATTTGGGCGACCCTGTGAGAAGGATGCCCATCTTCCAATTTGTGTTGAAAAATGGGCGTCCTTCTCTTTCGAAAATGATCCTGATAATGAACAAAAATAAAAACAGAAAATACAGTCCACAGGACAGGAACACCATGCTGTAAAAGAAGAGCCTCCCCTCCTGATTTTCAAAAGCATTTAACCGCCCAGGATCGACACCTAGCCAGTTAAATGCCTCATAACCGACTGTCCGGTGATATTCAGCAGGGAACAGCTGGCTATCTTCTGCTAAATATCACCAGTTAGTGGCTAGCAGATAGCCAGTTATATCAGGTGATAGAACCGGTTATCCACTGATTTTAGATCCCACTTTAGCACCTATATTTGGCCACGTGATTACAGGAGTTGCTGCACGTTTGTTGAACTACTACCATAAGGATGGCTTGAGTAACAGTTACCTGAAGGAGGTGCAGATGTTGGGGATTTGGAATAAGGACAAGCCCGTAATTCAAAGGCCTGGGCCTACATTGCATCCTGCACTAAGCAGGGTCAACCCTGGCTGGAGAGTGGAAGAGGGACCAGCTAACTAACACAGGATACTGGGCTAGATGGACCATTGGTCTAACCCATTATGGCTTCTCTTATGTTCACTTAACTGGTAAGTGCCATTAAAAATAACCAGTTATACCAAACTGAATACTGGCTATTTTGGGTGTGTGCCGGGGATAGAGTTGGCACTTGGCCGGTTAAGTGCCGATATTCAGCACTTAACCAGCCAGGCTAACCACATAAAACTCAGTCCTATCTTTATGCAGTAGCCCTTATTTGGTTTGTGGGTCCTTTTACTAAGGCACGCAAAACGTGGTCTGCAGTAGTGTGGGCACGTATTTTTGGCGTGCGCCGGGCTAGTTTTTACTGTGTCTAGGAAAAATGGGGTTTTTTTTCAAAGGGCTGGGAAGAGGGCCCGTGGTAAAATTGAAACCAGCGCATGCCTATTTATGGTCTGAACCCTTAACACCACTCATTGATCTAGCAGTAAGGGCTCGCGCGTTGCACGCAACTGCCGATTAACGCTGGAAATGCCACGCACCGTAGGAAATTAAAAAACAATTTGTCATGGCGTTATGAGCACATGCCAAAACCGAAGTTACCACCAGGGAGGTGTGCTATCTAGGTGGTAGTCTCGCTTTGGAGCACACTGCACACACGTAGAGCCTACTGCACCTTTGTAAAGAGGCGCCCAAGTGCTGAATATCACATTTAACTGGCTAAGCACCAGCCAGCTCTGGAAACCCAGAAATTCAATGCCGGTGTCCAGACATGGCCCAGCATTGAACTTCCAGATTTAAGACCAGCAGCGGTCAGCATGTTCTTGATCACCGCTGGCTGAATATCAGGCCCTTAGCGTGCAAAGTTGTGTGCACAATTTCTAGAATCATGTCAATTATGTGCATAACTATCTTTGCTGATGGTGGGGCCTGAAGCACCCCTGAATGTTCACCATGACAAAAAATATCCCCTATGGCTAAGTCAGCCAGTGATACCTGGATCACTAGCATGTAGCATACCAGGCTATTCTTAATGTGTCAGAGACTTTCAGGCAGAAGGGACTGCCCAGGTCACATAGACCTGCAAAACATAGTCTACAGCTGTGGTAGGTATTCTCAGACAGTCCTTTATTTATATAGGTAATTTGGCATCACTGTACGCTTCTCATATCCAAACATGGCCCAGGAGAAAATATGTGGCATGCAGTGGGCCAAAACTAGGGGAGGAAATTCCGCAAAATGTGGAGGCTGAAAAATCTGATGGGCACTGGGAGCGTACAGGGTGAATGAGGTGTGGGTTTTATCAGCCAGGCCTGGGAATAAAACCCAGATCTCCTGCTTGGCATCAGGGCCCTAATCGCTGGTCCGGCAATTTTTCCATATAAAGACTTTGGTTTGGATGGGGGTAGACAGCTCTGAGGCCAAGTGCTTTTATGATTCCAGGGCTGGTGGAAGAGATCCTCCTGCTTTTCTCAGTTTATCTTTTGTGACTCAGCAGTGAGTGTTGCTAAGCAATCAGCAGCACAAATGTAGCCTTGGGATGTAACTGCATTGTATGTAAATCCAGCTTGCTTGCTCCAAATCCCAAATTACAAGAAAATGCCAAAGATTTTCTGTGTTTAAATTTCAAACGTGACTATGGTTGCTGTCATGCAGTGCCTTATTGAAGCTTAGATTTCACACATTCTGTGGCCATGATGTGCAAAACAGACACACACTGCTGAGAGGGGCAAGATGTGGACGACCATTTCAAAAAAAAGGTGCTTGGTTTAAGAAGGCAAGTAGGCACCTATTTTGGTGCTATTTTATAGACCATGGGCAGTGGCGGCCCTATTGAAACAGGTGGGAAATCAGGAGACGAAAGGCAAATTTTTGGTTCCAAACAAGGCAACTTTATTGCTAGCAAGTGAACAGCACCGAGTAGCCTCGGGACACTGTGTGTCATAAATCATCTGACGCTTACATTTATACTTCCCTACTGGGCCTGCGCATTTGGCCCCTTACACGTCATACCTGTCATGCGCAGTAAACATTTGTAGTTCTTACAGTACAAAATTGTAGTCCCAGTACGTACACACGTCATAACACTGAAATGATACTGGCAAGAAAAACGAAACTTAGCAGCTTATTCTGTACACACACAATGCTCCTTTCTAGCACAGGAGATAAGGTGCGGCTCAGGAATGCAGGGGGGTGTCAGCACCCTCCAAGGCCGCCTATTCAGATGGCGTTGCTACGTGCAAGCTGGTCTTGTATAGGCCTTGCAAACTACTGTTACAAGCTATATATCTAATAGCCCTGCATTCTGTCTGTACATTAGTAAACAGCAAACTTGTCTTGTTAGTAAACAGTAAAACTGGATAAGGCACAAATGTCCAGTGCAGTAATAAGGTGTGGCCAAACAGCCAAAAGCAGAGGTAGAGTGCATAAGTAAAAGTCCATCAGTAGGCACAAAACATGAGGTTGTCCTGTTGCTCAGTAGTATTCAGGTAGTACCGGCGTTCCACTCCTTCATTCCCCCCTTTTGATACTTGAACATCCATTCTGGTGGAGAGTATCACCTCCATGAACCCTGAAAAGGAAAGAAAGGACAAGGATAGTTAGCGAGGGAGGCAACAAGCGAGCCCTAAGCCCTTGCGCAGCCGTTGGTTGCTTCGCCGGGGTTGAGACGGAGGGCCCCTAGTGGAATCCCCCCCCCTTTGTAGCCGGTCTTTTGCTGGCACAAGGGTGATGGCCCATTAAGTGACTCAGGGGGTTCAAAGTGCACATCAGCCACAAGGTGCTTCATCGTCAGCTTCATCAGACTGGGGAATGGGGGAGTACATCTGGAGAGCCATAAGTTGAGCAGCAGCACGGCGGTCAGCGATGCTTTCCATGGTGGAGCGGAGACACCTGAAAACTAAGGGGAGAGACAAAGGTATTATTAGGCAAGACAGCAAGAACAGGCCACCCATGACGAGGAGGCCTTGCAGGCTCCCGGAGGTTGGGAGCCAGCTGGTGAGGGAGGAAGTCCAATCCCACGCACTGTTCCAGGTCTGGACGGGGACGTGGGCTAGTTTGACCATCCGGTCAGTTATCTCCCTGATGACATGGCTCTGGTCATCAATCTGTAAGCAGCAATTACTGAGGTTAAACTTGCCACACACCCCGCCCTCCTGGGCTAAGAGGTAGTCAAGAGCCAAGCGATTTTGATAGACGGCGGTAATGAGCTTAGTGTTCTGTCGAGCTAGGATATTGAGGGCCAGGGCAGAATCGTTAGTGAGGATTTCGAGTACGGCCTGTAGGCGAATAATGCGATTTAGCATGTAGATAGGGGTGCGGTACCCCCATGTACCATCTTCAGCCCACGTGGCCGGTCCATAGTAATGAATGATGCGTTCAGGCGGCCACTCATTGTCTTTCCAGTCTCCAATTTGGACCTTGGGCTTGACGGGTGGGAAAGACCGTCGTCGTCGGGTAGGATTATCAGGCCCCTTTTCCACGTAAAGGGGGATACCCAAAGTTTCGCCAACTTGTATGGGCAGAAGGAAAAAACTAGGTCGGACCGTGCCCAAGAGGCAGGTACCGTACCAGCGGGTCGGGAGCTGTTCATAGGCCCTGCGTCCGCAGATATAGTAGTAGCCCGCCGGGGCTACCCACTTGAGGGAAGCGTTCCCTCCGTAGGTCCATGTCATGTTCAAGGTGGGTTCTGTCCAGATAGGCTCCGGGGCGGGCAGGTTGTCCGTTTGCCACCAGGTCGTCCGGCTGCCATTGTAGTGAAGAACCCCCGTACAAGCAGAGTCTCCCACTGGTACAGAGTAACGCTTCGATGGCGCTCGACTAGCGCAGAGGGTACCTATGATGTTTGTTCTCAGGGCCCATTCGTACGGCTTCGGCCGTTGGGGAAAGGTAATGTTAGTGGTGTTGAGTGCATCCCATGTGTGTTGTCGGATCTCTCTCGCTTCCCAGGGCCATTGTTCACCCATGTCGGTGCCTCCACAGACGAAACAGTTGGCAATTCCGAGGGAGAGGGCGATGTTTTCAGCCAAATTGAGGAACATATTTCGGGCTTCTGGGGAAATGGGGAATTTAGTCTCGGTCTGCTCGGCACGAGCAATTTCATCAAATACGTCTTGGTAGCCGACAACAGTAGTCTGGTAGTGCGTAGGAGGCTTCGTTTCGAGACTCTGATATATGGTAATATATGTCAACGGATCCATTCCTCCGCCGTCAATGCCGAGGCCCCACGTTCCTCTCCAGGGCATGTCGTGTCCTCGGATGGGCCAGTCTAGGGACACATAGTTACCAGAACCTCGACGAAATTCACCCAGGCCGGCGCATCCGGTGTATCCTCCTCCCGTATAAGCACATACTCGGTCCCAGCCCGAGGCTCGAGTGTCGCCGGCGCATGGGAGCCACACCCACGGGGAGCAGCATCTCATGTCTGGACTGAAGGGGCAGACATACTTGTGGTCCTTAACGTATGCCTCTCGCCAACTCTGGCTACCACACTTGCGAGACCAAGGGTGCTTGTCCATGGCGGCACAGACGTCGAAGGTGAGGGTTGCTACAGTTTGGATGCCACCGACAAGGATACGAGTGGAATTAATGTAATACAGAATGCCATCTCCCTCGACTCCCGGAGGTCCGGCCACATACGCAGGGAGTCCTACGCTGAGGGTGACATTGTAGTATCTTGGTTTGGTAGGGCTGTGACAGATAGTGAGATTTCCTTGGAGGCATCTGTGGAACTGTTGGAGGCCATTCGGAGTGATGAGGGCACAAGTCGGGAGAAACTGGCAACCGCCTTCCGGGGGCTGCGTCTGGTGAATGAGGGTAGTGACTAGGTGATATCCTCCCTCTATACGGTGGCGCACGAGGCGCAAACATTCAGTACAGTTCTGGCTCAAGGGGTAATAGCTCGGGACTGAGCAGAGGAGGAGTAGTAGGCTCAGCATCATATATGCGGTGGAAGGTATCCGAGCCTTTGCAGCAAGAAGATGATAAGGCCCACGATTATGGCTGCGATAAAGAGAGAGCCAAAAACGCAGTGGGTCCAGAAACTGAGTTCCTGTTGCTGGGCAGGCATGAATCTGGTGGTTCACGTCTTTCTTAGAGTCAGCCGTAATGGAGCGTCAGGATGTTGGTGCGCAGTCCAACGCTTCAGGGAGCTGCTAGTGGGAGCAGCAGGCTTCAATCGGGTCCAATGTATCCACACTGGGCTTCCTGCAATTTTAACAGCGGTGGAGGTCGTTAGGAGAACAAGGGAGGGCCCCTTCCATTTTGGCTTTAGGCAGTCAGATTCATCCCACTCTTTTACCCATACCTCGTCTCCCACCCTGAACCTGTGCGTCGGATTGGTGAGGACCAAGGGAGCTACTCTTTCAGTGTACTGCTGGATGTCTTGCACTACCTGGTGTAAGGCTCTCATCTGTTTTACTAAGGAACTCTCACCCTGTATCTGCAAGGAGTCGGGAAAGGAGGGCAGTGGTGGTGGCCTAGCGTACATCATCTCGTAAGGAGTAAGGCCTGTAGCCTTGGGGGTACACCTAAGATGCAGCAAGGCAAGGGGGAGCAGGTCGGGCCACTTGGCTTTTGCTTCTTGGCATAGCTTGGCAAGCTGGTTCTTCAGGGATCGGTTAGCCCTCTCTACTACTCCACTGCTTTGGGGTCTCCAGGCACAATGCAACTTCCAATCGAGGCCCAGTCTGGTACTGAGCTGTTGTGTTACTTCACTGGCGAAGGCGGGGCCGTTGTCAGAATTTATTTGCTTGGGGAGGCCGTATCTGGGTAGGATTTGATGAAGCAGTAGGGAGGTAACTTCTTTAGCCATTTCCGTTCTAGTGGGCTGGGCTTCAATCCATCCGGTGTAGGTACACACGGCGACGATGATAGCTTTGTAACCGCGCGCCGGGGGCATGTGTGTGAAGTCAATCTGGCACACGTGGAAAGGGCTGGTGCCTCGGAGAACATGTCCTGGCATAGGGCCGGGCCCCGTTCGAGGGTTGTTCCGGGCACAAGTCGCGCATCGGCTGGAAGCGTTTTTGGTCCACAGGGATAGTTTGTTGATGTAGTAGGTCTTCTCAAGTAAGCGCCCCAGAGCGTCCCTTCCCAGGTGGGTGCGGTCGTGAGCCTCCTTGGCCACCGTCCAGGCCAAGGCTTCGGGTATCCATATACGCCCATCCTGTAGTATCCACCAGCCATTGCGTGACTGTAGACCCTCTTGTTGGGCCCATTCCGTTTCTTGGGGGGTGTAAATAGGGGTCTCCGTAGGGAGCTGGACGACGAGTACGGGGTCAGGAGGGTGAGAGGAGTAGGGGAGCTGACTTGCCCTTTTTGCAGCGTCGTCCGCCCGCTGATTTCCCCGGGCGATAGGGTCCGTTCTTCCAGTGTGGGCCCTGCAGTGCATCACAGCCACCTTCTTCGGCTTCCATACCGACTCGAGTAATTGGCAGATTTCAGCGGCATTTGCAAGTCCTTTCCCTTCAGCTGTCAGAAATCCCCTCTCTTTGTACAAGGCTCCGTGCACCTGGAGGGTGAGGAAAGCGTATTTGGAGTCGGTGTAAATGTTGACAACTTTCCCTTCAGCCCACAGGAGGGCTCTGGTGAGGGCGATTAGCTCCGCTTTCTGGGCTGATGTTCCGGGTGTCAGAGCCATAGCCTCGATCACATGGTCCTCAGATACCACCGCATAGCCAGCTCTTCGAATTCCCTCTATCACCTGGCTGCTTCCATCGGTAAAAAGGGTGATGCCCCCTTGCCAGGGTTGATCCTTCAGGTCAGGTCTGCTCGAGTGCACAGTGGCCATTACCTCTTCACAGTCGTGGAGTGGTGGTTCAGGGGCCGGAAGGAGGGTGGCAGGATTGAGGTTGGTCGTGTCCAGGATCCGCACCTCCGGATTCTCGCACAGGAGGGCTTGGTATTTGACCAATCGGGAGTTGGTCATCCATCTGGGTCCGTGGCTCTCGAGTAGGCCGCGGATGGTGTGGGGTGTGGTCACAAAAAGTGTTTGGCCGAATGTGAGTTTATTGGCCTCGTGTATCAGGAGACAGGCCGCTGCAATGCTTCGGAGACAGCCCGGCCATCCTCGTGCCACGTTGTCCATGCTCTTGGAGAGGTATGCTACAGGGCGTTGCCAGGTGCCGACCAGTTGGGTGAGGACTCCAAGTGCCAATCCCTTCTTTTCGTCGATGAACAAGTGGAACGGCTTAGTCACATCTGGCAGTCCGAGCGCTGGTGGGGCCGCAAGGGCATCCTTAAGGTCCTGAAGGGCTTTCAGTTCGTGTTTCTCCCACTGGAGATTTTGGCCCTCGAGTTCAGGTCCTTTCAGTTTGGCGTACAAACTGTGGGTCAGGATGGCAAAATTGATAATCCAAATGCGGCAATATCCAGCGGCTCCGAGGAGTGCCCGTAGTTCCTTCTTATTTGCAGGAGTGGGTTGGTTGCGGATGGCTTGGGTTCGGGGGATACCGAGCCGTCGGGTTCCTTCTCGGAGGCGAAACCCCAGATACTCGACTTCGATCTCGCATATCTGCGCCTTCTTGCGACTGGCCCGGTACCCCTGGGCTTCCAGGGTTTTCAAGAGGTAAAGGGTGGCTTCTGCACAGTCCGTGTACGTCTCACGGGCCACCAACAGGTCATCCACGTATTGGACGACCGGCCCGTACTCGTCTTGGTACGTTTTCAGGTCCTGGGCAAGCTGGTCACCAAAGAGGGTGGGGGAGTTCTTGAACCCCTGGGGAAGCCGGGTCCATGTATATTGCTGCTTGGTTCCCGTCTGTAAGTCTTCCCACGTGAAGGCAAACAACTTTTGGCTGTCAACAGCAAGAGGGATGGAGAAGAAGGCGTCCTTCAAATCAATGACACTGTACCACTTGGTCTGAGATGGCACTTGGGCCAGGATGGAGTATGGGTTCGGTACGAGGGCAACGATGTCGGCTACCTGGTTGTTGACTTTCCTCAGGTCCTGGACGGGTCTGTACTCGGATGTTCCTGGCTTCTTAACGGGCAACAATGGGGTGTTCCATGCGGATCTGATTGGCTTAAGGACTCCCTGTTGAAGGAGTTTCTGTAGATGTATGTGCATACTATGCCGGGCTGCATAGGGGATGTGGTATTGTCCTTGGTTAACAACTTGAGCATTCGGTTTGAGCTCAATCCAGATGGGGATAGCGTTTACGGCCAGTCCGCCGGGGTTCAATTCTGCCCATACATCAGGCACTTCATCCATTATGGCCCGCCTCTGCTGGGCGAAAGGGGTGTTCTGGTCGTAACGGCAGTCGCCGGGTCCCGCAGTTGGGGGAACATGTAGTCTCCATTCTTCTCTTACTGGACAGATAAGTGTTACTGGCCGATCTTCAAAGCGAGCTTCCACTTCACCCGTAGTCTTGAACTTCAAGGTGGCCTGGAGCTTACAGAGTAGGTCTCGACCAATCAAGGGGACCGGGCATCCAGGGATGTGTATGAACTGATGGGACACCATCGTCCCTCCGATCTGGACTTGGCGCTCTTTGAGGAGGGGGGCCGCAAGGGATTTCCCGGAGGCTCCCACAATTGGTATAGTTTCTTTCGTGGCTGGGGCTATGGCAGTGGTGATAACAGATCGCTGGGCCCCTGTGTCTAGTAAGGCCTTCATAGATTCTGTCCCCACCCGAATTTCCACCAGAGGGTCAGTGGGGACTCTGCCCTCCCGGTTTCTTCATGCTGAGCCGTCTCGGGTAGCGTCCACAGCCATCTGCCATTCCCTCCGGTCATCCCGTCCTCTCTCTCTTCGGCCCCTCCCACGGCCTCGCCTAGGGGCCCCCGTACGGTCGCCGGTCTCCTCCTCTCTCTGCCGGTCCCATGATTCCTCTTCTCTCGGGTTGTCCCGTATCTCCTCTGGACAATCAGCCCACCAGTGTCCTTCTTGTCGGCAATTTGCACACTGGTTACGCCCTATGGGGGACCGCGTTCCTCTTGTTCTCCTGCCCCTCCCCTTTGGTCTAGACCTCATTCGTTCTTCCAGCACCGTAGCCAACACATCTGCCTTCTCCCGCATCCGTCTGGTCGATTCCTTCCGGGCCTCCACCTTCTCCTCCTGGTCGCGATATCCGAATACGCGATCAGCTATAGCTTTCAGTTGGCTTAGGCTCATCCCTTCGAACCCCTCCGTTCTCTGTAGCTTTCTTCGTATATCCGGTGCTGACTGGCTAACAAAACTCATAACCACGGTTGGGAGGTTCTTAGGGTCTTCGGGATTTATCGGGCTGTGCCTTCTGAATGCTTCCATAAGTCGTTCAAGGAAGTCCCCTGGACTCTCGTCCTTTTGTTGGACTACATTGTGGATTTTCCCCATGTTGGTAACCTTCTGCTTCCCCTTCTTTAAGGCGGCCAGGTACGCCTGTTGGTATCGGCGGATAAAGGTTTGGCCTTCGGCGGTTCGGTAATCCCACGTGGGGGCAGCGATGGGCGCCTCCGTTTCTAGTAGGTTCTGTAAATTGGCATGGGCCGGATTCGCATCCCGGACGGCTTGCTCCATATTTTGTTGTAAAAGGCGGCGTTCTTCAGAGGTCAGGATGTGGGCGCTCAACTGCCTAAGGTCGGCCCAAGTTGGATTGTAGCTGTATATAATGCCTTCCACCAGCTCTATCAGCTGCTCGGGTTTCTGGTCGTAGGACGGCCCATGGAATTTCCAGTTATACAAATCGGCACTTGAGAAGGGAACGTGACTATAGACTGTTGATTCGATGGGCTGGCCCCCCCCCTCTGCCGGGTTAGGGGTATAGGTGGTGGACTGTCGGACTGGGAATAAGTGAGAGGTTCCCCCTTTCCGGCTGGACGGAAGGGCCTGTTGCGGACTCGATTGGGGGAACCGAGTAATGTTCTTCACAACCCGTGTACTCTTCCGTGTGGTTGCGAGGCCAGGTGACTCAGGTGAGGCTGGGTGGGACGTCTCCCCGGCATCCGACTCTGACCCGGAAGTCTCGGCGTCAGCGGGGCCTTCTGCTAGGCCCGTAAGGTCAGGGTACATAGGAGCATAGGGCGGCGGCGCGATGTCGTCTTCGTATGCTTCCGCCGTAGCAAGTATCGGGGCTTTTGGAGGCTTCTTCTCGGCCAAACCCTGAACTTTCCCTGCGGTCTTCTTTGGGGGTTTTTTTCTAGAAAGTGTGTTGGTAGTACTGGGCGTAGTTCCTGCCTTAACTCTGGTAGCAGGGGGCGTGGTCTCAGTGGCTTCAGTGCTAGGGGCGGTAGGCCGTATGGGGGCGGTCCCTGCGGCCTTCGGGACGGCAGCGGTTGCCGAGCTTTGAAGAGCGAAGGCATGGGTCGGCAGGGTTCTAAGCTTGGTTTTCCGGCCTTTTCTCTGCTTTACCAACATAAGGGCGGCCTTTTCTACCTTCCGTTGGGCCCAAGCTGGCGGATCCCGGACTACATCCAACCACGCTTCTATGTATGGAATGTCCTCAGGACAGCCTGGGTTTCCCTCAATTATAACAATATTCATGACCGCCGCCACTTTTTCATACTCGAATGACCCTTCCGGGGGCCATCCAGCAATTCCTAGCCCTGGCCACATAAATTGACATCTCTGTATCATCCCGGCCCTGCTACATTTATCTAGGTCGAACACTTCGCTAAAGTGTTCCGTCATTAAATCTAGCGGTGAAGACCCACCCCCGCCCATCCTAACCTGAGTGCCAAAGGACAGGTGACGGACAAAGGGGGAAAGGGGAGGTGGAGGAGTAAGGGGTCTCGTTCCACCAGACACAGAAGGGTCAACACTCGGCCTGACCAGGACGCGGTCGCCCGGCCTGGAACTGCAAGCCCACTCACACACTTTCATACGCCACAAGAAAACCCCCCCGTTCGTTCGCCGCTCGGTTTCGTCGCCGGAGCCTAGTGAGTTTCGGGACCTAGTCGGATACCAATAGTCCGTATTAGTCACTGGCTAAAAGAGGGTGATCACGCCTCTTCTTCGGTCCTTACTGGGCCGGTCACTACGTAGAGTATACTCGCCTGTCCGCCGGGGTCGCAGGCCGCGCCGTCGTGCGCTTCTCCCTGAAATGGAAAAAGGTGCCTTGTCGGAGCCACACAACCCCCTCTACAGTCAGGCGGAGTGGATCGGCCCTCCTCCGGGAGATGGACGCTGAAATCAGCGGTGGCCACTCACCACCTCCTCGGGTGGGAATCGATGACCCGATCCGACTGCAGTGGGGGAGGGGAAGAATATAATCCGATTCCCCTTTCTACTTCTGTCCCATCTGGGTCGCCAATGAAACAGGTGGGAAATCAGGAGACGAAAGGCAAATTTTTGGTTCCAAACAAGGCAACTTTATTGCTAGCAAGTGAACAGCACCGAGTAGCCTCGGGACACTGTGTGTCATAAATCATCTGACGCTTACATTTATACTTCCCTACTGGGCCTGCGCATTTGGCCCCTTACACGTCATACCTGTCATGCGCAGTAAACATTTGTAGTTCTTACAGTACAAAATTGTAGTCCCAGTACGTACACACGTCATAACACTGAAATGATACTGGCAAGAAAAACGAAACTTAGCAGCTTATTCTGTACACACACAATGCTCCTTTCTAGCACAGGAGATAAGGTGCGGCTCAGGAATGCAGGGGGGTGTCAGCACCCTCCAAGGCCGCCTATTCAGATGGCGTTGCTACGTGCAAGCTGGTCTTGTATAGGCCTTGCAAACTACTGTTACAAGCTATATATCTAATAGCCCTGCATTCTGTCTGTACATTAGTAAACAGCAAACTTGTCTTGTTAGTAAACAGTAAAACTGGATAAGGCACAAATGTCCAGTGCAGTAATAAGGTGTGGCCAAACAGCCAAAAGCAGAGGTAGAGTGCATAAGTAAAAGTCCATCAGTAGGCACAAAACATGAGGTTGTCCTGTTGCTCAGTAGTATTCAGGTAGTACCGGCGTTCCACTCCTTCACTATCATTAGGCCAACTGAGGCGAGGGACTCAGTCAGCACTCTCTCCCCTTCCCTCATCAACCCTCTTCCCCACATTTACCTTATTTTTTTCTTTTCCAAAAGGTGGCAGCAGCAGTGATTCCCATAGGCTGCCCTGCCACTGGCACTGGCCTCTTCTCCCTACTGCGGCCTGCCTCTTGACATAGCTTCCTGTTTCCTCAAAAGCGAGACACAGTAGAGTGAAGAGGGCGGTGAGGTGGCACCACAGCAGGGCAGCCTATGGGAATCGCTGCCGCGTTTTGGAAAAGAATAAAATAAGGTAAATACAGGAAAGAACATTGAGGAGGGAAAGGGAGAGATGCCAGACCGGGCAGGGGTGGCAGTGGTGGTGGGGGTGGGGGCAGCATCTCATCCCTGCCTTGGGCAGTAGATTGCCTTAGGTCGTCCCTGACCATAGGTGCTTATGGCTCTCATTTTTGAAGCAGATGGATGTCTCAAAATGACCAAAGAAAAAAGTCCATCAGCTGAAAGCATCCAAATCACAATTTTTGAAAGGCAGAATTTGGACTGTTTACACTGCAGTTCATCCAAACAGCCATTCCTAATAGAGCAGCAAGCAAGTGTAAGGAGTAGCCTAGTGGTCAGTGCAGTGGACTTTGATCAACAGGACCCAGGTGTAACTCCCACTTTAATTCTTTTATTTCTTTACAAATATGTGAGCCCTACTGGAACATAGAAATACCTACTGCACCCAAATTTATAAGACACCTGCAAGTGTGATGGTTATTATAGTGGTGTACCTTTAGGTACAGTAGGTTTTTGTCTGTTCCTGGAGGGCTCACAATAACATGTAAAGGAAGTAAGGTGAGATTTGTACCTGGGTTCCATTGTTTAAAGTCCACTGCACTGACCACTAGGCTGTGTGGACCAATACAATTTTATTAGTTGGACTTGATGCAGATCTGCATTTCGGCATGAGGGTGCCTGCCTCAGGAGTCAACAAATCAACTAAATTGCAGGTTTAAAAAAAAAACAAAAAAAAACATGTTCCCAAGGAACAGCAATGCTGAAAAAAAAACAGATGAGGTACAAGGAAGTCATTTGCAGCTTTAAAACAGATGTTAGATGCCTTGGGCCTATTATTCAGCTGCTGGCAAGCAAGCAAGTTTGCTGTCTGCCAGCAGCGTTCAACCCAGATATTCAATGCCGGCCCATATCCGGCGACCGGCATTGAATATCTGGGTTTATTTTGGCTGCTAAAAAGATAACCGGAAATGCTGATATACAGCACTAACTGGTTAACTTTTTAGCAGTCAAAGAGAAGCCTAATTAAGCCGTCTATTTTGACCGCTCAACATAGCCAGTTTGGTGTTGAATATTCACACCTAACCAGCTATATCACACAACATAGTGTAGGAGTGACCAGTGGCGTAGCTAGTTGAGGCGCCAGGGGAGCGGCTGCTCCCCCAAACGGAGTTCTGCCGGCGCCGGCACCTATTTGTTTTGTCCTGTTGCACTGAAAATGTGCGCTGGCACTGGCGGAAGTCCGCTCTCACTCCCCCCGCACCGTCAACCTGCCTCATCCTGGCTCCACTTCTGGGAGTGACCTATTGGTTAGAGCACTGGCTTTGCGATCCAGAGGTGGCTGGTTCAAACCCACTGCTGCTTCTTGTGAGCTTGGCATGGTCACTTAAGCCTCCATTGCCTCAGGTACAAACTTAGATTGTGAGCCCTCCAGGGACAGGAAAATACCCCGTATACCTGCATGTAACTCACCTTGAGCTACTACTGAAAAAGATGTGAGCTAAATCCAAATAAATAAATATAACATGGCTGGTTAGCAGCTAGCTAACTGGGATATTCAATGGGAGATAACTGGTTATCTCCTGCTGAATATCTGTGGTTAGGTGTGTAAACAGTATTTACCCAGCCATTCCTGGTTGACTCCTGAGGCAGACATCCCTATGCCAAAACACAAATCTGCATTGAGTCCAACTAAAAAAATTGCTTTTTACCCTTGAGTTACAATTGTATTGGTCCGTCCCTACTATCATTTTTGCTCTTGACTCATAGGGGTTTTCTCCTCCTCTTTTTTGTTTTCAAGAGATCTTTGTGGCCATTTTTGTACATATGATGCCAGAAAGACGTTTATGTGCCTGCTTTTTTGCCGTTCATATTTTGGACATTTCTGAAAAGATTAGTTTGCATATTAATACATTTTAAGTATTTAAACATCTGTATCATATCCCCCCCCCCCCCCCCCCCCATCCATCCTTTCTTCTAGGCTATATATATTGAGATCGTCAAGTCTCTGCTCATGTATTTTGGCACAAGCCCCATATCATTTTGCTCGCCTTCCTCTGGACTGCCTCAAGTCTTTTGATGTCCCTAGCAAGATACAGCCCCCAAAACTGAGCACAATACTTCAAATGAGGCTTCACCAATGACTTGTACAGAGGCATTAACACCTCCTTTCTTCTACTGGATATGCCTCTCTCAATGCAGCCTAGGATCCTTCTGGCTATGGCCACCGCATTGTCACGTTGTGACTCTGCAGATGGAAGGCTCCAATCTGTATCTGGCAGGTTGAAATATCCCAGCAACAGCACCTCATCTTTCATTCCCAGCCTTTGGATAGTTATAACTAGTGGCATAGCCATGGAGGATGGGGGGGCTTGGGGGCCTGCCCTCACACCTTCGGCTCAGGCCCCCTCCAGAACTGCAGCATCCCCCTAAATGGTTGGTGGGGGTGCCAAAACCCCACCAGCCAAAGAAATATAGTTCCTGAGCTGCTCCCCTCCTCCCTTGTGCTGCTTCTTTAATGCAGAAGTCAATGGTGTAATTGCAGCCACCAACTCCAGGACTCCCTGAGCATAGGCGCCCGGTATAAGAGGCTTGGAGAGGCTAAGCCTCCCCTGCTGTGCTCTGAGGGGTTTAAATTGTTGATTTACCTCCATCCTCACAGCAGGAGCTGCAGTGAAAGCCCTCTAGCCTTGTCCACTTGTAGAAATTGGTTTATGGTTTGTTTACCTTACTGCTGGGAGGGGGGGGGGGTTTGGCTGGAGGTGTCCTGGGTTGCCAGGGAGATATTTTAACGAGGATGACTTCCTGACCTGCACTGAGGACAGATAGCAGCAGCAGAATCATACTGGGCCAGCATGATCGGAAAAACTCACCAGACAAAAAGGTAGAAAAGATCATTTTATTTTCATTATAGTGTTTGGAATATGTCCACTTTGAGAATCAGGTGCTCAACATTAAAAGTTTATATTTATTTACTTATTTATGGCATTTTATCCCACATTAAACATGAATTAGGGTGTTTTGTGGCTCTACATGAGAATTGTGATGATAGGATCCCTTGTTTCATATTGTTGATAGTCTGCATTTTCCGTATAGGTGGTATATTGGTGTATTAGGTTCTGCCCAGTGTAATATTTATGGTACAGTAAGGTTCTGAGTGTGTTTTTGCACAAAGTTGTGCATAGTTTTGCAGTTGAGCGATTGTGCTTAGAATATGCTTTGAGCAACCACTTTATTCTTTGACATATGATGCATATCTAATATCTAAATTTAATAAAAGGTATTAATTGTGATTATTTTATTTTTATTTATTTATTTTTTTCTCTGTGTTATCAATTATGTATATAAGCTCCGCCCCTGGCTCCACCCCTAATCCCGCCCCTTTAGCCTCCCCAAACAGTTGGGCCACCGACCGCCTATGTCCCTGAGCATGCTCAGTCCTTGTGCGAACTGAACATGTGTGAGACATGTTTGTGTCAGTGGCTGGAAGTGCACTGTAGACTTCTGCATTAAGAAGCAATGCAAGGAGGAGGAGAGAGAGGCTCGGGAACTGTTTTTATGTTGTTTTTCACATACAGTGCTACTCCTCCACTTTTACAGCCAGCTCTATCCTTCCTACAAAGATTATAGCCTGGTGTGGTTGCGTCCCATTCATGGGAGTCATTAAATCATGGCTCTGCGATAACAACAAAATCTAAGTCTGCCTCTAACATCAGGGCTTGCAGATCCTGCACTTTGTCGCTTAAACTGCAAGTAATCATGCTCATTACTTTCCAGTTATATTTTACTGATGCTCTGACCTTTTGCATAGCTTTTTGCCTAGTCTCCCTTTCTGCTTGGTCATTGATAAATAATTTGCTAAGATGATTTATTTAATTGTTTTTACAATATTTTACTGAATGGAGCATATACATTTGCAATGCTTAAGCCAATAAAATTCAATCACTAACATAGTAACGTAGTAGATGACGGCAGAAAAAGACCTGCACGGTCCATCTAGTCTGTTAAACAAGATAAACTCATATGTGCTACTTTTTGTGTATACCTTACCTTGATTTGTATCTGCCGTTTTCAGGGCACAGACCGTAAAAGTCTTGCCCAGCACTAGCCCCGCCTCCCAAACACCAGCCCCGCCTCCCAATCTCAGCTAAGCTTCTGAGGATCCATTCCTTTTGAACAGGATTCCTTTATGTTTATACATAGTAACATAGTAACATAGTAGATGACGGCAGAAAAAGACCTGCACGGTCCATCTAGTCTGCCCAACAAGATAAACTCATATGTGCTACTTCTTGTGTATACCTTACCTTGATTTATATCTGCCATTTTCAGGACACAGACCATAGAAGTCTTGCAGAACTAGCCCCATTTTCAGGACACAGACCTTAGAAGTCTCGCCCAGAACTAGCCCCACCACCCAAACACCAGCCCCGCCTCCCAATCTCGGCTAAGCTTCTGAGGATCCATTCCTTCTGCACAGGATTCCTTTATATTTATTCCACGCATGCTTGAATTCCGCTACCGTTTTCATCTCCACCACTTCCCGCGGGAGGGCATTCCAAGTATCTACCACTCTCTCCGTGAAAAAATACTTCCTGACATTTTTCTAAATGTACATAAGCATAAAATAATCATACTATATATCCAAATATAACTTTTCAGACAAAAAAGTGAAATATTGTGTAAATATGTGTAATGTGCTCACCCTCTCATTTGTACCCTGAGCTTAATTTCAGGAACCATCACAGCACATTAAAGTTCCCAATTTAGTTGTCCAGCAAACATACAAAACTTCAATAACAATGCAGAACCAAAAAAAAGTACTTATGTGAATTAATCCATGCTGGAAAACTTCAACCATAAAAATGATGCTTGTGATGGATCAGTCATAATTCTCACAAAATCCTTCACTAATTCTCATGATGTCAAATGCCCACAGTGTAAGATTGGATCACTCCACAGATCTGGGATTCATGTTAGCTTCATCACGGGATCCACTTTTTCTACAAATAAATTGAATACAATTTCTATTTAATTACTCATATTCACCTCACAATTTAATCAGTCATGAAATATAAATACACAAACACTTACGTGTTAGTAGTATCTCATGCTATACTTAACTATAATGGCAACACTCACCCAGGTGGAAATTCAAACCCGGTCTCTAGTGGGCAAACACACCATCTAATAAAGCAGGGGTCAACAAAGTCATGACATATTTTTAAAAGAATTTTGACAATGCACTCCGCAAGAGTCCAAAAACCTTACAAATACTGTATCTACATTGCAGCCCATTCTACTTCTGCGTAAAGGCCATTCGGCACAACGGTGTTCCATAAATAAATTAGTCTTTGTTCCTTTTGCAACAATATCCGCATCGCATCACCCCCTGCAGTTACTTGAACATGAATCAAAACCACAAACGTCAGATCTTGTTCAGTATGTTTGTACTGCTGCCAATGATCAGTTAAAGGTGCTCCTTGTTTTCTTATTCTAATATTGCTCAAATGCTCTGCAATTCTTAATTTAACTGACCTTTTTTTGTGACCAATATAGTAAAGATCACACAGGCACACAATATAATAAATTGCATTAGAAGTAGTGTAGTCAGTTTTAAGCTGAAACTGCCCTTTATTGTGAAGCATACAGATGCAAACCATCTCCAAAGCATGAAAGCCATAAGCACAATGACTGCAGCTGAGCTGACCTAGTGCTGTTGTCTGGGGAACTTTGCCCTGCTATTGTTTGGATGACCACTAAATGTTACCATTAGGAACCCAGATTTCCTGCCCTTTTTACTAGGGCAATATTCTTCAATGCAAGGCCTGCAAGCCAATGGCAACACTCAGGGACCTCGAGAGTGGCCCCTGTTAACTTCCTCCAGATATTCCCTCCAAACTCCCCACCCCACACTAAAGGCAGGAGGAAAATTATGCATGGATTAGTACCACCTTATTTGATATCTCTTGTGCACTATGCGTTAGGTGGAAAATTGTATAACACTCAAAACATTTCTCTTGTTTGATTTTCCAAGCCCTATGGATATAATTTTGAAAAGAGATTTTATGCATCTGTTTGCGTACCAGGCGGTTCTGGAAATCATTAACTAATAATTTATGGGTTTTACCATCACTTCACATGTTTAAGAAGGGTCTAAAGACCTTATTGTTTTTGAATATGTGTCTGAGAAATAATAGGTATTAGCTTCATTGGGTTACCCCATATTTGTTACATCCTAGATGTATTGTGGTCTAGAATCATACTGTAATCCATTCTGAGCTATGCAAATGGAAGTAGAGGACTATAAGAAATTAACTGTAGCTGTATATTGCAAAATGGCAGCACCTGATCCTTAATGGTGCATTCCAAGCATTGCCTTATTTGGTAGACTGGTGCATCACTAGGGATTAGGTGTTGCCAGTTTGAAAGATGATGGTACTGGAGGCAGGGGAGATTAGGCATCACTCCTGCATATACAGGTGGTTGGGGAAGTGCAGTCAAGTTGGGGGGGAGGTGTCCACTGGGGGAGCTGGGAGGGAGAAAGAAATGCTGAAACCTAATGGAGGAAAGGAGAGGGAGAAGGGGAAATGCTGGATATGGGGGGGGGGGGGGGGGGGTGAGTAGGAAGGACGAGAAATGCTGGACCTGGTTGGATGAGGGGAGTGAAAAGAAAAGATGCTAGACCAGAAGAGTGGAGGAGGGGGAGGGAAGGAAGATGCTGGATCTGGTTGGGGTGCAAGGTGAGGAACAGAGAGACTGTGACATAAACTTAGGTAAGAGGGGCATTTGAGAGAGATACAGATTAGTGGGGAGGTATGTCATTGGTACACAGCAACTATAAAAAGAAGTCAATCCCAAATACTGAAAATTTGGTAATGTAAACAGAGAACTCCACAAGTAATCACAAATGTGATAAAGAATGAGAAATAACTATATAAATAAATGCTGTGAGAGTTCACAGAGAGCTCAGTATAGGCTGCACCTGCAGCTGAGCACAACTTCAGTGAGTCAGGCCGCCAGAAAGCGGCTTACTTGAAAGCTCTATACATCATGAAATGCTCTCCTACAAGAACACACAAATAAAGTGCAACAACACTAAATTAGTGAAATTTTAAACTAAACACTTGAAAAATGGAGTTCTCTGTCAACTTTTTACATCACCAAAGTCCACAAGATGGAGGAAAAAGTTGAACTTCTTCAAAAGCTTATATGTTGACTGGGGTTAACATATATAACCTCATTAACTCTAAACAATTTCCAGTGTGTATTCCACACATTAACAAAGGTGGAAAGAAGAGCAAATGACAGCCAGCATAGTTAAAAGATGAAGTGAAAGAAGCTATTAGAGCTAAAAAAAAAAAAAAAAAACGCATCCTTCAAAGAATGGAAAAAGGATCTGAATGAAGAAAATAAGAAGCAACATAAGCACAGTCAAGCTAGATGCAAAGCATTGATAAAGAAGGCTAAAAGAGAATACGAAGAAAAACTTGTCATGGAGACAAAAACTCATAGTAACACCTTTTTCAGGTACATCAGAAGCAGAAAGCCTGTGAGGAAATCCATGGGACCATTAGATCATGAAGGAGCAAAAGGGGCACTCGGGGAGGACAAGGCCATAGCGGAGAGATTGAATGAATTCTTTGCTTCAGTCTTTACAGAAGAAGATGTAAGAGATCTACCTGTACTGGAAATGGTTTCAAGAGTGACAATGCAGAGGAACTGAAAGAGATCTCGGTGAACCCAGAAGATGTACTGAGTCAAATCGACAAGTTAAAAAGTGATAAATCACCTGGACTGGATGGTATACACCACAGGGTAATGAAAGAACTCAAACATGAAATTGCTAATAAATCTACTGTCAGTGATCTGTAACCTGTTGTTTAAATCATCCATAGTACCTGAAGATTGGAGGGTGGCCAATGTAATGCCAGTTTTTAAAAAGGATTCCAGGCGTGATCCGGGAAATTACAGACCAGTAAGCCTGACTTCGGGGCTGGGCAAAACAGTGGAAACTATTATAAAGAATAAAATTACGGAGCACTTAGACAAACATGGTTTAATGAAACAGAATCAGCATGGGTTCAGCCAAGGGAAGTCTTGTCTCACCAATATAAATAAATAAATACAAATGTGCTTCATTTCTTTGCAGAGGTGTAGCCAGACCTCGCTGTAGGAGAATGCCAGAGCCAGAGGTGGGGGGCACATTTTATTCTGCTGCCCCACCACTCCCACCACACCACCTCACCGCTCCCCCCGCCGCCTCGTCACTCCCCTCGCTGCCCTGCCGCACCCCCAGTAGTGAATACCTTGGCTGGAGGGAGTCCCCAACCCCCGCCAGCTGAAGCCTTCTCCAGCGCCAATCTCCGGTGTCGCCGCCGCGTTCCCTGCATGCTCAGTTTCACTTAAAGGAGCATGGGCCGTGCAGGTCTTTTTCTGCCGTCATCTACTATGTATGTTGCTATGTAGGACATCAGGAGGAAGAGAGAGCAGGGCAGGGAATGTGGTGACGCCGGAGACCGGCACTGGACAAGGCTTCAGCTGGCAGGGGTTGGAGACCCCCGCCAGCAAAACCAGGGCCTCAGACAAAATTTTGGGAGGGGGGGGGGGGCTCAGGCCCCCATGTCCCCACCTAGCTACGCCACTGTTTCTATGAAGGCATGAATACACATGTAGATAAAGGTGAGCCGGTTGATATAATGTATCTAGATTTTCATAAAGCTTTTGACAAAGTTGTTCATGAGAGTCTCCTAAGAAAATTAAAAAGTAATGGGATAGGAGGTAATGCCCTACTGTGGATTAGGAATTGGTTATTGGATAGAAAGCAGAGGGTAGGGTTAAATGGTCATTTTTCTCAATGGAGGAGGGTGAAAAGTGGAGTGATGCAGGGATAGGTACTGGGACCAGTTGCTATTTAACATATTTATAAATGATCTGGAAATTGGAACGAGTGAGGGGTGTAGAGGGCGATCCTGTTTTTTTAAAGTAATCTGGCCCATTTCCTCTAATGCCTTGAAGTTCAAGTATAGAGTTTTAAATGTAGCCCTGTACTGTACTGGTAGCCAATGAAGATTTTGTATCTGATGATCAGACCTTGCTGTTTCCAGGAGTGTTGAACGTGTCAGTTCCAGTGGCATTGTTTCGCCAATCTGGCATGAAAAATGGTCAACTGTGTCTGCTCCTCTCTCAGCTTGTCACTCTCCTGCTCCTGTGTGCCAGACCCTGGTTATCCTGTTAACACAATCACCCAGGTCCTGACACACAGGAGCAGGAGAGAGACAGACCCTGGCGCTGCCCCCCCCCCCCCCCCCCCCCCCCCCCCCGCAGCCCTTCTACTAATTGGGTTTCTGCCAGGTAATTTTTGTCCTGGATTAGCCACTGTTGGAAACAGGATACTGGGCATAATGGACCATTGCTCTGACCCAGTATGACTATTCTTATGTTCTTATGCTCCCTTACTGTTACACTTCCCTTTTTATACATAGCCTTGCCATCTACTGGCAGAAACAGGAATTGTCTCTTTACCAACTATCCCTAGGGAAGGGGGCACAATGTGTGTGATTTTATTCTCATTACACTAAATAATTAAATGATTATCTTTGTGAGAATACAAATTCCAATTCTTGGGTTATCTCCTCCTTACATCCATGTAACTGCTGGCCCAGTCATAGGCAGGTACTTTAGTAATTGAACCCCAAGGATCCTGTTTAGTAGCATTAAATACTACTTCCGATGTCGCCATATTAGTACATAAGTACATAAGTAATGCCACACTGGGAAAAGACCAAGGGTCCATCGAGCCCAGCATAGGTTTCCTTCCTCTCTCCAGAACACTTTATATTATTATTATTATTGTTATTGTTATGTCTTCATATGTGGCACATCACAGTCAATGTTGACTGTTTTTAACTCCATTAATTTGGGTCCTACCGGAGGATTTCAGAATCAGAGATAGCGGCGCAAACTGAATGTTGTTCAAGTAGGGTCGTTTTTTGCAAAATTGATGGGGTAGTAGTAGTAGTAATAGTAATAATAATAATAATAATAATGACTTTTATAAATTGCAAAATCCTGCACAGCATGCAATGTAAATGCATCCCAGCTCCATTTCTGATCTCAGCTGGATTCAAAGGCGGCTTCGGAATGTTGCGAGTTTTAATCAGATTTCTGAATAAGCATTGAGCAGCCGTGCGATCAGCCAGCTGTCCCTGGAGTATCCTTTTTTCTTGCTTGCTTCAATAGAGTTTTCTGAGTCTATTTACCACATCCAAGACCAATTTCCTTCCCTTCAGCTGCTTTGAAGATAATTGAACGTACTTGCATTGTCTGTCTTTTGAATGTAAACGCTGCCCTGATGGTAAAATCAATGCTTTCTAGGCTGAAGCAGCCTAGGGTAACACATCCCTTCACAGGAAGTCTTCATCCACTGGTCAGCTCCTCTGATCACAGAAAGCTGGAAACTAGCCTTCCCAATCTTGCAATGCATCATGCATTGGATTGGGATTAAATATGAACAACAAAATGCAGGAAGAAATGCACTCCAGTGGCTTGAGAGTGCTTAAAATAAAAACAGGTAGGTAGCACAAGTGTTAAAGGAACCATGGCCTAGCTAAAGTGATAGGGATGAAATTATAATGACATTTGAGGTTGACACTGGTTCCATATCCATAGTTCTCAGCTTCCCAGTTTCTCCATCTATACTATCCTGCCTAACACCTTCCTTCTCTCTTCCCTTACTTAATTTTTGTACACTATCAATTGTATCTGATATCCTGGAATGACTACGTCATAACAAATCTCTGTAAGCCACATTGAGCCTGCAAATAGGTGGGAAATTGTGGGATACAAATGCAATAGATAAATAAAAAATCACTTTCAGGTTTTCAGAAGGGATAGAAACATCTATGAGATATATTCAAATATATGTGTCTAAACAAGCATATTGCTTTGGATATTTGGTTGCCTTGTAGACCAGTGACCACACTGTATGATGAGGACATTCAATAAGGTCATTCATAAGAAACTAGAGCAATATCTTACTATGGATTGTAAACTAGTTAAAAGATAGAAAGCAAAGAATAGGACTCAATGGTCAATCTTCCCAATGGATTAAAGTAAACAGTGAAGTGCTCCTGGGATCTGTACTGGGGACCAGTGTTGTATAACTTAATGATCTGGGAAAAGGAGCAGAAAGTAAATTGATCAAATTTGCAGATGACACAAAAGACTCAAAATAGTTAAAACACCCATAGAAGAGGTCCTTTTACTAAAGTGCTTTAGGCTGTTGGCGTGTGGTAACAGCCAATGTACAAATGCAATAAGTATTTTTGCCATTATTGCAGGTTAAATTGCAATACTAACATTTTTTGCTAAGGGGTATTACTAGGGGGGCATGGGTGGAGAAGTGGCACTCAGTGGTTCCACATTAACTGCTACCTCGTACTGACCCCCGGGCTCAAAACTCCAGCATTGTGTAGAACTGCAGGGCAAAACAACTTCCTAATGCTCAGAGCTAATAGTATGCAAATATAGGTGCACTGTTAGCATTCAGTATTAGGAAGGTAACTAACGGGGAGGATTGTGCATGGCGCAGGCACATAAGACCTCTCTCTGCTGGGCATGCACACAAGACCGGAGCAAGCTTTTTCATGTGCACCCTCTTCTTTCATACCACGCACATAGGGACCCTTTTACTAAAGGGTTGGCACGTGGCAAAAGGCTTGCAGTGCGCCAATCTGTAACTACCGCCGGGCTATCAGATGCTTGTAAATCATGGCCCAGGCACCCTAACACCAGCTCCGAGCTGACGTAAGGTTTGCAGCGGTACAGGTGCCTTTGTTCCCTGTACTGTTCTCTGAGCATGGGGGGGGGGGGGGGGGGGAATGAGCTCATTTACATCATTCTGACTACATTAGCATGCTATTTGCTCTGAATGTGACTGAGTTTGTTATTTCCCACGGTAAGGGTCTTTGAGCATTGTGCGCTTGGAAATGCGGGCAGTAGTTCAGCATTAATGGCCTCTAGCACCTGCATTTGCTTCTGAGCATCGGGACCACTGTGCATGAAGTGAATTTTTAACATGTGATCCATATTGAAAAATGTAGGGACTGCCCCCAATAATTATCACATTTATACCCCACATTTTCCCACCTATTTGCAGGCTCAATGTGGCTTACATAGTACCGTCAAAGGCGTTTGCCCTGTCGGTGGATAACAAATACAAAGTTGTATAGTGATTGTATGAGGTATAAGTGGAGGGTTGGAATTGATGAAGATTGTGTGATGTCCTGTTTGATCATAGTCATGCTGTGTTGGTAGGTGAAGAGGGTTATGTGGGGTTGTTGGGGTAGGCCTTTTTGAAGAGTTAGTTTTGCAGTTAGTATATGTTAGTTTCCTGCATTAAGCTGCCATGATAGCATAATTTATTTATTTAGATTTTGCTCACACCTTTTTCAGTAATAGCTTAAGGTGAGTTACATTCAGGTACACTGGATATTCACAATCTAAGTTTGTACCTGAAGCAATGGCGAGTTAAGTGACTTGCCAAGATCACAAGGAGCAGCAGTGGGATTTGAACCAACTACCTCTGGATTTCAAGACCAGTGCTCTAACCACTAGGCCACACACTCCACTCCAGTCTTCACCACATCTGTGTGATGCTAAATCACCCTCTTCTTCTGTCTCCCCCACCACCACTGAAGCATGCCATCATGCAAAGGAGCACCTAGTCCAAATTTAGAACCCACACACAAGAAGCAGAATGCGCTGTAGTAAAGCCCCAGAATGTGAGACACATCAGCAGGACCTTGACTGGAGAACTGGATCTGGCAATTGAAATTTAATGTGGACAAGTGCAGAGTGATGCACACATTGAAAAATAATCCAATCTATAGGAACACAATACTATAGGAACACAATATCAGCCATTACCACCCAAGAAGATCTAGGGGTCATCATGTCCCATATATTGAAGTCCTCAGTTCAGTGTGGTGCAGCATTCAAAAAGGAATGGAAAATAAAATAGAGTATATCAGTATCTAGCTTATTTTCGAAAGGGAAGGACGCCCGTCTTCCGACACAAATCGGGAGATGGGCGTCCTTCTCCTGAGGTTGCCCACAATCGGCATAATCGAAAGCCGATTTTTTGCGTCCTCAACTGCTTTCCGTCGTGGGAACGACCAAAGTTCACTGGGGTGTGTCAGCAGTGTACCCAAGGCAGGATGGGGGCATGGTTAAGAGATGGGCGTCCTCGGCCGATAATGGAAAAAAGAAGGGCGTCCCTCACAAGCATTTGGTCGACTTTACTTGGTCCCTTTTGTTTCACGACCAAGCCTCGAAAAGGTGCCTGAACTGACCAGATGACCACTGGAGGGAATCGAGGATGATCTTCCCTTACTCCCCCAGTGGTCACCAACCCCCTCCCTAAAAAAAATAAAAAAACATTTTTCCAGCCTCTATGCCAGCCTCAAATGTCATACCCAGCTCCATCAGAGCAATATGCAGGTCCCTGGAGCAGTTTTTAGTGGGTGCAGTGCACTTCAGGCAGGCAGACCCAGGCCCATCCCCCCCCATCTGTTACACTTGTGGTGGTAAATGTGAGCCCTCCAAAACCCACCACAAACCAGCTGTGCCCACATGTAGGTGCCCCCCTTCATCCCTAAGGGCTATGGTAGTGGTGTACAGTTGTGGGGAGTGGGTTTTAGGGGGGGGGTTAGGGAGCTCAGCACCCAAGATACGGGAACTATGCACCTGGCTGGAAGCAATTTCTGAAGTCCACTGCAGTGCCCCTTAGGGTGCCCGGTTGGTGTCCTGGCACGTGAGGAGGATCAGTGCACTACAAATTCTGGCTCCTCCCATGACCAAAGGGCTTGGATTTGGTTGTTTTTGAGATGGTCATCCTCGGTTTCCATTATGGTGAAAAACCGGGGACAACCACCTCTAAGGTCAACCTAAATGTTGAGATCTGGGCATCCCCGACTGTATTATCGAAACAAAATATGGACGTCCATCTTGTTTTGATAATACGGGTTTCCCCGCCCCTTTGCCGGAATGTCCTTAGAGATGGATGTCCTTAGAGATGGTCATCCCCATTTGAATGCCCCTCTATGTCTCTGTATAGGACTAAATATTTCTGTATGTTTGAAATAGGGGTGCAAGTAGATTTTCAACTCTTACCAGTACTGTTCAGACACCTCCTCTCACCCTCACAAAAAACATTCCTTGTCCTTCAACATGAAGGGCTCTGTTCCATGTTGCCAATAGCAGAAAGAATGCCAGGAGGAACACCCAGTAAAAAAAAAAAAAAAACAAAGAAGGTACTAGCAAGATGGATGAAACAATTTATTGAATCATAAAACCCAACACAGCTGTGTTTCAGCAACTGCCTGCATCAGGAATGCTGCCAAATATCCGTAACAGTAGAAATAAATACATGAGCAAGCATATAAAAATGTATAAGACATATCAGTATACATAAGTTATAGAGAATAAAAATATAAACAAGTTTGAGATGAAAAGACCATACTGAATAAGAAATCAATTATCTGAAATCTAGATTGCATTATTCTCTGGTTGCCATGAACCAAGAAATTAAAATTCATCATATTATACATGCTGATATTACTGTCATTGTGAAAATGATTAAAAAGCAGGGTTTTTTTAAACTGTAGTATCACATTTTTTAATTTGGAAAAATGTTTTAATAATAGGAACATTATATTGTGAGATCTACTGTATCTATTGTGCACATACTAATACAATTCAAGACTTTAATCCAATATCTTATTTTGATATATCTGTTTATGTTAACATTCTAAAATAAAATCTTTCAAAAATAAGGAAGATAAAGCTTACCTACCAACTGTTTCATAATGATATTTTTGTAGATGTGAAAAGATCATTGTTTGTTTAAAAATATGAATAATAAAAAAAAAAGAAAAACTTGTAGACTGTGTTCAATAGTTCTGGTTACCTGATTTCAGAAAAAGATATAGAGAAGAACAACAAAAATGATAGAGGATCGAACAGCTAAAAAGGGTAGGGTTGCAGCTCGGAGTACAGAGGGCTGAAAGAAGATAGGAATGAGGTTTATGAAATCATGAGTATGGTGTAACATTATTATGATGAGGAAAATTCACTGCCTATTTCTAGGATGAGCAGCATAAAATCTGTACTTGGACCTGGATTGGCCACTGTTGGAAACAGGATACTGGTCTTGACAGAGCTTCAGTCTGTCCCATACCAATGCTTGTATTCTTAAAAAGGATTTGAGCAAGTTCCTGGAGGAAAGGACCATAAATAATTATTAGCCAGGTAGACCGGAGAAAGCCACTACTTATCTTTGGGACTATACCAGGAATGTGCATTCATTTGAAACAACGTGGAACATGTCAATGACATCTGAACTGGCAAGAAAAAAAAAGCCCCAAATTCATGGTTTTTCTGTGTTGTAAATAGTGCTTACCCTTTGGAAAGTGTGTGTACTCTTTTGTGAAGGGCACAAACAGTATACACTCTTTACAAAAAAATGTGCATTACCTAAAGTGAAAAATTCTTAAACAAAATGAAGATTTTTGATCTGCATATAGTGAGCAGCAAGGAATGCACCTACCCTTTGAGATCTACTGGACATTTCCTAGCGACCTGGACTGGCCGCCGTGTTGGCAGTGGTGTTCCTTGGTCGGCTGCCATCCGGGGTGGATTGCCGCTGTGCACCCCTCAAGTACAGCATCCCCTCCCCCCCAGGTGCAGCATGACACCCCCCCCCCCTCTGGGTACAGCAGCATCCCCCCCCTGGTGCATCACCTCCAAGCCCTCCCCCCCCCCCCAGGTGCATTCTTCTTACCTGCTGGGGTGCAGGGAGCAGCTGCGTGGCTGTCGGCTCTGCCGGTTCCCTGCTCCCTCTGCCCCAGAACAGGAAGTAACAGCAGAGGAAGCAGGAAACCGGCAGAGCCGACAGCCGCACAGCTGCTCCCTGCACCACTCCTGCTGCGTGCACCCGGAGCGGACCGCCCCCACTGCCCCGCCCTCGGTACGCCGCTGCGTGTTGGGCCGATGGTAGTCCCGGAAGAGTGAGCGGTAAGCCCTCATTGGGCTTACTGCCGCTCTACAAAAGGACCCCTAAATAGTCCCTTAATTTTCTAACTCCTGTTATTCTGTCTTATCTATGTGTTCTACCTTTGTTCACATTTTATTGTATTGTGTTGACATTTAAGTAGAATACTGTGCCATACTATGTACTGTTAATTGAATATTTTTACTGTTGTAATTGTTTATTATCTATGTTTGACTTATTCTTGTTCTATACCACATTGGGTGTACTTCTTTGTAAATAACTAAGAGCCCTTTTTACCAAGCTGTGGCAAAAAGGGGCTGACGCTGGCGTCGGCATGCGTTTTACACGTGCACCGAGGCCCCCCCCCTTTTTCCACAGCTGGTAAAAGGGAACTCTCGCTTTCCTACAGGAAATGGCTGTGAGGCAAGTAAAGCACTTGCCATGAGGCCATTTCGGGGGGGGGGGAGGAGACCTTACTGTCATCAAGGTGGCAGTAAGGACTCCTGCGTTAACCCAGCAGTAACCAGGCAGCCGATTACCGCTAGGTACACTTCAGTGCAACAACAACAAAAAAATGTTGTAGCGCCGGAAATGACGGTGCGCTAGGGGTGGGAAGTACTGCTGGCCTTCTGCAGTAGCCCAGCGGTACTTTCTGTATAGCGGGTGGTAAGCCCGCATTGCACTTACTGCCACTTAGTAAAAGGAGCCCTAAATAAATAAATTAAATTAATGCCAATCTACTTGTTTAGAAGGGACTCCATTAGTTGCACTAATAGTATTCAAAATTCTTTTTTTTCCCTAATAACGGACTTGGGAGAATGCATGGACTGCTCTATTTGTTCTAAGTCATGTTCCTTGCGTGTGTGTGAATCCACTGCCAGGAGTGCGATGCAGAAACTTGGTTCTTTATAGTGATCATAACCCTGGTTTTATAACATCCATAAAATTTACTGCCAAGGAAATGAAATTTTAATCATTTCACTTCCCCTCAATATGATAATCTGATTATACTGGAGGAAGTAATGAATACACCGTTTAGAAGGCTCCTTTCAATCCTGCACAGGATTTATCTGAGAGGAATGATAGGATTTCTTCAGCGGTGCTGTGTGTTAATCCAGATGAGAAGAGGACATTTACAGCACATCTGCGTTGTTTCCACATATTTACACAAGCAGACACACCTCTGTCTCTGTTTTCGTTTTCTTTCTTCTTCCATGTAGTGTACATTTCAAATCACCCCTCCCCCCACATACAAACATATTCTCTTTTTCTCCGCTATGTACAAATCCTAACACATTGAGAAATAGTACATTCATGCTCACCCACGTGATGCTTATGCACACACACATACAAATCGCAAAATGTAGATCTATTTCTCAGAGCTCATTTCCAGGGATTAGATCTCCCAAGTCTACCTGCCTAGTGGGTTTTTTTATGGATTTTTCCTCCAGGAACTTGTCCAGTCCTCTTTTGAATCCTACTGTGCTGGTCACCTTGCTCACATCCTCAAGCAATAGATTTGACATCATAATTATTGACTGTGTAATTAAAAAAAAAAAACCTTCCATCCTACTCAAGATTTTATAAACTTTTATCATATGTTTTCTCCAAGCCAAAAAGCCCTAACCTGTTTAGCCACTCTTTTCTTAAGAGAGATATTCTATCTACTTGTTTTTGTTTCCCTTCTCTCAAACTTTTCAACTTCCACTTAATCCAGGGTCACTTTTACCAGTGGGACAAGGGGCAGTTGCCCTGGTCCCCTGCACAAAGGGGGTCCAGCTGTCAAGTTGCCCATATATAATTTATCCCTGAGACAGGTGTCGGCATCTCTCCCTCTCCTGCTCTCCTCCCCAGGCTCCAGTGTCTCTCCCTCTCACTTTTCCTTCCCCTCCCCCAGGAGTTCAGCATTTGTCCTTCTCCCTCCCCACAATCCTCTAAACATGCCTTGATCTCCAGCAGTGGCAAGGATTATGCCAGGTTGCCTCTGGCCTTTCATTTGCCACATCTCACCCATGCAGTAACAGAACGTTGCATCAGAGGAGGCAGGACATGGCAGAAGGACAATCCCAGGACTGGCCAGAGGCAGCCTGCCTTAATTACTGCTACAGCCACCAATCAAGGCAAGTGTGGAGGACTGCAGGGAGGATACAAGAGAGAGAGAGAGAGAGAGAGAGACTGGATTGGGGAAGAGAGTGAAGGAAAGATGTCAGGACACAAGGGGGGGGACCAGTGGAGAGAGAGAGATTGATGCTGGACTCATAGTGGGGGTGCAGGAGGAAAAGAAGGGAGGGAGAGGGACATAGATGAGATGCTGGGCATGGACGGTGCATAATAGGAACAGGAATACAGAGGGGATAGGCACAAAGAGGGACAATGCTAGAAAAGGGATGCTAGATATAGAGTCTGACGTCGGTGCCGGGCAAGATGGTGGAGGCTATTATTAAGAATAAAATTGCAGAGCATATACAAAACATGGACTGATGAGACAAAGTCAGCACGGATTTAGTGAAGGGAAGTCTTGCCTCACCAATCTAATGCATTTTTTTGAGGGGGTAAGCAAACATGTGGACAATGGGGAGCAGGTTGATATTGTATATCTGGATTTTCAGAAGGCGTTTGACAAAGTGCCGCACGAAAGACTCCTGAAGAAATTGCAGAGTCATGGAATCGGAGGTAGGGTATTATTATGGATTAAGAACTGGTTGAAAGATAGGAAGCAGAGAGTAGGATTGCGTGGCCAGTATTCTCAGTGGAGGAGGGTAGTTAGTGGGGTCCCGCAGGGGTCTGTGCTGGGTCCGTTGCTTTTTAATGTATTTATAAATGACCTAGAGATGAGAATAACTAGTGAGGTAATTAAATTCGCCGATGACACAAAATTATTCAGGGTCGTCAAGTCGCAGGAGGAATGTGAACGATTACAGGAGGACCTTGCGAGACTGGGAGAATGGGCGTGCAAGTGGCAGATGAAGTTCAATGTTGACAAGTGCAAAGTGATGCATGTGGGTAAGAGGAACCCGAATTATAGCTACGTCTTGCAAGGTTCCGCATTAGGAGTTACGGATCAAGAAAGGGATCTGGGTGTCGTCGTCGATGATACGCTGAAACCTTCTGCTCAGTGTGCTGCTGCGGCTAGGAAAGCGAATAGAATGTTGGGTGTTATTAGGAAGGGTATGGAGTCCAGGTGTGCGGATGTTATAATGCCGTTGTATCGCTCCATGGTGCGACCGCACCTGGAGTATTGTGTTCAGTACTGGTCTCCGTATCTCAAAAAAGATATAGTAGAATTGGAAAAGGTACAGCGAAGGGCGACGAAAATGATAGTGGGGATGGGACGACTTTCCTATGAAGAGAGGCTGAGAAGACTAGGGCTTTTCAGCTTGGAGAAGAGACGGCTGAGGGGAGATATGATAGAAGTGTATAAAATAATGAGTGGAATGGATCGGGTGGATGTGAAGCGACTGTTCACGCTATCCAAAAATACTAGGACTAGAGGGCATGAGTTGAAGCTACAGTGTGGTAAATTTAAAACGAATCGGAGAAAATGTTTCTTCACCCAACGTGTAATTAGACTCTGGAATTCGTTGCCGGAGAACGTGGTACGGGCGGTTAGCTTGACGGAGTTTAAAAAGGGGTTAGATAGATTCCTAAAGGACAAGTCCATAGACCGCTATTAAATGGACTTGGAAAAATTCCGCATTTTTAGGTATAACTTGTCTGGAATGTTTTTACGTTTGGGGAGCGTGCCAGGTGCCCTTGACCTGGATTGGCCACTGTCGGTGACAGGATGCTGGGCTAGATGGACCTTTGGTCTTTCCCAGTATGGCACTACTTATGTACTTATGTAATAAGGGATGATGCTGATCACAGAGGTGGGATAGGGATATAGAGGAAGAGATATTGGACAGAGCAAGATAGATACACGGAAGGGAGATGATGATTACAGGGGAAGCATAGGGACAATGAGAGGGCAGATTCTGAACATGGGGGGAGACTGGGCATCCAAATAGCAGATGACCTTTAATGTAAACAAGTGCAAAGTGATGTATGTAGGAAAGAGGAGCCCCAACTATAGCTACATGATGCAAGGTTCCACATTAGGGTAACCACCCAGGAAAAGGATTTTGGTGTCATCGTTGATATGTTGAAATCCTCTGCTCAGTGTGCAGCAGCAACTAAGAAAGCAAATAGAATGTTAGGTATTATTAGGAAAGGAATGGAGAACAAAGCTGAGAATGTTATAATGCCTTTGCATCACTTCATGGTGCAATCACACCTTGAATATTATGTGCAATTCTGGTCACTGCATCTCAAAAAAGATGTACTGGAATTAGAAAAGGTACAGAGAAGGGTGAAGAAAATGATAGGGGATGGGGCGACTTCCCTATGAGGAAAAGGTACAAAAGCCAAGAATGCACCCGGGGGGGGGGGGGGGGTTGATGCGCCGGGGAGGGGGATGTAGTGCTGCACCCGGGGGGGAGGTGCGCAGCGGCGATCCGCACCAGGTGGCAGCCGACCTAGGATTGCCACTGCATAAGCCATTACTACTACTACTACTATTTAACATTTCTAGAGCGCTACAAAGTGTACGCAGCGCTGTACAAACACAAAAGAAAGACAGTCCCTGCTCAAAGAGCTTACAATCTAATAGACAAAAAGTAAAGCATTTAAATTTAAAATATTTAAGCAGTCAAGCACAAGAGAACAGTCACAGAAGGACAGAAGATGTTGAAGGGTGGTCAGTGTGATTAGGTGTAACTCTGGTTGGAGTAGTGGGAGAAGGTGATAGAAGAATAGAAATGGGTGAGGTAAAGTAATGAGTGGGTTGATAGGGAGGTTATATAAGACATGTCACTCTAGGGGTGGGTGGGTAGAGGGGTAGGGTGGGTAGGATTAAGTCTAAAGCAGGAGAAGGTATTCTCTGCAGCCTATCTGTGAGATGGAAAATGCTCTCTGAAGCTGCTGCTATAAGTTGTTAGTTTTCTCTCCCTGAAAGAGATCCAAGCCACACCCACGAAGTTCAAACTGTCAGTGGGGAGGGTGAGGGGAGGAAATGGCAGTGCTTGATGAAAAAGAGAGCTCAGTTTGATAGGAGATATACTATAGGATGTCATTCTGAGGCCAGGCTAAGTCTAAAGCAGGAGAAGGTATTCTCTGCAGCCTATCTGTGAGATGGAAAATGCTCTCTGAAGCTGCTGCTATAAGTTGTTAGTTTTCTCTCCCTGAAAGAGATCCAAGCCACACCCACGAAGTTCAAACTGTCAGTGGGGAGGGTGAGGGGAGGAAATGGCAGTGCTTGATGAAAAAGAGAGCTCAGTTTGATAGGAGATATACTATAGGATGTCATTCTGAGGCCAGGCTAAGTCTAAAGCAGGAGAAGGTATTCTCTGCAGCCTATCTGTGAGATGGAAAATGCTCTCTGAAGCTGCTGCTATAAGTTGTTAGTTTTCTCTCCCTGAAAGAGATCCAAGCCACACCCACGAAGTTCAAACTGTCAGTGGGGAGGGTGAGGGGAGGAAATGGCAGTGCTTGATGAAAAAGAGAGCTCAGTTTGATAGGAGATATACTATAGGATGTCATTCTGAGGCCAGGCTAAGTCTAAAGCAGGAGAAGGTATTCTCTGCAGCCTATCTGTGAGATGGAAAATGCTCTCTGAAGCTGCTGCTATAAGTTGTTAGTTTTCTCTCCCTGAAAGAGATCCAAGCCACACCCACGAAGTTCAAACTGTCAGTGGGGAGGGTGAGGGGAGGAAATGGCAGTGCTTGATGAAAAAGAGAGCTCAGTTTGATAGGAGATATACTATAGGATGTCATTCTGAGGCCAGGCTAAGTCTAAAGCAGGAGAAGGTATTCTCTGCAGCCTATCTGTGAGATGGAAAATGCTCTCTGAAGCTGCTGCATTACTAAGATGGACTTGGGAAAATCCACTGCTTCTTTCTAGGATAAACAGCATAAAATCTGTTTTCTCCTCTTTTGAGATCTTGCCAGGTACAATAACTTGATGATCCTTTGTTTTGGTAGTGACTCCTAATTCAGAACCCAGCATTTTTTATACATTCTTCCCAATGTGTGTCACTTTGCACATGTCCATGTTAAGGGCCCCTTTTTTGCAGCGGGTAAAAAGGTGGAAAAAAGAAATGGCCATGTGGTAAGTTTGCACTTGTCATGCGGCCATTTCAAGGGGATTACTTACCACCACCCATTGAGGTAGCAGAAGGTCTCCTGCATTAACCCAGCGGTAACCCCCTGCACTGATAATGTTTGAAAAATTCTGGCAGCTCCAGAAATGCTGTGCGCTGGGGCTGGAACTACCGCCAGCAGCCACGGTGGGCCAGCGGTAGTTCTGGATTGCCGTACCACATCCCTTTAGTAAAAAGGCCCCTAAATTCCCTCTGTCATTTAGATGCCTACACATGACCTTTCACTGCCTCATGTACCTTCTGACAAACTAACATGTGCTTCACATGTACATATACTCTCAGATGTGACTCTCTGTGATTGAACAGTGGAGGCTGAATCCCCAAACTATATGCAGAATCTCTCTCTCTCTCTCTCTCTCTCCCCCCCCCCCCCCCACCCCACCCCCAGCATAAAGGAAGACAAACAGAAATCCATTTCTGAATAGATACATTTGAAATGAAATAAAGCACTGTCTACTAAGCATGCATTTCCTCTGCATGCCTCCTGAAGAAATGAATTTCTGTACCTGAAATTCAGATGCATGATGAAATAAGTATCAGATCCTTCTTCTCTTCTTCTGTTGAATGTGAATAGTCTCATATTAAGCAGTTCTACTCCTGACAGCCTAATCCTTGTTCTTGTCTGTCTAAATTAAAAGGTTCCCAAAGCATGAAAGTATTTTAGAAGTCAGTCTGATACCTAGGAGACACCTTGAGTAGAAAGACACATCTGGACCATGTTAATTATGCAGAAAAAAATCCAGTGGGGCCGTTATAAATGCACAAAACATTAAATATTTCAGCCCAACCACATCCTAACTGGTACGATTAGAGGGAACATCCTTCTTGGGTCCTTGACAGGTGAGATATTTCAAGAACAGACATGGGCTTTTGCAGCAAACTGATCTATGCCAATGCCCTATGCTAGTCATTTTCAAGCTAGGCCTGGTGTGGTCCCATGCCAGTATGGTTTGCAGGACATCTAAAATCAGTATGCATGGGATAGATTTTCTTGGACTGGAGGTAGTACATGAAAATTTATCATGTGATAGTTTGGACTTGACAAAGAGGCCCTTTTACTAAGCTGCAAAAGATGCTAATGCGCACCTAATGTTGCTTAAAATGGCCAACTGCATCCTACAGTAACTGCCAAATATATGTGTGCTAACAGCATGTTAAAAAAAACTTTTTGTGAGGGGGCATGTCAGGGGGGCGGAGAGTGGACACTCTTGTGCTTAACCCTCCATTGCTCCTGGTACAAAATAAGTACCTGAATATTTATAAACAGCTTTGAATGTAGTTGCACAAACCTCAGAAAGGTGGTATATCAAGTCCCATTTCCCTTTCCCTAATCAGCATATCTACATTACTGCATGCCAGGGTCACCGAGGAGGGGGCAAGATTCCCCAGTCCCGGCCTCCAAAAGGGGGTCCAGCCAGGGGCGTATCTACAGGTGGGCCTGGGTGGGCCCAGGCCCACCCAATCTCAGCTCAGGCCCAACCAATTTGTCCTGCTCCTCCAATCCAGTGCAGCCGCACAGGGCCTCGCTCTCTCAGGGGCCCCGCGCTGCCGACTAGAGAACTAGCTCAGCTGCATAGGAATGGGGCAGATCGAGCACCGGATCTGATCCCTTGCCTCCGTGTAAGTCTGGTGTCACCCCCCCAAACAAATACCTGCCACGTGGGAGTTCCTGCTTCCGGCTCGTGTTTTCCTTCCCCTCCATGGCTTCCCTGCCTTAGGCATGACATCACCGCAACGTCACTGGGAATCCCAGCATTGATTGGTGGGGTCACTGCACAAGGCGGCAGAAAGGCTAGAATAGAGAAACGCTGCCGAGGAGAGCAGGACAGGTCTGACTTCTCTTTGACGGTAGATGGTACTCACAGAAGGCAAAAGAGCATGGGGCAGAAAAAAGTAGTTTCAGAAGAGAGCCGGAACTAAACCAGCAGATTCTTTGCTGTGCTGGCAGTGGTAACGGGAACAGGCTGTCTGGTCCGTCACCAATCTGGTCCTTCCCTCTGCAGCGTTCCTACTTCCTCCTGCACTTAAACAAAGTTGCATAAAGGTGAGACGCTACAGAAGAAAGGACTGGTTGGCCCAGACAGCCTGTTCCCGTTACTTCTGCTGGCACCAGCAAAGAAATCAGGCTGGGGGGAGGAGAGACACTGCGCTGGATCCATAGCTGGAGACAGTGGTGTTCCCAGGGGGGCTGACACCCGGGGCGGATCGCCGATGCGCCCCACCCCCGGGTGTAGCGCGCCCCCCCCGGAACAGCGCGACACCCCCAGAGCGAAAGAACCCCCGATCCCCCGGTGAAAGAACCCCCCCTGGGTGCACGCCGCTGGGGGGAGGGGGGTGCCGCGCGCCTGCCGGCTTTTCGTTTTCATTATCCCTCTGCCCCGGAATAGGAAGTAACCTGTTCCGGGGCAAAGGGAGCATGAAAACGAAGAGCCGACAGGCGAACGACACCCCCCCCCCCCCCAGCGGCATGCACCCAGGGCGGACTGCCCCCCCCCCCTTGGTACGCCACTGGCTGGAGAGGAGAGGACAGAAAACAGAGGGGAAACGAGGGAACACAGAGCTGCTGGGCTATAAGGGGGAAGGGAAGATACCAGACCATAAGTACTGGACCATAGGGGTGGAAGGGAAGGGAGGGTAGACAAGTAAATGCATCATAAGGGAGAAGGGTGGGAATTGGAGACAGGGATTTGATGGACCCCAATTTGGGGTAGATGGAAGGGAGAGAGGGGGGAGGGAATTGTTGGATCATGAGGTGGAGGGGATAGGGAGAGCTGGGCCATAAGGGTGAAGGGGAAGGAGAGGCAAAAAGGAAATGCAGCTGGACTAGGGGTGGAGGGGTGGGCAGGGGAGAGAGGAGAATTGTTGTACATGGAGGAGAGCAGTGGAGAGAGGAGATTTGTTGGACATGGAAGGGAGGGAAGGGAAGAAATGCTGGACATGGATGGAGGGAAAAGAGGAGAAATGCTGGGCATGGATAGAGGGAGAGGGAAGACAGAGGAAGCAGATGCACATAGATGGAGGGGTAGGGAGAGAGAAGAATGGAAGAGGAGTTAAGGAAGCAGATAGAGAGCAGCAGAATTAGAGCCTGGGATCAACATGATCAGAAAAACAAAGTCACAAGACAACAAAGGTAGAAAAAATCATTTTATTTTCATTTTAGTGTTTGGAATATGTCCAATTTGAGAATTTACATCTGCTGTCTTATTTTGCAATATATAGCAATGTTCTGTTTTTCTGGTATTGTGCTGCAAAATATACCTTTTTTCCCCTAGGCAGTTTAGAGTCCATCCCCATCCAAAAACCCACCAACAATACATTTTAATGTTGGTGGGTTTCTGGGTGGGAGTGCACTCAGTGCCCAGGTTAAAATTTAAAAAAAAAATCTGCATATCTTTTTATGTTGGTGGGTTTTTGGGTGGGGATGATCTCTTCTGTGCCCAAGTTAACATAAAAAAAGCTTTATATTTAATGTGGGCAGGTTTCTGGGTGGGGGTGGGCTCTGCAGTGGTGTGCTTCAGGTTGGGGGAGATGCCAGACTATGGAGGGATGGGTAGGGGGTAGGATAGGGCTGACACTAAGCTACAGGGGAGGAGTAGGGGTAGAGTGGGGCTGATTACTAGGTATGAGATGGATGTGGGGAAGGGCTGATGCAGGGTTATGGGGATGGATGGGGGGTAGGGAAGGGTAAGGCTGATGTCAGGCTATAGGGATGGTGAGGGGAGTAGGGAAGGGAAGGGTGGGGCTGATGCCGGGCTACAGTGATGGATGGAGTGGGGGATAGTAAGGGAAGGGTAGGACTGATGTCAGGCTACAGGGAGGGATGGGTGGTAGGGAAGGGCAGGGCTGATGCTGGGCTACTGGACAATTTCAAATTTTTGGTCCTTTTTTTCTGTAATTGACGAAGATTTGTCTGTGTTCTGCATGTGACCAAAGTGAGAGATTCTTCTGGCATGTGGTTTGTGTGGGGATCTATATCAATCTGACTTTTCCAATGGGACCCGTATTGCTGTTGCGTATATTCACTGTTGCTTTTTTAAAGGTACTGTTAATGATATTTGTGTGTTCAGAATTGGTGGTGTTAAGGTTTGCTACATAGGCTCTTAGTATGTTGTGGTTTATGTTGATACTGGACAGCAGTTGGGCAGACTGTTTATTAGAAATCCTTCATCAAGTGCACTCTAAGGCATTATTTAGGAGTATTCTAAGAAACGCTACTCATACCTATATACATAGTGCCCACCCATATTAGCTCTGGGCCCACCCAAAATGTCAGGTCTGGCTAAGCCACTGGGTCCAGCACCGGAAAGGTTTTGAGGGAGCAGAAGCTTCTTTCTGTCTGCCTGCTTCCATGTCTGTCTCTCTCCTGCTCCTCTGTGCCAGGACCCAGATGATTATGTTAAGGGGAAAACCTGGGCTCCAGCACAGAGGAGCAGGAGATGACAGGCCGAGGGAGGAGCAGACATAGGAAGGTAAAGGGGCGGGGGGGGGGGGGCAGCCCGAGTGTGTGTGTGTGTGGGGGGGGGGGGGGTATGGCAGCAGGCCATGAGGTGGAGGCAGTCGTACCCTGGGCCCAGCTGTGTCTCTTGGCAGCCCTGCTGCCTGTTAATTGGTTAGCACACGGATAGCACATGAGCCCTTACCACCTACAAAATGGGTTGCAGTACGCACACTTGTGATAATTTTTTAATATGCCCATGTGCCAATGACAACATTAGCACATGTCCACAATACAAAAAATACATAAAGCCATTTCTACAGTTGTGGTAAAAATAGCCTTTACATATGGGAAAGAACAGCAGAAGGGCACACCACGCCACTTTTTACTGCAGCTTAGTAACAGCACCCCAAAATTTCTTGAGGATTCTTAAAATCTTATTTTCTAATATTCCAGTCTCATAGCTTCATTTGCCATTGGGAAGAATAAAAATTTGGTCTTGTAAATTTATTTCCAATTTAAAGATGTATTTTTCTGTGGTATAAATATCCAGGTTTCCTTGTGTGACTCAGAGCAGAAAGGCCTTTTTGACACTTAAGGTCAAAGGTGATTGCTGTGGGAGCAACATTTCTATTGAAATTTCCATTTAATATTTGCTTTCATATCAAGGGAAACACTAGGTATTTTTCAATCTGATTCATTTGGAAAAATATCTTCTAGATAAATCTGTTGCGAGAGAGAAGCAGGGAATAGATCTAGAGGGGCCTTTTTGATATGATATCCAAATCTGATTTTGGACATTTTGCAAAAAAACCGTCCAAAAATCCAGTACCAAACATGGTCATTTTCAAACCGGTAAAAGTCTATCTTTTTGGTTAGAAAATTGCCTTTGGGATGTCTGGTGGCCAGCAGTCTTATTAGACTGCCCACACAGATATCCCATTAGAGCAGTGAGGAAGACTAGGGTGCACTGCAGTGAACTTCATCTAAAAGGTCCCAGGTACACATCTCACCCTGTGAGCCCTTACCGCCTACTAAATAGGTGTTGGTAAGTCGACATGCTAATTTTATTTTTTTATTTAATGGCCAAGCAATAATGGGAACATTAGTGCATGCCCACAAAAATATAGGGGCTCTCTTATTTTAATATGTAAGCAATCTGAAGAAGACTAAATTATGAAAGGAGGAAAAATCCTCAAGAAGCTTCCGAACATCGTTTGTATGTATATAGGAGCTGGACTTCTTCATCATAGGCAAAAAACCTCCATTTCTTTATTTTACTACATGCAGCCAGCCTTAATTCACACAAAATATTTAAACAAAAAAACTTAGCTTTAGCTGCGCAGTCTCTCTTCTTTATGTAAAACAGCTCTGCAAAATCGACAGTGATCAATGCTGGCCATCGTTTCGCAAAGGCTGCGTCAGGATCACAGGTCAAGAAAATATCAAATCCATTCAATTCCGCCGACGGTAGCTCCCATTTACTGGTTTAGTTTACACCAGGGCTTTTTTTGAGGGGGTACTTGGGAGTACTGAGTACCGGCACCTTTTTCATTGTCTGCTAAAATTGACCCATGATCCCCAAGTTTTAATGAAAGAGCTCAAGCTCTACACACCAATTCTGCCTTGTCATAGATTCTGTGACTGGTTCCAGGGGGCCTGGCTATTGTGGGATGGGTCCCTCAGTGATTACCCTACCCCTGAAGGGTGGCCCAGTATTTGAGTACCGGCACCTTTTTTGAAAGGAAAAGCACACTGGTTTATACCAACATTAGTGCATGACCATTAATACATGAACATCTCCAAAAGTGTAGGCAAAAACTTGATAAAACATCCACAGTCAAATCTCTTAATGTTGTAATGTTTCTATAACCTTAATCTTCACCTCAGACCTCAGCGGTGCCACTTGTCAATATTGTTAAGTTTCTTTATTGACAAGTCTTATTGCTTCACCTCGTCATCGGTCACGTAGGTGTAAAACATTTTTCATACTTCATTTGTAACCAATCAAGAATATTTGAAGCGGGGGAGTCGGAGAAACTAAACAAATTCTCTGTAACCTTGGAGGATGTAATGGGTCAGTTCAGCAAGCTGAAGAGTAGTAAATCACCGGGACCTGATGGTATTCATCCCAGAGTATTAATAGAACTAAAAAATGAACTTGCGGAGCTACTGTTAGAAATATGCAATCTGTCCCTAAAATCGAGTGTAGTACCGGAAGACTGGAGGGTAGCCAATGTTACTCCGATTTTTAAGAAGGGTTCCAGAGGAGATCCGGGAAATTATAGACCGGTGAGTCTGACGTCGGTGCCGGGCAAGATGGTGGAGGCTATTATTAAGAATAAAATTGCAGAGCATATACAAAAACATGGACTGATGAGACAAAGTCAGCACGGATTTAGTGAAGGGAAGTCTTGCCTCACCAATCTAATGCATTTTTTTGAGGGGGTAAGCAAACATGTGGACAATGGGGAGCCGGTTGATATTGTATATCTGGATTTTCAGAAGGCGTTTGACAAAGTGCCGCACGAAAGACTCCTGAAGAAATTGCAGAGCCATGGAATCGGAGGTAGGGTATTATTATGGATTAAGAACTGGTTGAAAGATAGGAAGCAGAGAGTAGGATTGCGTGGCCAGTATTCTCAGTGGAGGAGGGTAGTTAGTGGGGTCCCGCAGGGGTCTGTGCTGGGTCCGTTGCTTTTTAATGTATTTATAAATGACCTAGAGATGGGAGTAACTAGCGAGGTAATTAAATTCGCCGATGACACAAAATTATTCAGGGTCGTCAAGTCGCAGGAGGAATGTGAACGATTACAGGAGGACCTTGCGAGACTGGGAGAATGGGCGTGCAAGTGGCAGATGAAGTTCAATGTTGACAAGTGCAAAGTGATGCATGTGGGTAAGAGGAACCCGAATTATAGCTACGTCTTGCAAGGTTCCACGTTAGGAGTTACGGATCAAGAAAGGGATCTGGGTGTCGTCGTCGATGATACGCTGAAACCTTCTGCTCAGTGTGCTGCTGCGGCTAGGAAAGCGAATAGAATGTTGGGTGTTATTAGGAAGGGTATGGAGTCCAGGTGTGCGGATGTTATAATGCCGTTGTATCGCTCCATGGTGCGACCGCACCTGGAGTATTGTGTTCAGTACTGGTCTCCGTATCTCAAAAAAGATATAGTAGAATTGGAAAGGTACAGCGAAGGGCGACGAAAATGATAGTGGGGATGGGACGACTTTCCTATGAAGAGAGGCTGAGAAGGCTAGGGCTTTTCAGCTTGGAGAAGAGACGGCTGAGGGGAGATATGATAGAAGTGTATAAAATAATGAGTGGAATGGATCGGGTGGATGTGAAGCGACTGTTCACGCTATCCAAAAATACTAGGACTAGAGGGCATGAGTTGAAGCTACAGTGTGGTAAATTTAAAACGAATCGGAGAAAATTTTTCTTCACCCAACGTGTAATTAGACTCTGGAATTCGTTGCCGGAGAACGTGGTACGGGCGGTTAGCTTGACGGAGTTTAAAAAGGGGTTAGATAGATTCCTAAAGGACAAGTCCATAGACCGCTATTAAATGGACTTGGAAAAATTCCGCATTTTTAGGTATAACTTGTCTGGAATGTTTTTACGTTTGGGGAGCGTGCCAGGTGCCCTTGACCTGGATTGGCCACTGTCGGTGACAGGATGCTGGGCTAGATGGACCTTTGGTCTTTCCCAGTATGGCACTACTTATGTACTTATGTACATTTCTATTTCAGTTTCACATGTAAGATATATGTACTCATCTTTCAAATGTAGCATAAGGGTTAAAAATGAAGTATGAAAAAATGTTATACCTATGTGACCGATGACGAGGTGGGGGCATAAGATTTGTCAATTAAGAAACTTAACGATATTGACAAGTGGCGCTGCTGAGGTCTCAGGTGAAGAGTAAAGTTATGGAAACATTATAACATTAGAGATTTGACCATTAGTACAAACATTGAAAAATCGGCTATTTTACTGCTGCAGTAAAAATGCCCTTAGTGATTGGGAAAAAACCTGTATAAGGGTGTGCTAGGGCCACTTTTTACCACTGCTTAGTAAAAGGACCCCTAAAATCTTTAATTAAAAAAATATATATATCATTTGCATATTCCTTGTTGCTATCCTGAAAGTTGTACATCTTCCATCACTGTATAAGATATAGGGAACAAAGCTAAGGAGGCTATAGTCTGTGAATAAGAACAGTAGGAGAAATGGTTACAAGGATATGCTCAAAAAAGACCTTCAGAACTTTTACAGCAAACCTACCATATCAAAACAGCACCAACAACTAGAACTGGAATAGCAACAACCCTAACAATGAAAAAGCAAAATGACATTTGGTTCTGCTGCACAGATAGAATCTGTCTCTACACTGCCATTCACCTAAACGTCAGGCCTTTAAATCCAAACCAACCCCCCTCTCCCTTGCAGGCTTTCTGAATAGGCCCCAAATCTCAACCTATGCCAAGTTTAGAGACAAATCAGCCTGCCGCGCTATTCCATTTATTTATCCAGACAGCAGCCTCCTATTCGGAAAGCAAAACTAATAGACTGGAAGAAAAACCTAATAGTTAGTGCTGTGGCCTGAGAACCAGGGGGACAGGGTTCAATTCTCAGTGTAGTTCCTTGTGACTCTGAGCAAGTCACTTAACCCTCCATTGCCCCAGGTACAAAATAAGTACCTGTAAATAATATGTAAACTGCTTTGATTGTAACCACAGAAAAGTGGTATATCAAATCAGAAGCGGAGCCAGGTTGAAGGCGCGGGGGGGAGCGAGAGCAGACTTCCGCCGGTGCGCATTTTAAATGCAACACATTGAGTAAAACATAGGCGCCAGCGGAAATCCATTTGGTGGAGCGGCCACTCTCCTGGTGCCCCCCCCCCCTCCAGCTACGCCACTGTATCAAATTCCATCCCCTAATCTGATATTCAAAAGTATTTATCCGGAGAGCAACACTTGCTATTAGGATAACTACTACTATCCTGGCATGTGGGTGCCTAGTTTTTGGCAATCAGACTGATACTGCCCCCATAGCACCTTCTCATCCACATTAACTGTAAACAGCCTTAACGCACAGTAAAGAACTTTTCAGTGTGGTAACATGCTAGACACACACCCAGCAATCAACGCACAACCTTTGCACTAACCACACATTACGTTTTGCTGTTAAAGCATGGTAAGTACAAGACAGCCCTAGTTTTCAAATGAAAGGTAAGTGCTAAACACCTAAAGATTTTCCATCTATGACAAAATTTCAGTAAGAATAATGGGCACAGATTTAAAAATACGGTCTAACCCCCTGATATTCAGCTGGTGGCGGTCAGCATTTTTTTAAATCACTGATTGTTGCTGGCTAACTTATTCCCCGATATTCAGTGCAGGCCATGTCTGGCCACTGGCACTGAATATCAGGCAGTTTTGGGGGGTGGGTTACAGCCCAGCCAGCCCGCACAACCCTTTCTATTTTTTTCTCTTTACTAAAGCCCCCAAGCTCCCTCAAGCCCCACAAGACCCCCTGCCCCTATCAAGACCCCCTGCCCCTGGAAGACCCCTTACTCCCCCAGCCATGCAGGCAGGCCCTCTCTCCAGGCCTACCTGCATCCCACTCCTCACTCCTGCCCCTTGCGGTGCTGGTCTAAAATGGCTGCCTTGATCACTCCCAGTAGTACAACAGTAGTACCATGATCTGTGGTAGTTAATCCTAGAAACAGAGTTACATAGAAACATAGTAATGACAGCAGATAAAGACCTGAATGGTCCATCCAGTCTGCCCAACAGTCACACTCATTATCAAGTCATGATTAAACCAACAATAAATGTGATATAAAATACTTGATTATTGTCTCTCTTTGGCATTTTTGGTACATAGATCATTGCAGTCACGCCTGGCCTTGTCCTTAGTATCCATCTACTAAAATTGCCCTCAAAGCCTACTCCAGCCATCTTGTCAATTGAAGGATACAGACAGTAAATGTCTACCTGGCACTGTCCTCATGTTCCAAATTACTGGAGTTTCTGTCAAAGCCCTCTCCAGCACATCCTGAGCTGGATTGTCATATTCGGGACCAAGACTATAGAAGCCTGCCCACCATCGACCTTAGTTCTTCACAGCCAGAGTCGCCATCTAAAGCACCACTCGATATGCAAACACACATGCAACCATTTACGTTTTTGCCTTATACCATTCATTTTCTAATTAGAGATTCTTTGTGTTAATCCCATGCCTTTTCGGATTCCATCACCATATTTTTCTCCACCACCTTTCTCAACCACTCTCTCCATAAAAAAAAACAAATTTCCTGACATTACTCCTAAGTCTACCACCCCGCAACCTCAATTCATGCCCTCTAATTTTAACGTTTTCCCTTCTCTGGAAATATTTGTTTCTATATTAATACCTTTCAAGTACTTAAACGTTTGTATCATATCTCCCCTGACACTCCTCTCCTCTAGGGTATACATATTCAGGTCTTCTAGAAGCACTTTTGCTTTGTTGATTTTTTTTCTGTCTACAGATCCAAAGCAAAATGCATTGAATAAAGCTAAGGACAACCTGACACATGAAATAGATGAGATCATGCATCTGAAAGGTAAAAAGGTAGCACTGGGTATATCGAGACTATGAATATAGAAACGGGTTCTAGAGTCTGAAGAGAAAACACGAAAGGATGGTATGATGTCTGGTATCAGCCAAAGTGATAAAGCTTCTACTTTAAAAGCTTTTGTCATTACTGAAATCTCAGGAGAAAAGGGATTCTATAGGCTGATGAGCTGCAGCACCAAACTTATTTGATTTTCTCTTAAATGGGTTTAAAATACATTTCCTTTTGAGTTTCAAAGGAATTCAAGGTGATTTATACAATGAAGCAGTTTAAAATGACTGCCTCAATGTGTAGGTCACATCGGATGCATTCAAAACTCGAGGGTGTACGTAACTTACAGGATTCTGTAATATATATGCAACAGTTTGCACCCCCATCCACTCTCCACCCATGCTCCGCCCATTGACACTTGTTATTTTTTAATTTTATAATTTTTCATCAATCAATATTGCATAAGAGTTCATCTCTCATAGAGAAGCTCCTTGGCTCACTCTATTCAAAAACACGTCACCATTGTAGAACGGCACCTAGCGCATTTAAGGGCCCTTTTACAATGCCACAGTAGAGCTACTGCAGTATTGTCACACGCCAAACTGGCACTACCGTCAGCCTTCTGCAGGAACTTTTGGTAGTGCTGCTCCCTGTGTGCACCATTTCTAGAATGATAGGAATTTGGGGTGGGGGGTTTACCGCCAGTGCTTGCCCAGCAGTAATCAGGCAGTGCCGTATGCTGCCTGGTTACCGCCGGGTTAGTGCGAGAACCTTTACCAGGGCTGCTGAGAGACACAGCCAGGCCCATGGAGGACTGGACTGCAGCACGCATGCCCCCCCATCTGGGTCACCATATCTGTGCCGCACTCCCGCTCCCCCATACTGGCCGCCACTCCCGCATCTTTCTCTCTGCTCCCTCGCTCTGTCCTCTCTTGTGCTGCTCCTCTCCATGCCGGGAGTTGGGACCCGGATGATTGCATTAACGCGATATCACGTTAAATGTTAAATGCAATCATCTGGGTCCTGGGCGGCATGCAGGATTAGGAGAGTGTATATCAGGAAGCAGGCAGGAGGAATCTTGGAGGCTGGGTCAGGGGAATTTTGCCCCCCTGCCCCCACCCCCTTGGCGACCCTGACCCTTATCACCTCCTAAATAGGTGGTGGTAAGGGTTTCCTCGTGGAAATGTCCACGCGGCAAGTGTGCACTTACCACAAAGCCATTTCCTGTTTTTTTGCCTTTTACCCTCTGTGGTGCACAACAAATCCATGTGTTGATGCTACCATGGAGCTTCTTTTACCGCTGCTTGGTAAAAGGGGCCCTTACCCAACTAACTGCTGATTTTTCTCAGCAGTGGAGCACATAAATGGCAAGTAAATTTAAGCGACACTTTATAAAATTGCCTCCTATGTGTACAACTGAGACTTGGACAGCAGATAAGGATTATAGAAACATTTGTCCTCTAGCACTTTCCCTCCTAGGGATCCTCTGTATTTATCACACTGTAACAGGAAAGCAAAAAATAACCAATAAGGTAACATTGGGGTACAAGACATTTTTTAGATATATCAGTGATAGGAAGAAGTGCACAAGTGGTATTGTGAGACTCAAAGGTGAAAGGGAGGACTATGTAGAAGCTGCTAAAGATAAGGTGGAATTGCTTAACAACATTTCTGTTCTGTGTTCAAGCTGAAGGACCAAGAGCAGGACTGCAGAAGACAGACACAGATAGGGAGAGGTAGACCCTGAATGATTTCAAAGGACTATGTCTGTGAGAAGCTGGAAACTAAAGGTGGACATAGTGATGGAGCTCGATGGCATACATCCGAGGGTACAGAAGGAACTTAAGGAAATTCTAGTAGTTCCACTGGCTGACCTTTCCAATGCTTTTCTAGAGTTGGGAGTGGTCGAGGACTGGAGAAGAGCAAATGTGGTCCCTCTCTACAAAAGTGGAATTAAGGAAGAGGTTGGGAACTACAGGCCAGTAAGTCTGATTTCTGTGGAAAGTAAATTAATTAAAATACTTTTAAAACAGAGAATAGTAAAATTGTTGGAATCCAATGGATTACTGGACCCGAGGCAACATGGTTTCATTAGATGCAGGTCTTGTCAGACAAATCTAATTAATTTCTTTGACTGGGTGACCAGACAGTTGGGTCAAGGGAGGGTGCTAGATGTGGTGTATTTAGATTTTAGCAAAGCCTTTGACATGGTTCCACATAGATGCCTAATAAATAAACTGAGTGCCCTCAGTATGGGGCCTTTGGGAGAGATTCTATATATGGCGCCTAAGAAAATCAGCAATGAAATCAGTGCCCACTAAGCATATTCTACAATCTAGGCACCGATTATAGAATATGCTTAGTTGATATTTCAGCTCCTAAATCTAAGTGCATCTATTTACATCAATAAAAATATGGAGAAAACCTCGGCACATAGATTTAGGTGCACTGGGCCATATTCTATAACTAGGCACCTAAATTTTGGAATGTCCACAAAATGCTCATTTTTCCGTCCATAACCATGTCCCTTTTTGCCTGCACATGTTAGAAGTTTGGCGCACATTACAGAATACGCTTAGCAAGTTGTGCATCTAAATTCTGACCAGTACCAATTAGTGCTCATTATTACTTGTTAAGTGCTGTTATCAGTGCTCATTACCTTGTTAAGCTTGTTAAACTGCATGCATTGTTATAGAATATGCACTAATTTCGGCACTGATCTACAGGCGCACTATATAGAATCCAGGGGAAAGTGACTGACTGGGTTAGGAATATGTTGAGTGGAAGGTGACAGAGGGTAATGGTAAATGGGGATCATTCTGAAGTGATATTGCTGAAGGGCTGCCTGGTAAAGTTTGCCTCTTTGCAGATTATACCAAAATATGCAATAGAGTAGACACTCTTGATGATATGGATAAGATGAGGAAGGATGTAGTGAAGCTAGAGGAATGCTCTGGAATTTCGCAGCTTAGATTTAATACTGAAATAATGCAGGGTCATGCATTTGGGCTGCAAAAACCTGAGGGGATGGTACAGTATAAGGGGTGAATAACTTTTGTGCACGAAAGAGGAGAGGGACTTGTGTGTGATCATATGTGATGATTTTAAGGTGGCCAAACAGGTAGAAAAGGCAACGGCGAAAGCTAGAAGGATGCTTGGGTGCATAGGAAGAGGAATGGCCAGTAAGAAAAAGGAGGTGATGATGCCCCTGTATAAGACTCTGATGAAACCTCATTTGGAATATTGTGTACAATTCTGGATACCACACCTTCAAAAAGCTATAAAAAGGATGGAGTCAGTTCAGAAGGCGGATACTGAAATGGTCAGTGTTCTTCGTCATAAAGCGTATGGGGACAGACTTAAAGATCTCAATATGTATACTTAGGAAGAAAGGCGAGAGAGGGGAGATATGATAGAGACATTTAAATACATAAATGCACTGGAGGCGAGTCTCTTTCAATTGAAAGGAAGCTGTGGAACGAGGGGGCATAGCATAAAGGTGAAAGGGGATAGACTTAGAAGTAACCTGAGGAAATACTTCACAGAAAGGGTAGTGAATTCATGGAACTGCCTCCCAGTGGAAGTGTTGGAGATGAAAACAGTATCTGAATTCAAGAGAACTTGGGACAAGTACATATGATCTTTAAAGGAGAGATAGGGAGAGTAGATGGCATGGTATCTGCCTACATTTCTCTCTGTTTCTATTGAACTTTGATACTATGTTGACCTCTAGCATTTCCCCTGAGTGGCTTTTCCAAGCACCCATCACTCTTTCTATAGAGAAATATTTTGTAATAACTACAAAAGTTTAATTTGTCAGGGTCCTGTTTACTAAGCAGTGCTAAGGGCTCATTAGCGTTTTTAGCGTGTTCTAATGATCAGCACACACTAAATGCTAAGTCACCCATAGGAACATATAGGAGATTCTAGTGACTAGCACATACTAAAAATGCTAGTGCAGCTTAGTAAACAGGGCCCTAAATTAAAGGGGTCTGAACCTTCACACACACTCTCTGATTCTCTTACCAATCTTTGCTAGTAATTCAATATTTTACCAATACTCAGGACTTTTTTTGTGGGGGTACTTGGGAGTACTGAGTATCAGCACCTTTTCCATTGTCTGCTAAAATTGACCCATGGTCCCCAAGTTTTAATAAAAGAGCTCAGGCTCTACACACCAATTCTGCCTTGTCATAGATTCTGTGACTAGTTGCAGGGGGCCTGGCTATTGTGTGGTGGGTCCCTCAGTGATCACCCCACCCTTGAAGGGTGGCCTAGCATTTGAGTACCGGCACCTTTTTTGCTAGAAAAAAATGCACTGCCAATACTACTTCAGATAACTTTTTTTTTTCTGTAGTTACTCCTGCATTACATTTAAATCCTAGGTTTACAACTTCAAGTAAAAAGGCTAATTCAGTTCTGGTTTTGTAGGTATGATTTTCTGATGGAAATCAATGGATAAAAAATCATAACTACAAATCCCTACATACAATGGGGCAAAACAAGGACTGCATCAATCTGTTCAGTGCAACAGCAACCTTAATTGGGTTTCTCTAGGAAAATGCAAATTTGCAAATACATTTCTGCTAAACTTGAAGGGTACAACCTAATAGACATTTCTTTGCAAAATCTTAATATACTGTAGATGAGATAACAGGGGATAATAATTAATGATTAGCAGCTGTTGTGTGTAATACAAACCCTCGTTATATCAGTACAAGTGAGGCTATATCTACTGTTCATTGACATAACATAGTAGATGACGGCAGATAAAGACCTATACGGTCCATCCAGTCTGCCCAACAAGATAAACTACTACTACTACTATTTAGCATTTCTATAGCGCTACAAGGCATATGCAGCGCTGCACAAACATAGAAGAAAGACAGTCCCTGCTCAAAGAGCTTACAATCTAATAGACAAAAAATAAAGTAATCAAATCAATTAATGTGAACGGGAAGGAAGAGAGGAGGGTAGGTGGAGGCGAGTGGTTACGAGTCAAAAGCAATGTTAAAGAGGTGGGCTTTCAGTCTAGATTTAAAGGTGGCCAAGGATGGGGCAAGACGTAGGGGCTCAGGAAGTTTATTCCAGGCGTAGGGTGCAGCGAGACAGAAGGCGCGAAATCTGGAGTTGGCAGTAGTGGAGAAGGGAACAGATAAGAAGGATTTATCCATGGAGCGGAGTGCACGGGAAGGGGTGTAGGGAAGGACGAGTGTGGAGAGATACTGGGGAGCAGCAGAGTGAGTACATTTATAGGTTAGTAGAAGAAGTTTGAACAGGATGCGAAAATGGATAGGGAGCCAGTGAAGAGTCTTGAGGAGAGGGGTAGTATGAGTAAAGCGACCCTGGCGGAAGATGAGACGGGCAGCAGAGTTTTGAACCGACCTATGTATACCTGACCTTGATTTATCCTTGCCATTTTCAGGGCATAGACCATAGAAGTCTGCCCAGTAGTTGCCCCACCTCCCAACCACCGGTGCTGCCACCCAATCTCCGCTAAGCTTCTGAGGATCAATTCCTTCTGAACAGGATTCCTTTATATTTATCCCACACATTTTTGAATTCCGTTACCGTTTTCATCTCCACCACCTCCCACAGGAAGGCATTCCAAGTATACCCACCACTCTCTCCGTGAAAGAATACTTCCTGACATTTTTCTTCAGTCTGCCCCCCTTCAACCTCATTTCATGTCCTCTAGTTCTACCATCTTCCCATCTCCAGAAAAGATTTGTTTGCAGATTAATACCTTTCAAATATTTGAACATCTGTATCATATCACCCCTGTTTCTCCTTTCTTCCAGGGTATACATGTTCAGGTCAGCAAGTCTCTCCTTATATGTCTTGTAACGCAAATCCCATACCATTTTTGCAGCTTTTCTTTGCACCGCCTCAATTCTTGTTGCAACCTTAGCAAGATACAGCCTCTAAAACTGAACACAATACTCCAAATGGGGCCTCACCAATGATACCTGCCCCCAAATCACAATACTTGCCCCAAATCCATAGGCAGCAACTCTTACCCAATACATAAAACTTTCTGTCTTACCTTGTTTCTTGCTATCCAATTGTTAACTAGTTGTAAACAAAACCACACCTCAAAAAGAAAATATATGGTTACCAATGACTCAATCACGTGAAAAGGAATTAAATACTCTCCATTCTTGAGTATTGTGGTGTGACAAATTATGTGTGTGTCTTTCTGATGACCTAATGATACATAACCAAGAGGGTTAGCATGATGGGGATAACAGCAATGGGGTGAAAACTGCCATTTTGAGAAGGTGGGAGAAGAAGATGGACCAAAAGACCCAAGAGTACTTGACATTTCAGAGTTGTTTCTTTCTGATGCATTTTGTATGTGATTTAGATCCAGACGCTATCGAGTTGACAGACTGGACAATTGGCTCCCTTTCCATCTTAGGGCTCAGCCTTTGTTCTTAGTGTCTCTGAAACTCCTGGGGCTTCTCAGTAGAGCAGTGATTCTCAAACCTGACCTGAGGGCTCCCCAACCAGTCAGGTTTTCAGGATATCCACAATGAATATTCATGACAGAGATTTGCATGGAGTGGAGGCAGTGCATGCAAATCTCTCTCATGAATATTTATTGTGGATATTCTGAAAACCTGATTCGCTGGGAAGCCCCCAGAACAGGTTTGGTAACCACTAAATTAGAGTAACAGCTCCATTCAGGATTACTTCCCATCTGTTCTATGTTCCACTATTTTTCTCTTGCACCTTGGAGGCAGGTTTGAGGTATTGCAACAATAAAATCATGTGTCAGTGCCTTTATCCCTGCAGGGACTGCTATGATCATAAACATAAGAACATAAAAATAACCATACTAGGTCAGACCAATGGTCCATCTAGCCCAGTATCCTGCTTCCAATAACCACATGAACAATAGATGCCCTCTCCACATTGCATAACACTATTGTAAACCAAAGTGTAAATTGTAAGCCACTTGTTTGTTTTTTGGATAATAGTAGGATACAAGAATACAGAAATAAAAAATTAAAAATAAAATGAATTTATTGTTCAAATAGCAATGTCTTTAACAATTTCCTAAATGAAAAATAAGGAGATCCAAACCTCAATTTCAAAGGAAGTGAATTCCACACTCAAGCTGCCCAAAAAAGGAAAAGAAGCTTCAAAAACAGACTTAAAACAAATAGTTTTTACAGAAGGAAAACCTAAATTCAAAGCTCTGAGAAAACCAACTGCAGATGGAAATACCAACAGCTCGTTCAAAACCCCAGAACAGAAACCAAATATTAATTTAAACGTTAAACAAAGAATGGGAGTCCTCACTAGGTGCTGTTGGCTCATTTCGTGGCACCCTTTATAAAATACTGCTTAGTGTTGATTTTTTTCCAGTGCCCACTATGCACACACAATTTAATTGAATATTGAGCTAATTAGCGCCAATAATTGGATACTAATAATAAATTATTGGCACTAATTGGCAACAAAGTGAATTAACATATGCATCTTTCTAGTTGGTATTCTATAAATATATGTGTGTAAATTTTTACATGTGGATCTGAAACGGGGGCATGGCCGTGGGAGGCACATGGGTGGGGAGTAGCATGGGTGGGTCAGGGGCATTTTTAGAATTTGTGCACACTGTTATAGAATATGGCGGATCCATGCCTCAATTAGACACAAGGATATACACTGTTTCAGTTGGTGTAAATCCTCGTGCTCAAAATTGGGCACGTATCCTGGTGCTAAGTGCTATTCCATTAATGACACCCATCATTGAGCGCCATTTATAGAATAGTGGTTAGCACTTATTTTTTTCACTCCCAAATTTGGACACCATTTTCTGAATTTAGCCCTAACCTCTGGATTCTATATATGGCTACTAAAGTTGTGCATGAAAATTGGCTGAAATTTGCATGCACAACTTACTTGTTTAACAAGCTAATCAGTGCCAATAATTGGGCCACTAACAAGCAGGCACTAATTAGAATGTATGCACGTAACTTTCTAAACGTATTCTGTAAAGTGGTGCTTGTAAATTATAATACGCGGATCTCAAAAGGGGGTGTGGCCAAGGGAGAGGCACGGGTGGGTCATGGGCATTCCTAAAATTTACATGCACTTTTATAGAATGTGTCCGATCTGTGCCTAAGTTAGGGGTGGACACTTACATCAGGTTTTGGTTGGTATAACTGGCCATGCCTAAATTATAGTTGCAGAGATGGGTGCTATGCATATTCGATAAACCACGCCTAACTGTAGGCAAGGTTTACAGAATAGTGCTAAACGCATTTTTTCGGCACTGATTGTTTTGACACCATATATTGAATCTAGTCCTAAGTGCATATCATTTTTGTAAAAGGGCTCGATAGGGGTGATACTGACAGAAAAATAAAAGATAAGCAAAACAATGACTGCATCAGGGTAAAGTCTTCAGAAAGAGACTTCCAAACTTCCAGGTTACCTCTTTTGTTTTATTTTCTGTACCTCACTTATCATTCTAAGTAACTCCTGATATGTGCTTTGTAAGTGGATGACATTTTGGAGGTGTCTACCTGCGTAATACCTCCAGCTCTGTGGAATCGACTGGTGAAGAGAGAGAAGCTGCAAATTGCTTTAACTCCCAGTCAGTGACAGTCTAGTTTTGGGTGCATGTTCCATGGCATGAGAGCAGTAAGGCCAGTCCCAGTAATGAACTATTCGCCCATTATCACCATTCTGAGGGGATTTTCCAGCATACACTGCCTGCTGGGGTTTAATTAGATGAAAGGCTGTGACATATTTCAGAATAGAGCTCATACAGATTTTCTTAATGAAAAGGAGAAACAAATTGGACTCATTAGATGAGCTGGTTTTAAAAAGCGATATGCTCTTATAACAGATTTCTGCTTTGCTTGTCAAGTTCTGAAAAGCAGATGGGGCTAATTATATAAAGTGGGTGCCGACATTTAAGTGCTGTTTATGTATGCAAATGGTTAGGACAATGATATATACACTCGTACGTGTATATATATTCACATAAATTCGGCCTAAGTGCTGTTCTGTGTATGTTACATAGCACGTATTTTGCAGGTTGATTTACATATAGACAGAGTGCGGGTAGAGTGTGGAGTGTTACTTGTGCATCTCTGGTATTTAGGCACAAGCATTTACACCAGCTCTATGGCTAGCATAAACTGTATCCCAATTCACACTAGTGGAGGCAATCTCAATGCACGGGCAATAATCCACATCCAAAATCAATAATCCCAACACTTATAGAATATTTCTTTCTTTCTTTCTTTCTTTCTTTCTTTCTTTTATTGCAAATCCAATTATCTGAGGTTAATAGACAGACCAACATGGGCCATGTTTCATGACTGCATCAGGGGTGGTCGCCAAACCATGAGCTTATCAGCTTAGTTGACATCACATTCTCAAAATGCCAGCACCATTTTGAGAGAATGTGATGTCAACTAAGCTGAGAAATTTATAGTTTGGCGACCACCCCTGACGCAGTCACGAAACATGACCCATGTCGGTCAGTCTGCTAACCTCAGATAACTGGATTGCAATAAAAGAAAGAAGAAATATTCTATAAGCATTAAGATCATTGATTGTGGACACAATTATAGACATATTTATTTTAGTTACATTTGTACCCTGTGCTTTTCCCACTCATGGCAGGCTCAATGTGGCTTACATATACAGGTACTTATTTGTACCTGGGGCAATGGAGGGTTAAGTGACTTGCCCAGAGTCACAAGGAGCTGTGCCTGAAGTGGGAATTGAACTCAGTTCCTCAGGACCAGAGTCCACCACCCTAACCACGAGGCTACTCCTCCACTCCACTCATGTATTAGGCTAATATTATTATTATTATTTCTGCATTTGTACCCCACATTTTCCAATCAAAATTGTCACATTAATGTGGCTTACATTTTACTTACATTTTACATCAGTTAAACATATTACATTGTTGTTGAAAGTGTCTGTATGTCTTTATCTGGTTTCTGATTATAGTTCATTCTTTGTGCTGTGTTGTGGTGTTTTTTTATAATTGTCCGGTGGTATTGAATAGCGATTTGCTGAAAAAGAGGGCTTTCAGGTGTTTTCAGAAAGTTAGGTAGTTGGTCATGCATTTTAGAACTTTTGGTAGTGCATTCCATGTCATGGGGCAGATGTATTGAAGTTGGTTGAGTACGCAGATTTATATTTTATGCCTTGACATTTTGGGAAGTGTAGCGTGAGATAGGTTCTTGCACCTTTTATTACGTTGCACATAGGCAGGTCTATTAGGTTAGTCATGTATTTAGGTGCAAGGCCAAAAAGTATTCTGTAGGTTAGGGTGCAGATTTTAAAGGATATACGTGCTTTGATGGGTAGCCAGTGGCGTTTTCAGAGTAGTGGTTTTGCACTTTTGAATCGATTTGTTCTGAATATTAGTCTAGTAACTGTATTTTGTGCTGTTTGCAGTTTCTTTAGTAGTTGTTCCCTGCATCCTGCATAAATACTGTTGCAGTAGTCTGCACAGGCTATGACCATGGATTGAACTAAGGTGCGGAATATGTCTCTTGGGAAGTATTTTTTTATGCGCATCAGTTTCCACATGGTTTGAAACATTTTCTTCATTGTGGTTCAGATTTGGTTGTTGAAAGATAGATAGTGGTCAATGGTGACTCCTAGGACTTTTAGGTTGTCAGATTTTAGGAGGAGTGTACCCATGGCATTGATGTTTGTGAAGTGTTCAGTGTTGTGTGATGTTGTGAGCACTAGACAGTGTGTTTTTTCCTTGTTCAGTTTGAGCTTGAATGATGATGCCCAGGATTCCATTATGTTTATGCCTGCACTAATCCTGGTTGCAATTTCATGCAGGTTCTTCTTAAATGGTATGAATATTGACACATCATCAGTGTATATGAGAGGGTTGAATCCTTGTTTGGATAGTGTATGGGCCCGGGGGGGGGGGGGCATCATCAGGTTGAAAGCGCTGACTTTCCTTTATAGAATAGGCACCCTCTGGGCGCCTATATAAACACACTGTTAAAGATTTACCCCCATAAAAGGCAATTCTATAACTGGGTGTTTGCAGGTACAAACATGTTGGACCAGATTATTGTTTATCATTTATTAAGTTGGTATACTGCCTCTTTTGAGCACGAGTCAAGGTGGTTTACATACAATTGTAGAGGTACTTGGACTGTCCCTAATAGGCTCACAATCTAAGTAGTATATTGTATCTGGGGCAACGGAGGGCTAAGTGACTTGCCCAGGGTCACACGTAGCTGCAGAGGGAATTGAACCCAGTTCCCCAGGATCTTAACCCTCTGCCGACTGTTAGGCAGCAGTAGGAATCAAACCCGGTTCCCCAGTACCAGATTCAGTATATGGTACCTAAAAATTTGGCGCTGCAAAAATGCACTTAGCACTAGTCTATAAACTTCACCTAAAGTTAGGAATGGTTTATAGAATACACGTAACTCCCATCCCCACAACCAAAATTTAAGCACGACCATTTACACAAATTAACCTTGGGTGTAAATGCCCATGCATAAATTCTAATTAGTGCTGATAATTAGTGGCCAATTATCAGCTCTGATTGGCTTGTTAAACAATTAAGTTGCGTGCACAAATTGGGCACATGGCCAATTTGCATGTGCAACTTTAGTCACCATATATAGAATCCAGGAGTTTGTGTGCAAATGCACAGAAAAGCAGCAGCAATGCAAGTACAGGTGCTATATAGTATTCTATAAGGGTGTGTGTAAGTGCTATAGGTGGCAATTGTATAAATTGGCACCAAGATTTAGACACCCCAGTGCCATGCTCTTAGCACCTATTCTATAATGGGTTCTTTGCAAGATTCTGTTATAGAATACTAATGTGAATCAGCACTGGTGCACCTAGATTTAGGCAACAACAGTTAGCCAAGTCAATGATAGTTGTAACTGTTGGCACCTAATTGTTCCCTGAAGTGTGTATAACTTATAGTATTCTATAAGTTATACACATTCTATAAATGGTGTGCAAATTTCCACATGCAAAATGTTTTGTTATTCTGAGATGCGCATGCAATGTGCAATTAAACTCTGGAATTTGTTGCCAGAGAATGTGGGGAAACAGCTTAGCAAGATTTTAAAAAAAGTTTGGATAATTTCCTAAAAGAAAAGTTCATAAGCCATTATTAAGATGGACTTGGGAAAATCCATTGCTTGTTTATAGGATAAGCAGCATAAAATCTGCTTTACTATTTTGGGGTCTTGCCAGGTACTTGTGACCTGGAATGGCCACTGTTGGAAACAGGATACTGGATTTGACGGACCTTTGGTCTGCCCTACTATGGTAACACTTACGTTCTTATGACAAGCCACTCACACCCTGAGAGCACTCGTGACCTGAGGGATGAAGAGGATGGCAGATCTTGGCTTCTCATTAACCTCAAGGGGATAAAGGCCTACTTTTATGGTTTTGTGTTTTAACATACCGCCTTTCATTTAAAACAGCAAAGCAGTGTACAATAATCAATAAATGAAATTAAAAAGGAACTACAAATACAATAGGAAAAAAAAGTGAAAGAAAGAGGGAATAGGAATTAGTGGAGAGGAGGGCTAAGAAAGAAATAAAATAGAGTAATGAGGCGACAGTTTCCAGATGCTGTTGATAACTCCAAGCTCCAATTAATGCTAGAGAGAGAGAGAGAGAGAGAGAGAGAGAGAGAGAGAGATCACATGCAGGTAAATTCATGTTTTAAAGGCTAAGTGAAATATAAGTCTGGTTTTAAGCTTAGAATAAGAGAGTTCCAGTCATAGATGCTTAGGGAGGGCATTCCAATAGAAAGGAACCAGGCAGAAGGCAGAGGACAGAGTGAATTCTGTGCAAGAGTTAAATACCAAGGCAAAATAGAAAAGATGGTCATCAAGTGACCAAAGGGCACGAGAAGAGAGTATAAGGAATGATTAGGGAGGAGAGATAGGAAGGAACTGGCTTAGTTTCTGACTTCAGAGCTGCCTGTCACTAGTTTTCTTTCTTATATTTTTCCATATTGTCGGCAGCTCCTGCCTTCTCTTGGCTGGCTTCTTCCTAGGCACCCTCTTAGGTGGCATCTCTGGGGACCTCCTTGACTCCACTTAGCTGACCCCTTTTCCTAGAGCTGGGAGTTGTACATTAGCAGCACTACCTTTTCCAGGAATCAGGAACAAGCCAACTAGGTGGTTTATTAAGGACTTAAATATAAATCCACATATGCATCCAGCTTCTCCTACATAAGCACGCAACTATGGAATGCACTACCAAAGGCTATAAAAACAATGCATGACCTAACCATCTTCCGAAAACTACTGAAAACCAACCTATTCAAGAAGGCATACCATAACAATCCATCCTAAATACTAGACAACTAGACTTTACATGAACTAGACAACACCGAACTCCTTACACTAGACTGATAACCTTCGCTGCTACTAATGAAAGTTACGCAATACGCACTACCACTTTATTTCTTATGCCGGAAATGAACTTTCTATAGTTGATTATGAGGCTTATTTTCAAAGCACTTAGCCTCCCAAAGTTCCATAGAAACCTATGGAACTTAGCCTCCCAAAGTGCTTTGAAAATATGCCTCTATCTAACTTATGTTATAATTCACTCTATTACTCAGGAACTTCAATGCAATACCACTTTCCTGCTTATAATCAAAATAGAAAAACGCCTATATTGTGACCCAAATCGGGAGATAGACGTTTATCTCACAAAAGCGAATAAAGCTGTATAATCGGAAGCCGAATTTGGACGTTTTCAACTGCACTCCGTCGCGGATGCGGACAAAGTTGATGGGGGCGTGTCGAAGGCGTGGTGAAGGCGGAACTGGGGCGTGGTTATCGGCCGATCAGAGATGGGTGCCTTTCGCCGATAATGGAAAACAAATATGCGTTTTTAGCAAGAATTTAGGGCACTTTTCCTGGACCCTGTTTTTCCACGAATAAGGCCCCAAAAAGTGCCCTAAATGACCAGATGACCACTGGAGGGAATCATGGATGACCTCCCCTGACTCCCCCAGTGGTCACAAACCCCCTCCCACCACAAAAAATGATGTTTCACAACTTTTTATTTTCACCATCAAATGTCATACCCACCTCCCTGGCAGCAGTATGCAGGTCCCTGGAGCAGTTGTTAGGGGGTGCAGTGGACTTCAGGCAGGTGGACCCAGGCCCATCCCTCCCCTACCTGTTACAATTGTGCTGCTTAATGCTTATTAGTCGTCCAACCCCCCAAACCCACTGTACCCACATGTAGGTGCCCCCCTTCATCCCTTAGGGCTATAGTAATGGTGTAGACTTGTGGGCAGTGGGTTTTGAGGGGGATTTGGGGGGCTCAACACACAAGGGAAGGGTGCTATGCACCTGGGAGCTCTTTTACCTTTTTTTTTTTGTTTTTGTAAAAGTGCCCCCTAGGGTGCCCGGTTGGTGTCCTAGCATGTGAGGGGGGACAGTGCACTACGAATCCTGGCCCCTCCCACGAACAAATGCCTTGGATTTATTCGTTTTTGAGCTGGGCGCTTTCATTTTCCATTATCGCTGAAAAACAAAACACCCAGCTCACAAATTGTCGAATAAAACATGGATGTCTATTTTTTTCGAAAATACGGTTCGGTCCGCCCCTTCACGGACCCATTCTCGGAGATAAACGCCCATGGAGATAGACGTTTTCGTTCGATTATGCCCCTCTTTGTATTCTACTTTACCATTTATGCGCCTTAATGCACTACCACTTGTAATTCTCTATCCGGAAATGGTGATCGCCATTACGGCATAATGTAAGCCACATTGAGCCTGCAAATTGGTGGGAAAATGTGGGATACAAATGCAACAAATAATAATAATAATTATAAAGCAGCTCTAGCATAGTGCTATTTTAGGCTTCCAAACCATCACTGGATGCTTCCTGTCTTTTAGCATGGACACTGGTGTTCAACTTTATCCCAATGCAAAGGCAGCTCTAATGTGAATCTAGCACTAGGTAGAATTGTCACTGCCGGTTTATATTGGAATGGCCAAAGCCTTCATCCCAAGGGAAAGAACTTATGTCAGACTAATAAGGACTTTGAAGCCCTCTTTCTGTGCAGGCTTCAAGCAGCCGGTGAAAGGATCAGAGTTCCACACAGCAATCATTACGTTGCTCCTCTTAATCCATCTCATGGCCATTTATATAATTGACTTGGTTAAGTAATCAATCTTGTATAAACATAACACTATCCACCAATTAAACAGGGACAAGAAGCAAAGTCAGCTGAGCAGCTGAGGATAGGAGGAGGCATAGGACTATTGAAGGAGCCATGAGTTCAGCTCTGAGCTAGGATACAAATGAGGTGAACTTTCTGGTCTGGAGCTGAACCCTATGAAGTACTGTGTGTGTCATGTGGAGGGGCACTTTCAATATAACATCTAAATCCGATTATGGACATTTTGCTGAAAACGTCCAAAATATCAGGTGGCGAATCAGAAAACTACCTCTCTATTTGTTTCAAAATGGCTATTTATGAGATGTTTTGTACCCAATGTGTCTATCTTTTTGAACCCTTTTCAAAAAAAAAAAAATTCCAAGGGAAAAATGCACAAAAGCAAGCCATTGGGACATATGGAAGGCCAGCATTCTTAGTAGACTGGCCACACAGGCATCCCAGCAGAACAGTGAGGCACCATAAGGGGCACTACAGTGGACTTCACATAAAAGGTCCCAGGTACACATCTCACTTTACCCCCTTATATTGTATAGTGAGCCCTTCAAAATCCACCAAAAACCTACTGTACCCAACTGCACACTACTACAATAGCCTTTATGGCTGCAGGTGTCACCTATATGTGGGTACAGTTGGTTTTTGGTGGGTTTTGGACAGCTCACACTTTCCATCACGAGTGTAACAGAGTGGGTATAACTGGGTTTCCTTCTCTATAGTGCACTGCACTGACAACTAGGCTACTCCAGGGACCTGCTTGCTGCTCCAATAGAACTGGCCATAACATCTGACACTGTCATAGAGACTGGTATATACTATTTCTTTCACATCTTTGGCCTGTGGGAGGAGCTCAGTGACCACTGGGGGAGTAAGGGGGGTCATACCTTAATCCCTCCAGTGGTCATTTAGGGCACTTTTCACTTGGTCATGATAAAAAAAGGTCTAGACCAAAATGTCTTTTAGTCCTTGACGTCTTTGCTTTGTTCCATTACGCTCATTCCCACCCTCAAAACACCCCCGAATGCCCCCTTGCGATATGGATGCCCTGCATATGAATTGCTTAGAAAATGTCTTAAAAACGGGTTTTGAAAATAGTGATTTGGACGATTTGGCAAAAAAAAAAAAATTCATCTGCCGCTTTGTGTCACGTTTTGAATGTTTTTCTGTTTCAACATGATTTAGTCTCTTTCAGGTGAATTTTTGAAAGAGAAGGGCGCCCATCTTCCGACACAAATCGGGAGATGGGCGTCCTTCTTGCAAGGCCGCCCAAATCAGCATAATCGAAAACCGATTTTGAGTGCCCTCAACTGCTTTCCGTCACGGGGACAACCAAAGTTCACGGGGGCATGTCAGCAGTGTAGCGAAGACGGGACTGGGGTGTGCTTAGGAGATGGGTGTCCTCGACCGATAATGGAAAAAAGAAAGGTGTCCCTGATGAACACTTGGGCGACTTTACTTGGTCCATTTTTTTCACGACCAAGCATCAAAAGGTGTCCGAACTGACCAGATTACCACTGGAGGGAATCGGGGATCACCTCCCCTTACTCCCCAAGTGGTCACTAACCCCTCCCACCCTAAAAAAATCTTTAAAAATACTTTTTTGCCAGCCTCAAATGCCATACTCATACTCAGGTCCATCGCAGCAGTATGCAGGTACCTGAAGCAGTTTTACTGGGTGCAGTGTACTTCAGACAGGCGGACCCAGACCCATCCCCCCCTACCTGTTACACTTGTGGTGGTAAATGTGAGCCCTCCAAACCCCACCACAAACCCACTGTACCCACAAGTAGGTGCCCCCCTTCATCCCTAAGGGCTATGGTAGTGGTGTACAGTTGTGGGGAGTGGGTTTGGGGAGAGGTTTGGGGGGGTTTAGCACCGAAGGTAAGGGAATTATGCACCTGGGAGCTTTTTCTGAAGTCCACTGCAGTGCCCCCTAGGGTGCCCGGTTGGTGTCCTGGCATGGCTTACAGCCCACCTCTTTGCTACTGCTTTCGACTCCTAACCATGACTCTCTTACTCAACACCCTCACTTATCACCCCTACCACTGCAATTTCCCCACCCCTAGCTGTTTGTTCGTCTGTCCAATTTAGTTTGTAAGCTCTGTTGAGCAGGGACTGTCTTTTCATGTTAATTTGTACAGTGCTGCGTAAGTCTAGTAGCACTATAGAAATGTTTAATAGTAGTAGTAGTAGTAGCATGTCAGGGGGACCAGTGCACTACGAATACTGGCTCCTCCTACGACCAAATGGCTTGGATTTGGTCATTTATGAGATGGGCGTCCTTAGTTTCCATTATCGCCGAAAATCGGGGACGACCATCTCTAAGGACAACCATCTCTAAGGTCGACCTAAATTTCGCGATTTGGGCGTCCCCGACCGTATTATCGAAACGAAAGATGGATGCCTATGTTGTTTTGATAATACAGGTTTCCCCGCCCCTTTGCTGGGACATCCTGCGAGGACATCCTCAGGAAAACTTGGGCTCCCCTTTTGATTATGTCCCTCCAAGGCACTCTTTTTCAAAAGAGAAAAACATCTTAAAAGCGGCAATAAGCGGCAGGTGGATGTTTTCACAGGAAAACATCTAACTCACGATTTTCAAAACTTAGATTTGAGACAGATTTCTCCACAGTTTGTCTAAATCACAGGGAGGCGTGTTGGGGGCATGTTTTAGGCAGTCCCAGAATTTGGATGTTTTTCAGGGATAATGGAACAAGATAAAACGTCTAGGGTAAAAATTGGGATGTTTTTATCTGGACTTGTTTCAATCATGACTAAGTCACAAAAAGATGCCCTAACTAACCAGCTGATCACTGGAGGGATTAAGGCATGACCCCCCTTCTTAATCCCCCAATGGTCATTGACTATCTCCCACCCCCTAAAGATGTGACAGTGACAGTAATACCAGGCTCTGTGACGGCTTTAGATATTGTGGTCATTCCTATTAGAGCAGCAAGCTGGTCCTAGGAATAGGCTAGTGGTCAGTACAGTGCACTGTAGAGAAATAGACCCAGGTCCATATCCCACTCTAACTAATACACTTGTGGTGGAAATTGTGAGCACTCCAAAACCCACAAACTACCTACTGTGCCTATAGATAGGAGACACCTGCAGACCAGGGGCGTAGCCAGACTTCGGCGGGAGGGGGATCCAGAGCCTGAGGTGAGGGGGCACATTTTAGACCCCCGCCAGTCGAAGACCTCTTCAGCACCGGTCTGCGGGCTGATACGTTGTTGCTGCAGCTGATGTGGAAGGATTCTGTTTCTGTGTGAGTCATCCTGATGTCCTGCAGGTTCGGGTTGGCGGCGGTGGAAAGGGGGGGTCAAAAGGGGCGGCGGGGGGGGGCCAGGGCCAAATCTGGGGGGCCCATGCCCCCATGGCCCCACGTAGCTATGCCCCTGCTGCACACCTGAGGGATTTTGTAGTCGTGAACAGCTGGGTACAGTAGATTTTTAGGTGTTCCTGTCTGGATGTCTCAACGCCACCTGAAATTAAATATGACCAAAACCGAGCAACTCATTTTCCCCCCCAAACCCACCTCCCCGCTCCCCTCATTTTCTATTTCTGTTGATGGCTCTCTCATTCTCCCTGTCTCCTCAGCTCGAAACCTTGGGGTCATCTTTGACTCTTCTCTCTCCTTCTCTGCTCATATCCAGCAGATTGCCAAGACCTGTTGTTTCTTTCTTTACAACATCCGTAAAATCCACCCCTTTCTTTCCGAGCACTCTACCAAAACCCTCATCCACACCCTTGTCACCTCTCGTTTAGACTACTGCAATCTGCTTCTTGCTGGCCTCCCACTTAGTCACCTCTCCCCCCTCCAGTCGGTTCAAAACTCTGCTGCCCGTCTCGTCTTCCGCCAGGGTCGCTTTACTCATACTACCCCTCTCCTCAAGACCCTTCACTGGCTCCCTATCCATTTTCGCATCCTGTTCAAACTTCTTCTACTAACCTATAAATGTACTCACTCTGCTGCTCCCCAGTATCTCTCCACACTCGTCCTTCCCTACACCCCTTCCCGTGCACTCCGCTCCATGGATAAATCCTTCTTATCTGTTCCCTTCTCCACTACTGCCAACTCCAGACTTCGCGCCTTCTGTCTCGCTGCACCCTACGCCTGGAATAAACTTCCTGAGCCCTACGTCTTGCCCCATCCTTGGCCACCTTTAAATCTAGACTGAAAGCCCACCTCTTTAACATTGCTTTTGACTCGTAACCACTTGTAACCACTCGCCTCCACCTACCCTCCTCTCTTCCTTCCCGTTCACATTAATTGATTTGATTTGCTTACTTTATTTGTTTTTTTGCTATTAGATTGTAAGCTCTTTGAGCAGGGACTGTCTTTCTTCTATGTTTGTGCAGCGCTGCATATGCCTTGTAGAGCTATAGAAATGCTAAATAGTAGTAGTAGTAGTAGCTCACAACATAAAATCAGGGTGTTAAGGTGGGATTTCTACCTGGGTTCCTTTATGTGAAGTCCACTGCACTGACCACTAGACTGCCCCTTTGATCTGCTGGGATGTCTTTATGGCCAGTTTACTAGGACTGGTGCCACACAGCCTTCCCTGTGGCTTGGTTTTGTTTGTTTTTCTGTATGACTTTTTTTTTTAATGGTACCTAAAAAAATACATACTGAGCACAAATACGTCTGGAAAATAGCAAGTTTTCAAAACAACAACCAAAAAATTGACATTTTTCCATTTCAAAAGTTGCTATGTTCAGGATGAGAATTTTAGAGATTTTCAGCAAAACATCTACAGTTGGTCTTGGAAGTCCTATATCGAAAATGCCCCCTCTACATCTCCCACAGTCAGATACAGATAAACATCAAAAAGATACATTCTCTTGGTACTTTTAAATTAACATTGCTTTCCTGACCCTCCATGGATCCTCTTCCTTAGACTAACACATACAAGGACTTTCTAAATCAGAAAACCCATCTCATTTCAGGTGGCACAACATATATTTATATCCTAAACAAAAATATTTTCAATACCCATCCCAATGTATTCTGGTATTTGTAGTTCTCCAGACTGACCTGTGACATCCTGACATTGATGCTTCATAAATTGTTACTTGTTTGGTACTGAAATGTCAAGTCTCTTCTTTAGTTGTGCAAGATGCTACAGGCAAAATCCTAAAATTGATTCTTTGGCATTCACTATTCTGACAGGATTTAAAAAAAAAAAAAAACCTGAAGAAACAAAGGAGAAATAACAGAACAAATCAACTCTAATGGTCTAATTCAAAGTGGGAATTGATCTGGTTCAGATTGCTGTTTCATGATCCTGCAAGTCAGATTGATTCCAAATTTATGCTGTAAAGGTGAATCATTTCAGCACATTAGTACTCTGCCTCTCCAGCGGAAACAGATGGTATTGTTATTAACTTGTTTATGGGACTGAACAATGCGATTGATTCTTCTTTTTTAAGGCCAAAAAACAAAACATGATGGGGACTTTATAGGCCCAGTCCTTCTGGGATTGCTAGATAAGTGTACATCAGCTAAACCAGAGATGTGATGGGAAAATGTTCACTTGACGATGCTGTGTGTACGAGTAGTACTGACTTTCTAATTTATAAAGCTATGTCATAGGGCACATGGAGGATATTCTTACCTACTACTTTGATAGTGTACCTTTAAAAACTTGCATGCACAGCACTGAAGTAATGAGTGCTAACTTTCGAATTAATGTGTGTAAAATTGATTTCGCTCATCAACATGCATTAAATATTTTTAACAGGAATGTATAAAAAATAAAAAAATTAACATACAAAAATCAGGAATAATAATGAACAATCCAAAACCAACCTGAAAACACTTCATCTGGGTGCATTCCCATTAACTAGTGAAAGTAATAATTTTGAAAGTAAAAGGCCAGTAGTCTTCCCATCTGTATATTATGGTAAGTAAGTATAATGAGCATGTAAATGTGTGTGCTTTGGTTCTAGAATTGCCCCATTCGCAAGTGTGCATGTAAATTCTAGTCTTTTGCATGCATGAAAGAAACAATCCAGCTGCGCACTGTTCTGTTAGTACATGAGTCTTCAATGGCATGTACTTTGCAGGTGGTAGTTCACACGGGAGGAGTTTGGGCCAGTGTGGGTGGGGCACACATGTGCATAAATTCTAGAATACTATGATTTACTTGCATGCTTTCCCAATCTAGGTGCTGCACCTACACTAGGGGGTCCTTTTACTATGCCACAGAAAAAAATGGCCTGTGGTAGTGTAGGTGCATGTATTGGGTGCACGCCGGGCCAGTTTTACCGCATCTATAAAAAATGGCGCTTTTTTAATGGGACAGGAAAAGGGCCTGCAGTAGAAATGAAACCAGCGTACGCCCCAAACCGGCCTGAGCCCTTAACGCCACCCATTGATCTAGCGGTAAAGGCTCATGCGCTACACATGTGGTGATCGGTCAGCACATGCCAAGTGCCGATTACCGCCAGAACCGGTGCACATAGGAGGAAATAAATAAATAATTCATCTACATATCATGGGCACACGCCAAATCTGAAATTACTGCCGGGAGGGTGCGCTGGCCTGGTGGTAGTTTCTGCATGCTCTTACAGCCTACCACAGCTTAGTAAATGGGCCCCTAGGTTCTGTAGCTGGCTAAGGACTCACGCCTACAAACATTCATGTGTGTTCGACCTGTTATGCTAGCATTCTAAAAAGAAAAGTAGGTGTCTATTTTTCTTGACAGAAGTTTCCAAGTTTATTAAAATCTTAAAATACTGCCTAATAAGGAATCTGTCAAGATGGATTACAATAGTGCATAAAATTTAGTAAACACAAAGAGAGAAAAGAAATACCTTAATAAAGAGGAAAGCAAAAAAGAAAGTATCTATGAAGTAGAACCAAACATGGGGCTAAGTACCAAACACATCTGTAAAGAGAAAAATTTTCAATCCTGATTTGAACTTATCTAGTGAATTTTCTAGAAGAAGATATTGTGGAAGAGAGTTCCAAAGAGAAGGAGCTCTAAATAGGTGAACTTCTATAGAAGCACCTTCTTTATGCTTTTCCTTCCCAACTTCTACACTTCACCATGTGGAATTTCTTGTTTACCATTTTTAAATAACACTGATTTTATATTATGTCAAATAACATGTTTTTGGGTAAAGGCACAGTTTAAGTATAATGATAAAGAGAGTTTTATTCCATGTGCTCTTTCCTTGTACCCAGGTGGAACATTATCTCTTTTACCCAACTGAAGAAAAGGATGCCGCCACTTTTGTAGAGAAGGCTAGACGATATTTAATATAAACAGTGTATTTACAATTTTTCTGCATAGCTCAATGGGCTATTGCAGGAAGCATTTCTTGATAAACAATATACAAGCCAGAATGAATGATCAAAACAAAGCAATGTAAAGCAAAGAAATCAGGATGCTATATGCAGACAAAGAAATCAGAGACAGACAAAGAAAAAATTCAAAATGCTTGCTACGTCTTTGTTTCCCTCTAGTTTTATACCGGGCCTCTGACTAATTCTCTCATACAACATTCCTGTGCAAGTCTCTGAATACCACAAACTGTTAATCATGTGCAGAACATCTGCTTTCACTTACTGCTCCCCCTTCTTTCCAGACTTTCTGGAGCCGTGCCTCTGGCTAATGTGGGCCCCATCATGTCCCAGGAGATTTTAGTGTTGAAACTGTTCTTTGAAGCATTCCACTTCCATTTTTTTATGCTTTTATTCAACATTTTTATGCTTTTATTCAACATCCTCCCTTTGAGGACTGATATTCCAGGCCTCAACACATCTGTTTCAGCTCCAGTCTGTTTTCTTACCTCCCTTCTAAATCTCCTCCCCCCTTGTTTGTGGCATTCAGTTTCTGCACGCTTTTTCAATATTTTTGGCTGACATATTAAAGTTCTATTTATTCTGAATTTCAGTTATCATTGTTATTTTAAAAACATCCTGGCACATCTTTGCAAACATGCTAATACATGTTGCATTAAACAGATTCAATTGTACTAGGGTACAAAATTTATATTTCCTTTGAATACAGACAGTGAGCTTCATCAAAGGGGAATACACTGTCATTCATTCTTACTTCTCATTAGTTGATGTGGCATTAAAAATTACACAAATTAAAAGCATAACATTCATTGAATCAGTTGTTACAACATTCTGCATGTAAGTGCACTTTATCGGGGGAATGTGTTCAGTTGTCATACTATTCATCAGACACCAACATGATGTCTGTGGATACTTGTCCATAAGCAAGGCTTGCTTATAAATAGTCTCATTTGTCCAATGAAGGTTTTCATCATCTCTTACACAGGTATTATTGGGATCACAGTCATGGTGCCCACTCAATTTTATCATTGTAGTCCCATATATCATAGCTGGCAAGGACAAGGATGTGGGCACATATGATACAATCAGTCAGATTCAACATCTTGGCCGCTGCAACAAGTCTATTATCATATGTGTTCATTGTCCATTAACAAACAACAACATCCCAATACCATCATGTTTAGGGACATGATGTTTGTTTATTCTTTGTCCATTTCAATGTTATTAATTTGTCGAATATCTGCTAAATGTATCCAAGAAGTATGACCTTCCAGACGGGCAGAGGTCTGAGTAAGGGCCGTGATAGCAAAAGGCCCTACATACACAGGATCCTTCCATGTTTTATGTGTAAAGTTCTTTCGCAGTACTAGATCACCTACTTTAAAAGCACAAACATCATTAGTAGTCCCTGCCTGTGATGCTACATTTGTTCGGATCATATCACTTGTCAGGTTCAACATAGGTTGTAGCTTTTGCCAGTACTGAGCTGTGCTATCAGTACTTGCTGTCTGCATCGGGAAAAAATGACGTCCTGTCTGAATTTGGAATGGGGTCAATTTAGTACGCCCATTAGGTTGGGCCCTTATAACCATCAAAGCTAATGGTAACAAATCAAGCCAGGTATATGGTTTACCTGCTGTTTCCTTGTTTAAAGCCTTCAGTAATACTCTCAATTTAGTTTTTAAAATACCATTGTAGCGTTCCACCAAACCATTGGAGGTGGGGCGATACACTGATACTTTTCTGTGTGTTAAACCCATAATCGTTGCCATTTCTTTCAAAACACTGTTATTAAAATGTGTCCCGTTATCAGAAATTATTCTAGATGGACACCCATGTCTTGGCATAATATGAGTTACCAGGCATTGTACCACTTCATGTGCTGTCTCCCTTTTACATGGAAATGCTTCTACCCACCTTGAAAAAGCATCCACCCAAACTAACAAATACCTTTTTCCCTGCACTGGAACAATCATATCAGTGAAATCCATATACCATTCTTTTGCTGGGCCTTCTGGTATTGGAAGTGTCCCAGGTGATATTTTAGGACCTCGCTTAGGTATGTTAATATTGCATACCATGCAATTCTGCACAACCTGTTGAACCAAGTTATCAATTTTCAAAGTCCAAAATCTTTGCTCAAACTGTTGTTTCATTGTATCTTTATTCCAATGCATGGTTGCATGCCACTCAGCCAATACCTTAATCGCCTGGCTCATTGGCATACAAGGTAATCCTTCTTCTGCATTAAACCATTCACTTCCCAATTTCGTACATCCTCTCTTCAACCATTTTTCACTTTCCTGTCCCTCTGGCTGCCACAATTCAATCTTATCTACATTCGTAAGTGGCCCTTCCTGTGTCTGTCTAGTATTATACAAAATCTTTTCACTTTGCTTAACCACCTCCATTGCTGCTGCATCAGCCATTGCATTACCTAGTGCCTCAAAGGTTGGCTTTTCAGTGTGGGCCGGGGTCCACACAACTGCAGTTTTTCTACCTTCACGTTCCCTTCTTGCCAAAATTTCAAACAGCAATTTCCAATATGTGTAATGTTGTAAATTTTTACCTGCACTGGTTATCATCCCCCTACGCTGCCATTTTAATATATGATACTGTAGTGAACTTGCAACATAACCACTATCAGTATATATAGTGACATTTTGAGTCATATCAGTGTGTTGTAAGGTCGTAATAACGGCTAAAAGTTCAGCATGCTGTGCAGTCTGGTTAGGAGGGGTTTTATATTGTACTTGTATTATCTTTCTTAGATTCTCATCTACCTGCACGCAGGCAAAGCCTGCAACAGTCCTTTCACAAGCTCCATCTGTAAACCATATTAATCCATCAGATAAGGGTTCAAAAGTAAGACAGTGAAATGTAGGGATTTCTATAGTATCGATCTCACCCTCTAGATTGACAGGAAAAAGCAGATCTATCTTATTTCTCTGTTCTTTAGTTAATGGTATTATTCTTATATCTTGTCCTAAAAGTACTGCTTGATATTTTCCAAATCTAGTGGCTGTCAATGCTGTTTGGCTAGGGCTCAACAGTGTTTTAATCGTGTGGTTGGTATGTATTACAATAGGAACAAAAGGCATTTGTGCTCTCCATTTACCTACTGCAGCCACTATAGCTGTCAGTAACTTTGGTATTTCTTTCATTCCCTTTTCCACATGATTAAAAGAGCCTGACAAAAAAGCTACTGGTGCATTTACTTCATTGTTTTGATTAATCATAGCTGCCCAACTATTTCCCATGTCTTTTACCCACAAATGCACAGGTGATTGGATATCTATTACTGCTAACGGTCCTGGAGATAATAAATCCCTCACAATCTTAGCCAGTACCATCTTATCCTGCTCTTCCAATACAATGAGTGTATTCTTTGGTGTAGCTGCGGGCAGTTTCAAATGTTTATACAGTCTCATTACTTTTTGTGAATAATTTGGTATCCATTGTCTGCAGTAATTTAACATTCCCAAAACAGCACGTAACTGGGTAACTGTTTGCGGTACCGGGGTTTCATTTAAAATAGATATAACTTCCGGTATAATGACCTTATGTTCTGCTGAAACATTTTGTCCTAAAAAGGTGACAGTAGACTGAGCTATAACACATTTTTCCCTGTTACATTTATATCCTAACTCTCCTAATAACAAAAATAATTTTGTAGTCCAATCTAGGCATTCTGCTTCAGTCTCAGCAGACAGTAGAATATCATCTACATAGACAAACAATGACACCGTGTCAGGCAATTGACTCCTGAAATCCTTTAAATCCATCATTAGTTGTTTTGAGAATACCGATGGACTATCAGTAAAGCCTTGAGGCATCCTAGTCCACCTGTATGCCTCATTCTGTACTATAAATGACGTCAAATCCCTAGACTCTGGATGAAGAGGTATTGAAAAGAATGCATTAGACAAGTCAATAACAGTGTTATATGCATATATATTCTGGGTATGCAAAAGTGTAGCAGGATTTGCACAAATTGGAAATTGATTTTTTGTAACCTCATTTAGCTCTCTTAAATCATGTACTATCCTTACATTGTTTTCTCCTTTCGGGACCGGAAACAATGGGGTATTGTACGGGGATACTGAAGGTTCAATAATACCACATTTCAATAATTTATCAATGTGTTCCAAGGTTTTGGATACTAATTTAGGTCGTATGGGGTAAGGGTCTTGCTTCGGCCCCTTTGCCCCTTCTATTAATTCTATCTTATGGGGTTTTGCATTTATGGCTAGTCCATATGGTGAATCACTTGTACTCCAAATATGTTGCGGTAATTCTTCCATAACCCTTACTTTATTTTCATTATTCAACTGTTGAACCATGGTGAGCAAACTTGGTAGTTCTTTATTTCCAAAATCTAAACACAATCCTAATTGAGACAATAAGTCTCTACCACACAAATTTACTGGGCAATCAGGTGCCACTAAAAAGGGTACCACAGCCTCCCTTGAACCGTGCGGTTGGCATTCCAAGCGCACCAGAGTCGGTTCCGTTAGCCTTTTTCTTTGTTCTATCCCCGTAAATCCCACTGTTGTTCTATACTGATTTGAAAGCTTAACTCCCAGTGGTTTTGCACACAACACAGAGGTACTCGCCCCTGTATCTATCAAAAATCTCACAGGAGTTCCATATTTGCCAATTGTCAATGTAATAAAGGGTTCCCTTGTGTCTAATCTGAAAATCATTCCCTCCTCCTGACACTGGTCTGCTTCCAGTCAATAGCATTGGTCTGGAGTATTCTGCCAAGTTGGAAAAGCATTTACAGTACCCTGTCTCTGTACTGCAGCCCCTGGTCCCTGTGATTGCATCGCTGGCTGCTGTATTGCAGTCTGCGGGGCACTCACAGGCATCCCTATTACTTGTGGCATCAATCCTTGCTGCGTCTGCATTTGTACTTGGGGCATTCCTGCATTCTGATAACATTCTGAAGCATAGTGACCAAATTGCTGACATCCCCAACATTGTACATGTGCCCTCCTGTTAGGTGATAGTCCTGATCCTTGCATCCCTCGACCTCTACCCCTGCCTCTAACCATGCCTCGTCCCCTTGGTTGGTACGGCCGGCTATATCCCGGTTGTACATAGTAAATGACCTGTGGAGGTGAGGCAGAGGGTGTTACCCAACATTAATAACTTCAACACGAGGCATTGAATCCCAGAGACACATAACCAGGTTTCTGCATTACACTACAGTGTGTTCTTCTTGATCTTACGCGCTACGGCCACTTCTGGCCTGTGTAGAATTATTCTAAGACCCTCTGTCTTGGCAATGTAGTTCTATTGACTGTTTCGAGAAGTCTAGATCTGTTGGTGAAGTCTATATTAGTTGTCCCTTACTGAGCTGCCAGCTGTCTCCGTGTCATTTACGACATGTTGAACTACCACTTGTCTCATTTTAAATTACCTTCTATAGGCATCTGGACTGAAAAAATAATTAGGAGAAATTCCACAGAGGACAGATGAAGAAAAACACAGTGTTGACAGTGTCAATTTTGATTTGACATTAGTTGGCTTTTGATACCCTAGACCAGAAGTTCCAAAACATTGATTTGTGACCCCAAATAGAGTCACCAAATCATTAGCTAGGACTGTGAGTGCATCCACGTGGATTAAAAATTATACAGCTGCTTATGAAGGTGGCATCACCTCCATTAATATTTGTGTTCTTACTGATTTGCAAGCTTCTCCCATAAAATTAGATCAGTTTTTCTCACTACTCATTCCCCTCTCCCCCTGTGCCCAACACAACTCCTCCTGCATTCTCCCCACTCCTTTTTGGTTACCATCTAAGGTTATGTAATTTTTCAAATGGTAGAATGGAAAAAGAATTGGGAAGCTCTGATCTACACTGTTGGGCCTGGCTAGAGCTGTCAGACTTGATAGCATAGTTTATCACTTCTTTTCTTTAATGCATAAAAACAGCTCTACCATTTTCTCCTTGAACATTGAACCTTTATTAACTTATATGGAAAGGAACCTTTCAGTATAATATTTTTCACTATTTTGTTAATATTGCAGAAAGCTACAAATACATGACTTGTTAAATCTGCAGGAAGGAGCTGAATTATTACTGGAGGACTGCTGAGTTCATAGATTAGTTTTGTCTTTACTCTCCTGTTATATAAAGGATCTGTGTTTTTCCAGTTTACAGTTTCCCTTGTTTTTTTCTTCCCTCCCACAGTTTTCCTCCTACCTGTTTTTTCATCAACTTCAGGGGTTCTCAACCCAGTCCTCAGGACCCACATGCAAATTTATCTCATGCATATTCATTGTAGATATCTTGAAAACCGGACTGGGTGGTATGGCCCGAGAACTGGGTTGAGAACCCTTGATCTACAGACATAAGAGTAAAACTGATTTTATACTGCTTCTCCCAGGAATAAGCAATGGATTTTCCCAAGTCCATCTTAATAATAACGTATGGACTTTTAGGAACGTGTCCAAACCTTTTTTAAACTCTGCTAAGCTAATCGCTTTTATCACATTCTCAGGCAACGAATTGCATGTTGTGTGAAGAAATATTTTCTCTGATTTATTTTAAATTTAGCACTTAGTAGCTTCATTGCTTGTGCCCTAGTCCTTGTATTTTTTTAAAAGAGTAAACAAGCGATTCAGATCTACTTTCTCCATTCCAGTCAGGATTTTACAGCCCTCTGTCATATCTGCCCTCAGCCATCTCTTCTCCAAGCTGATGAACCCTGGCTCCTTTAACTTTCCTCACTGGAAAGTCATCCCATCCCCTATATCATTATTTGTCACCCTTTTCTGTACCTTTTCTTATCCCGCTATATCTTTTTAGAGATGTGATGAACAATATGAAATGTTTTTTATTTGTAAACTGTTTTGTTGTTTCTCAAAGTCATTATATGAAACTGTGATTGTAATTTGTCTAGCAATAGTCCCTCTGAAGGTATAGAAAAAGGGCAGGACATGTCTCTCCTAAGCAGCCAAGAGACCTGTGTTATCTTTACCGAGTGCATATATATCACCCATCATTTTTGCCTTCTTAAATAGATCATGGTAACCCCAGGATTAAGCCATCTCTGAACAGAAAGTCAAGGTTTACCCTATAAATCCCAAAATGCTTTATGCCCCAATGTCTGGTAGTATAGCTTAAGCCACTAATAACTGAACACAAGAGATGGCCCCAAGGTCCCGTAGTGGAGCATGTCCTACCAACCATTTAGATTGTAAGCTGTTTTAGCAGGGACTGACTTTTCGTGTATGGTGTACAGCACTTCGTATGCCTTGTAGTGCTATAGAAATGATAAGTAGATAGATAGATAGATAGATAGATAGATAGATAGATAGATAGATAGATAGATAGATAGATAGATCTGAAGACAAGAGACGGCCCTAGGGTCTAGTAGTGGAGTCCATCCTCCGAACACTTAAATATAAGAAACTAGTAAAAAAGGCCCGTTTCTGACACATATGAAACGGGCGCTAGCAAGGTTTTCCTCATAATGTGTATGTTTTGGAGAGTGTATGCGAGAGTGACTGTGTGTGATAGAGAGAGTGAAAGTGCAAGTGTGTGTGTGTGTGTGAGAGAGAGAGTGAGTCTGGGTGTGAGTGTGTCTGTGTGAGAGTGTGTGTGTGAGAATGAGAGTGTGTGCAATTGCGTATGGGAGACACAGTGTGATAGAGAGAGAGAGAGTGTGTTTCACACAGATACAGTGTGTGCGAGAATGAAAGTGTGTGTGAGGCACAGATTGTCTGTGAGACTGAGTGTATGAGACCAAGCGAGTATGTAAGTGACTGTGTGACACATAGAGAGTGAATGTGATACACTGTGAGACATAGAGTGTATGAGAGTGAGAGACAGAAACACATTGTCTGTGGGAGAGAGAGAGAGTGTGTGTGAGAGAGAGAGAGAGAGAGAGAGAGTGTGTGTGTGACAGAGATACCTCCCTCCCTCTCTCTCTATGGTGTCAGGCCCCCCTCTTTCTCTGGTGTCTGAGATTGCTGCCACTGCACCTAAGCAATTGGTGTGCTGGAAGAGAGGAAGAGAGAGAGAGAGTGTGTGTGTGTGGGGTGGGGGGGATGTGTTGGAGGGGTTCAGCTTGGAAGAAGAGGGGTGTGGGGGATTCAGGATGCGCTGCCAGATGAAAGTGAGAGAGTGAGTGTGTGTTTGTGGGGGGGGGTGGGGTTCAGGAAGCAATGGCAGATGACAGAGTGAGGGAGTGTATGTGTGTGTAGGGGGGGCAGGGGGTACAGGAAGCGCTGCCAGATGAGCGAGAGAGTGAGTGTGTGTGTATGGGGTTTCATGAAGCGCTGCCAGTTGAGAGAGAGTGAGTGTGTGTGTGTGGGGGGGGGGGTAGGGGGGGTTCAGGTAGCGCTGCCAGATGAGAGATAGAGTGAGTGCGTGTGTGTGGGGGGTTTCTGGAAGCGCTGCCAGATGAGAGTGTGGGTGTGTGTGTTTTGGGGGTGTGGGGGGTGTGTTGGGGGGGTTCAGCTTGGAAAAAGAGGGGTGTGGGTGGTTCAGGAAGCGCTGCCAGATGAGTGAGAGTGTGTGTGTGGGGGGGGGGCCGGTTTTTAAAGTTTTGCCAGATGATAGTGAGTGTTTGTGGCGTGTGTTCAGGAAGCACTGGCAGATGAGAGAGTGAGTGAGTGTGTGTGTAGGGGGGGGGGGTTCAGGAAGCGGGGCTAAATGAGAGTGAGTGAGTAAGTGTATGTGTGTGTTGGGGGGGGTTCAGGTACGGCTGCCAGATTAGTGAGTGACTGTGTGTGGGGGGGGGGGGGTGGCAGGGGTTTCAGGAAGCACTGCCAGATGAGACAGAGTGATTGTGTGGGGGTGGGGTGCGTGGAGGGGGGGTTCAGGAAGCGTTGGCAGATGAGATTTTGTGAGAGTGTGTATGTTGGAGGGGTGTGGGGGGGGGGTGTTGGGTGGTTCAGTTTGGAAGAAGAGGGGTGTGTGGGGGGTCTGGAAGCGCTGCCAGATGAGTGTGGGGGTGGTTTATCAAGCATTTGCAGATGAGAGTGAGTTTGTGTGTGTGGGGGGGGGGGGGGGGTTCAGGTAGCGCTGCCAGATGAGAGAGTGTGTGTGTGTGTGTGTGTGTGTGTGTGTGTGGTGGTGGTGGGGTGGTTCAGGAAGTGTGGCTAAATGAGAGTGAGTGAGTGTGTGTGTGTGTGTGAGGGGGGGGGGTTCAGGAACAGCTGCCAGATTAGTGAGTGACTGTGTGTGGGTGTGGCAGGGGTTTTAGGAAGCGCTGCCAGATGAGAGTGAGTGTGTGTGTGTGTGTGTGGTGGTGGTGGGGTGGTTCAGGAAGTGTGGCTAAATGAGAGTGAGTGTGTGTGTGTGTGTGGGGGGGGGGGGGTCAGCAACAGCTGCCAGATTAGTGAGTGACTGTGTGTGGGTGTGGCAGGGGTTTTAGGAAGCGCTGCCAGATGAGAGTGAGTGTGTGTGTGTGTGTGTATATGTGTGTGTGTGTACGTGGTTTCTGGAAGCGCTGCCATATGAGACAGAGTGTGTGTGTGTGTGTGAGGGGGGTTCAGGATGCGCTGGCAGATGAGATTTTTAGAGAGAGAGTGTGTGTGTTGGAGGGTTGTGGGGGGTGTGTTGTGGTGTTCAACTTGGATGAAGAGGGGTGTGGGGGGGGTCTGGTAGCGCTGCCAGATGAGTGAGTGAGTGAGTGTGTGGGGGCAGGGGTTTGTGGAAGCGGTGCTTTGAAGATGAGTGAAGGAAGCGCTGCTAGATTGCAGGGGTTTGTTTTTTTGCCTTCACTGCCTCCTCCGCGCGATGTCCCCCCCCCCGCCGCCGCCGCCATCCCACCCAGCACGATAGTCCCGCTGCCGCCACCATCCCACCCACCGTTGCGTAGTGTTGCTGGCGGGGGACACGAAACCCCGCCAGCATAAGTCCTGTCTTCAGACTCCGGCGTGATCTTCAGCATTGCTAGCCTCTGCTGGGCGGGGTTATGTGCGTCTGACGTCCTGTACGTGCATTACGTCAGACGCACAGAAGCCCTGCCTGCAGAGGCTAGTAATGCTGAAGATCACGCCGGAGTCTGAAAACAGGACTTATGCTGGCGGGGTTTCGTGTCCCCCGCCAGCAAAGGTACGCGACGCTGGGTGGCTTGGGGGGGGGGTGTTGCACCTCCTGTTTTTTGTGGGATTTCTTTTCTTCTGTTGAGGTTTGTTGGTTGTTTTGGGGGGGGTGGGGCGTTGCGCGAGGGGGGCGGGGGTGTTGGACCTCGGTCATTCTCTGGCGGGGCTCCATTTTATCTATGTAGCTTTTGGGTAGTTTTCTAGGTTGGTAGCCAGCGTTTCCTTGGCAGGGGGAGGAGTAGGGAAACACGCTCCGCGTGTTTCCCTACTCCTCCCCCTTCCTTGATGCGGTCCCTTCTTTCATTTTTCTGTTGGTTTTCCGCCCTCGACGTCATGACGTTTGATGCGAGGGCGGGGCAGCAAGTCGTTCAGTGGCTTCACCACCACGAACTTACGAACCGTTCTGGGAGTCTGAGTGACTTCAGAACGTTGTCCTCAGAACGTTGAGGGTGCGTTTTATTATATTAGATGGCCATAGAGCCATTGTTGGGGTGGATAGCTAAAACAAAAGACACCAGAAGCTGTCACAGGTAGAGGGGAAAGAGAGAGGAAGAGGCAGGGGACAAATGCTGCAGTTGACAAATACTGTCTAGCAGTCACAGGTCAGAGACATGAAAGTAAACATTTTCTTTGGTTTCTTGCACATCCTTTTTTTTAGAAGTCAGTTAGGGCCTCTGTCTTTATGCACAGGGGGATGAAGCTGTTAGTTGACTGTAATAGAAATGAAACAGAGTGACAATGAGGACAATGGGAAAATAAAGAAAGAAATGATAGAAGTTCGAAACAAAATGGAAAAGAACATGAGAAATGTTTTCATTGCAAGCTAGTAACTTACTCAGCTAGGAACTAACGCTGCCTTGAACTGGAAGTGCTCTTCAGCCTTTTCAAAGTGTTCATGGCCTGATGTCATTCAACCACTCTGCCTTTGAAACACCATATCACTGATCTACCTTTCAGAAATACCAAATGAAGGCATCATGATCTTTTATTTGGAAACATATCAGGACACCATCTGATGCTGTGTGAAATATTTCTCTACGTTATAAGATTCTAGTCACTGTACTTGTTACAAGTCATTTCAAGTTTGGTTTAAGACTGTAGCCTCAAATTGTATGAAGTATGGTGGAAGCGGATAGTCCTAAGCTATTTAGGGTGCCTTGATCATTTCCATTGCAGGTTAACACTGCAGAGCCATGAGGGATTTGGGTCATGGAAATGATCTTTCTCCTGAAACTCACAGGCACTCACATAACAACAACAAAAAATGAGCAGAGGCCCTCTGATCCCCCTCTCTGGTCTCAAACCCCATCCCTTCTTGTCCTGATCCCCCTCTTCCCTCTGACTATGAGACTCCAAGCCCCCCTCCTATGACTATGCAAACACCCCACCACCACCCATCCCCCCCGGGGCCTATTTTCAATCCTTAGTAGTTCAATGGGGGGAGGGAGTGGAAGCAGGAGCAAAGCCCACTCGCTCCTGCCCCTAAAGACTGCCTGTCCAAAATGGCTGCCCTGACCTATCCTGCTTGTTGGAGGGTGAGGGGATGTTTGCATGGTGGAGGGAGAGGGGGGCTTGGAGTCTCAGTCAGGAGGAGGGGAGATCAGAACCAGAAGGGAGGGGATCTGGGTCTAGAGGAGGGGATCAGATGGCCTGTGTTCATTTTTTTCATTATGTGGATCCCATCCGATATTCAGCCGGGGCCCGCATAACTGTCTTATAAGGGCCCTGGCTGAATATCAGCTGGCACCCGCATAAGCTCCAGTGGCTAGCATTCAAACAATTAGTTTTGGATATTCAGAGCCAGTACTTGCATGTAGCCTGGCACTGAATATTCAGGGCTAATTTAGCCAGCTACGGTCAGTGTTTAAAAAAATCACTGACTGCCACCGGCTGAACATTCGAACATGTATTTTCATCTATCACACTTCTACTGTCCTGTGCCTTATTTATCTCATCCTACAATAACTACAGTCGACTGAAAGTATTGACTCTGTTAATAATTTATTTCATTTTCTCAATGAGATCTTTATTTGTTATGATGAAATGTAAACAATGGTGTGTGAATCATTTGCTAAAGAAAGTAAAGAAAGGCCTCGGTCAACGTCTTATACTGTAAGCTTGAAAAGTAATGTGTCACTAGCCTTTGTTCTACCATTCGTCACTCTCTTCTCCAAGAGTACCTTGGCATTTTATTCCAAATTCACCTCTTCCTATCAGTAATAAGGGATTGCAGGAGCCACCATTGAGATTTATTCATTACACAGTACTGACTTCTATACTGCCCTGAAAAGCCAAAACACAGTAACTGTTGAGAATGTAAATATGAGAAAAGTCCAAAAGATCTGATCTCTTTGAATAAATTCTCATGATGTAATTCTTAAGCAAAAAATAATACAGTACTGTGTTCTGGAGTAATATATCGCCCATTTATCCAGAGATACTCTGTTTTAGACCTTTGCTACAGGCTTGAAAATGCATCCAAATGTTCAATGGTTTCCACCTTCCTGGACATCTGAGACTTGGTGCAAGTAGGCAACAATTCAAGACATATCTGAAAGCTCACTGCTTTATGAAGGCCTTCCATGAGGGATAACTATGGACTTTTTTCTAAACAGTTATCCTAAAGACTGGAAATGTTTTTGTAAGAATATCAATGGGGCGAATGTTATGATGCACTGTATTTGATGAATTTATGGGGGGGGGGGGGGGTTATGTAACCCACTTTGGTTTAAAGCAGGGTATAAATATGAAAAATAAATAAAAATATTAAGAAATACACAGTAATTACAGGATATCTAGTGAGTTAGCGTAGGTTCTGACAGAAATCTGAGTTACTGTGACCTTTCTTTGCTATTTTTGGGACACAGACCATAGAAGTTTACTTAGCGCTGTCCTTACGCTTTAATTGTAACCACAGAAAGGTGGTATATCAAATCCCATCCCGTTTCCTTTGCATCACAACTACAGTAATTGCTATCCCAGTCTATCCGATCTGTCTTACCATATACAGGGCATAGACTGGCACTGGTCTTTGTTCCCCACAGCTGGGTAGCTTTCAAAGCACCACTCCTGCCCATCATAACACATCTACCAATATAATAGTTCTAAATCATACCAGTTTCTTCATACAACATCACTTTCGCAAAATGACAGGTATTTAGCTAATGCAAAATTATAACTAGTACTCCTGTAAATTAATACAAAGGAAATGCCCTCAGATTAATCCAATCAGTCATATAGTATTCACCAGGAGACCCCTCAAAGGTGAATGTATATGGAAATCTATATTACCGGGTCATTTCCAACTACCACACCAAAATTCAATAAACAGTGTTAGTATCCAAAAACAAAATCAAAATCATTCATACAAGAAGCAATGATACAATAAAGAACAACTATATATAGACGGGAGCACTGAAAAATTACATCTTATAGTGCATTGTGAGTCAGAGTAATTTTTTCAAGCCCTCCAAACAGCGAGTTTTTTTCTCTCACAAACTCTCTTATCGATGCCCCCTCATAAATTATAAAAATCGCCCGACCACAGGGTTTTATCTCAGAAGACTGTATCAAGGACTCAGGTGGCACCTCCAAGACTTGAGCCTTCATCAATTGGCTTCAAAGTACACAAGCTGTCGACCTCAGGGTACTAGATTTTCCTGCAAAAGATGGCGCAATAGCGTTTTATAATAAATGCTCCCAAAGGGCTTAGTGCTGTTATGTAAAGCACAATGTGATGACATATGATTAATCCAGCCAATCCTAATAAACATTATAAACCACATTGATAAATCATACTGATGAGAATCTCCCTCCTGGCCCTTCCCAAGATACATATGATGCACCGTCAGGAAGTTTTACGGGTACTGCAAGTAGAGCACAAACCCCACAAAGCTCCACTGGGTTTCACATGCCTGCGTGGTCACATTGACGTGCATGCTCACACGTGTACAAGGAGAGGCAAGTTGACTGGCATTTGTGTGCGTGCGTGCCTTTGTGCATTATTGTGACATATGCAGCCCAGCTGAGCTTTGCAAGGCCTCTTCTCTACCCACAGTAGTGGTGGGGGTCACTGGATATGAGGGCCACAAAAATGGACTGTAGGGGCTATCTGTAAGTTATGTGTATTACTGGGAGACACATCTATGTCTTACTCGTGCTCTGCCCACACGCATGTGCTCCTTGCATTTACAAGCTAAGGCAGTTGTGTGTGTAATATAGTTGAGCATGCATCTGACACCTATTTGCATAAGTGCACATCATGGGCTACATTTTACATATGATGACTGAAAAATCTGCTTGGTAAAAAAATACACCTAGGTGTATTCTCTAAAAAGTATGCCTAAATTTTATAGAATAGGCTTAAATTTCTGCACGGTATATAGAATATTCACTCTACCGCTCCCCAGTATCTCTCCACTCTTGTCTCTCCTTATGCCCCCCCTCGGGTACTCCGTTCTGTGAATAAATCTCTCTTATCTGTTCCCTTCTCCTCTACTGCTAATTCCAGATTCAGTTCCTTTTATCTCGCTGCACCTCACACCTGGAATAGACTTCCCGAGCCTGTACGTCTAGCCCTATCTTTGGCCGTTTTCAAATCCAGGCTAAAAGCCCACCTCTTTAATGTTGCTTTTGACTCCTAACCGCTACTCACTTGCCCTGTACCCTTTATCCCCATCTCTTTAATTCCCTCACCTCTTAGTTGTTCTGTCTGTTTGTCTGTCTTATTTAGATTGTGAGCTCTTTGAGCAGGGACTGTCTTTTCATGTATGTTGTACAGCACTACGTATGCCTTTTAGGGCTATAGAAGTGATAAATAGTAGTAGTAGTAGAATATGCTGAGCACCTCTCCATGTGACCAAATTTGATTGTGTCCATTTACGCCATGTTTTACTTGGCATAAATCCCAACATCTAAATTAGATACAGAACGGGTGTAGTCTATAATAATGCGCATAGATTTTAGAAATACCCACAACCCACCCATGGCCACATCCCTTTTCAACTATGCACTTAGAATTTAAAAGCACCATGCTACAGAATACACTTAGCAAGTTGTATGCGTAAATCTTAATTCATGCCAATTAGTGCTGATAATTGCTTGTTAACATCCAATTGATAGCACTGATTCGCTAGTTAACCGATTAACTTATGCGCATTATTATAGAATACACTTCAATTTCTGCATTGAAATTAAGGCGCGATATATAGAATTTGGGGGTATATGTGCCACTGTTCTATATACAGAAGAAGCAAATCCTCACAGAGTAGGAAACGTTGAACACAAAAGCGAAGATGACTCAAAAAGGGCAGACAATGCTTCAGATGAGCATAAGTACATAAAAGTAACCATACTGGGTCAGACCAACGGTCCATCTAGCCTAGTATCCTGTTTTCCAAACAGTGGCCAAGCCAGGTCACAAGTACCTGTCAGAAACCCAAATCGTGGCAACATTCTATACTACAAATCCCAGGGCAAGCAGTTGCTTCCTATGTCTGCCTCGAGAGCAGACTATGGACTTTTCCTCCAGGAATTTGTCCAAACCTTTATTAAACCCAGATACGCTAACAGCTGTTACCACATCCTCCGGCAAAGAGTCCCAGATGGTCTATGTTTGATTTGAAGCAAACAAAACTCAGCACAGCTGTGTTTTGGCCAATCAGGAGTCTTTTAAATTGCATTGAAATGTCCACTTGGAATGATGTCTATAATCGGTGTGAGAAAAACGAGCAAAATATAAAGTGTTCCATGCGCTGAAACAAGTGAGATCTCACACGAGCTTCCATATAACATATATGTATAAATGGCATCTAACATTAGGTGCCAAGATATAGAATGAGGGGGGTAATGATTTGCTCTGAGTCGCACAGAGGGTTTTAATTTGATAAAGTTGAGATCGAAACCCAGGAATTTCTAAATACCCAACAACTACACACACAAACCACCACACCTCCTCCTCTGTTTCACTGGATGTTGCACTACTCTGTTTCACCTCCGTTTTCTGTTGTTGATGGGTGGTAGCCAGCAGATGATTTCACTTCATCCTCACATGACAGAACAGGGCACTGGGCTCACCATTCTCCAGGTGTCTGTCCTCCTGAATGTCACACGTCTGTCCTCACCTTGTTGCAAGCTTGAAAGCTTTCATTATTGCCTCAGATCTTGATTTACCACTTTCGTTTTTCACCTTCTACCCTTATTACAGAATTTTTCAATGTTCTGTCATATTTAAATCTTGTCTCCAGCAGCCGGCTGAACTTAGGGGACATTCATTTGCACATAAATAATGACCTGGACTCCAGCGGATCTCCATTCTGATCTCTTTTACATTTTTGTCTGCCTCTCTCGACACAGTAAATTCCCCGACTGCGGGTGAAAGGGCAAACCTTTGACTTCAAAATTACACATTCATTTCTCTAATGCAGTTCCTGAAAACGGGCATCTTATCTGCCTCCGAGGGGGGACACATCAGACTCTCTCCAGGAGATTATTCACACTCTAATGCCACTTTTAAAGGGCTGTGGTCCTGCAATAGTACACACTGAAGCCCACAGTCTCTTTTAGTTAGTTCCCACTGATTCCTTCGGTCCAGAGACTGCTTTGTGAATTCCTTATACAATGAAATCTGTTCATGGTACTATGCAGTCACTGAGGAGCAAATTCAATAAACGTCACCGAAAAAAAATTCAGCATTAAGCTCTCTTCCATAAAGGGCACACGCTTTATATAGAATAGCATTTAGCCCAGATCCCCTGCCTAAATTTTGGGCACTGGACTCGAGCCTGCTGAAACCTGGTGTAAATGCTGGCGTCCAAGTTAGGCAGCATTCTGTAATTCTGTGTGCAGCTCTTTAGAACACCCTGACACAACCATAGCCAAGTCCCTTTTTGAGATACATGCCATAAAAGTTAGGCGCTGTGCCTTATAGAATAGCATGCATCTGAGCGCATGCATGTACAGATTTTAATGAGTGCCAATTAACATCAATAATTGGTTGCTGGCACCCCGTTATGATGGTTCAGAGCTCATTATCTAATTTATTTGCGCTCACATCTCAGAAGTGCACCATATATAGAATCTTGGGTGTGAGTGATGAATAGCTTATGAAATCCCCTATTAGAAAAGGTTCCCTGGAGAGACACAGGGGGGAGTGACCAAGATGTCTCCGGGTGGGAGAAGGCCCAGCCCGTGGGGAGTGATTGATGTGAATGGCAGGGAAATGAAGAGTTCCCTGGGAGAATGAATGACAAGGAGGGAGGAGTTACCCAGGAGGGTAAAAGTATAAGTTATGTCCATAGGGGGCATCTTTTGCCAAGAGACCAGGAGAGAAGGGGGGTCCTGAGGGTAGACTGTGACCATTGGCTGTAAAAGGAGGTAGCTACTCCATAAAGTGGCAACTGGGAAGGAGGTTGCACTACAGGTCGGTAGAGAAGCCCAGCCAGGGAGTAAGGGGATTTTTCCTGCCCCCAAAGAGACCAGTAGACCAAAAGGGCCCTTTAAGGTGGGACCAAAGGGCCTGTAGTTTATGGGGGGAGGGAGAGCCACTGGGCCCTCGGGCACTGCCTGGATGCCCATATGGTCAGTCCGTCCCTGGCGACTGCAACATCCTAAGGGGGAAATTCTATAACTCGGAGCCTCAGTCTACATGTCCTGATGCCATACACTTAGGCATGAATTCTACATATGGCACGGAAAAATGGTGCTGAAAAAGCATTACTCTGTAAGCTGTGTTTAAAGTTGGGTACTGTTTAGAGAATAGCATTTATGCCTGGAAGTCGCATCTAACTTTAGGCGCTGCCGTTTGCACCAACTGAAATGTACTGTCAATCTTTGTGCCTAAATTAGACACGTTTCCCTCTTATTCTATAACTACATGTGTTAATTTTAGGAATCCCCCATTCGGCCCATGATCTTACCACTTCTGCACCCCCATTTTGAACTTATACCTAAATTTACATGCTTGTTAACAAGCTAATTATATTGGCACTAATTAACTTGTTATTCAATTAAATTGCACATGAAAATTGGGCATTTGACCAAATTTGGGCACATAGCTTTTAGCAAATTTTATAGAATTAGAAGGTTAGCACCAGTTCTATAATGGCATTGGCACCAAGATTTCATTATAGAATACTAGAACAAGTTAGCATTGACATGCCTACATTTATATGTGCCCACTTATGCCAGGTCTATGGGTGTTGTAAGTTGGCTTGCCTACATGTATCATGCAGTGCATAAGGTGTGTGCATAAGTAGGTGACATGCCCATGTCCCACCCCATCGCAGTCATACACTATCACACTTATGTATTCCCTTATAGAATAGAACATAGTGTACTTGCATGTGTAAATGCAAATTAAGGTGCCAATTCTTACATGTAAGGAGCTTGTAAACTCACTACAGTGTAAAGTGACATGAGCTGAAAATGGCATATTTGGGGTCTTAGAGCATGTGTAGATTGCATAAGAACAGAAGAATAACCATACTGAGTCAGAACCAATGGTCCATCTAGCCCAGTATCCTGCTTCCAGCAGTGACCAATCCAAGTCACAAGTATATGAGAAAATCCCAAAGAGTAGCAACATTCCATGCTACCAATCCCAGGGCAAGCAGAGGACTTTTCTTCAGGAACTTGCCCAGACCTTTTTTTAAACTCAGATATGCTAACTGCTGTTACCACATCCTCTGGTAATGAATTCCAAAAGCTAATTATTCATTGAGTAAAAAATATTTCCTCCTATTTGTTTTAAAAATATTACCATGTAACTTCATTCCCTGCCCGTTCCCTAGAGTCACGATTTGGAGATGCATTCAATATGGGGTGATTTCTCTGACTTTAGTTCAAGGTGAGATACATTCAGGTACAGTAGATATTTTCCTGTCCCTGGAGGACTCCAAATCTAAGCTTATAACTGAGGCAATGGAGTTACATGATTTTCTAAAATCACACAGACCAACAGTTGGATTAAAACAGGACTTCCCTGGTTCTCAGTCCAGTGCTATAATTTATTTATTATTACATTTGTATCCCGCGCTTTCCCACTCAAAGCAGGTTCAACGCGGCTTACATAGTAAAAGGAATACAGAATATTGTTAGTGAGAGTAAAAGTTAATTATACCAGAATAATAGACGAGATGAGTAGGTAGAAAAAGGCAATGGAGAGTAGGGGAGTAAGGTGGGAGATGAAGTCTGGGTCAATGTTGTTATCATGGTAGTGCTTTCCGGGAGGGTAGGTATTCTAAGATCACACAGTGTTTCTTAATAAAATATTTGGAACCAACCAGCTGGAATATATTTCTCACATTCTACTGCTCTCAGCACACAGCATTACTATTACAATTACCTTTTTGTTTTGATTACTGGAAAATTAAACAACCTGTTTAGAAGAAATGCAGTGGTGGAACACAAGCAGTAAACCCAGAATCCTACATTTTAAGACCAGATCTTGGGAGTCTCTGATATTATTAACAACAACAAAAAAAAAGGAGTAACCATTAGGCTACTCCTCCACTCCGACTAACTTTCATCCAGGATGACCTTAGTTGGGGTGTGGCCCTCCTCTCCCCACTCTTCTGTTTCTTTTTTTCTCCCTTTCCCCCTCCCCCTAGTAATAATCTCCCAAAGGCAGGAGACAAGCAGCTATTATTACTTCCATCTGCTGCCACCTTCAATCTGAAGTCTCAACATGAGCTGCCTGACCTGTAAAAAGTACTTAACTAGAGACCATGGCCTGCTGGTGGCCTGTTGCCAGTTATGATTATGGAAATGTAGGATTGTCCAATAAAAGGTCATCCTGCATGTTTGGCTTCTTCTCGCCAACTAGAAAATCTCTTTTTGTTTTGCATTTGTGTTTCTATATATAGTTTTTAAATTCATGCTAGCCTATACTGCCTCTTCTCTTTAAATAATAAGCATTTCATAAATCACACTAGTGCAGGATTCCTGCCTTTGCAGAGTCCATAAGTTGACACTGAACAGAACAAGTTACCCTGGAATGGTCCACCGGGAGATTTAATTGATGCTGCATGAATAGCTTTCATTAAATTCATTTTCACCTATTCCTAGCTATTAATTATAAGGGTAACAGGCTGGAGAGGGCTTCAATGGCAACTCCAGCAGCTGGATCTTATGGACAGGGCCGGGTGAACTTCTATGGTCTATGTCCCAGAAACATTAAAGAAAGACCATAATCAACTATATAATATCACGTTCATTGTTGATTTAATCATGAATTGATAATGAGTGTGACTATTGGGCAGACTGGATGGATCATTCAGGTCTTTACCTGCTGTAACTTACTATATTACTATGTTTAATTTTTTAGCAGGTTGCAGAGGTTGAGAGCTCAAGTAGGCACCTATTTTAGCCTATTTTACATAGATGCCTAATTCTATGTGTGTTTATAAAATTGGTCTACAAGAGCTGTGTAAATAGTGGTTAAAATGGAGCTGTGGACATTTACACCTGCTCAGGACAATGTCATAACCAGATGGCTAATTTTAGGTGGCACTGAGCCCAAATGGGTGGGTATAAAATTATCTAACTGCCCCACCCTCCTCCTTGCTCTCCATCCTACCCCTCCCACCCGAATTTAATATACAAATACCTGAGCTTGTGGGATTCCCCAAGTCTCTACAGCTGAAGACTCCTCCTGACAGAACTCTGTAAAGCTGAGTGGCTGGCAACAGTGCTCCAGAGCAGCCTCCATCAGCCCCCCCCCCCCCCCCCCCCCCAAGGTCATGCACAAAAACAGCACATCTAGATTGACCAGGAGGCGGTAGATCAATTAATGACTTCTGATGTGCAATTGACTGCTTTTTGGAAGATTCACGGGATATAATCACTTCTAGATCTACCTTTCTGGTTACATTAATTTATGAGAGTGATAAGTCACTAGTTCTAAAGAATTATTTCCTGAAGAAAGATGTGAGCTTCTGTGGTGCAAAGTTTAATGTTTTTCCTGATGTGTCCAGGGCTACACAACTCAAGCCTAGGCTTTTAAAAGCCTGAAACTGAAACCTCAAGTTGTAGCTCTGTGAACTGCTTTTCTCCTTAAGTGTCCTTGTAAATGTATCATCACTTTTCAGGGGAAGAAGTTTATTTTTTGGGAATCTTTGCAGTTAGAATATTTTTGTTAGAGTCCTGAGAAATGATTATATTGGATGGGAGTTTGAGTAGAAAAGATGTTATTGGTTGGGGTTTCATTAGTTCTTGTGTCTTTTTGTAAGGTAACTTATTCCTCCCTTGATGTAGGCTTGTAAGTTTGTGCAATGACTTGTTTACTTAGACTGGATTCTTTCACATGCTTTTTTTCTTTTTTTTTTTTCTATGTGATGGAAATGATGCAAAAATTGCTAATAATTTTTTTTTTTAAACTGAGCATGCACAGGGGATTGGCAGCCACTCCAGGGCACTGATGCCAGCTATCCAGCTTCAAAAAGTTCTGGTTAGGAGTATGTTGAGGATCTCCACCAACCACAGCAAAGGAGCCAATTTTGGGTGGGCCTGAGCCCATAGTGGATGAGCCTCTGCCCCAATGGGACCCCTGTGGTTACGCCACTGGCTTGGGAGCAGGGGTACACGTTTGCTTATATATCCCCGGGTTATATATATGGCGCCTAAAAATCCATGCAAAAATCAAAGTGTATTCTGTAATAATGTGCATAACTTAATTGGTTAACTAGCTAATCAGTACTGTTAATTGGATGTTAACAAAAATTATCAGCACTAATTAGCATTAATTGAGATTTACAAGCACAACTCACTAAGTGTATTCTATAACGTACTGCATCTAATTACTATGTCGCATAGAGGGGCATAATCGAACGGCACCGGCCAAATCGATGGTCGGCCATCTTCGGGGCCGGCTCCGCAAAGGGGCCGGGCAAACCGTATTTTCGAAATATGGTTGGGGCCGGCTAAATCGATCACCGGGTTTAGAGCAGGATCACCGGGTTTACATGAGATGGCCGGCTTCGTTTTCCAGCCATAATGGAAACCGGGCCCGGCCATCTCAAACCCGGCGAAATGCAAGCCATTTGGTCATGGGAGGAGCCAGCATTTCTAGTGCACTGGTCCCCCTGACATGCCAGGACACCAACCGGGCACCCTAGGGGGCACTTCTAAATATTAAAAAAAAAATAGGTGCCAGGAGTATAGCTCCCTTACCTTGTGTGCTGAGCCCCCCAATTCCCCCACAAAACCCACTCGCCACAACTCTACATAAGTACATAAGTAATGCCACACTGGGAAAAGACCAAGGGTCCATCGAGCCCAGCATCCTGTCCACGACAGTGGCCAATCCAGGCCAAGGGCACCTGGCGAGCTTCCCAAACGTACAAACATTCTATACATGTTATTCCTGGAAATGGGGATTTTTCCCAAGTCCATTTAGTAGTGGTTTATGGATTTGTTCTTCAGGAAACCATCTAACCCCTTTTTAAACTCTGCTAAGCTAACTGCCTTCACCACGTTCTCGGGCAACGAATTCCAGATTTTAATTATGCGTTGGTTGAAGAAAAAAATTTCTACGATTTGTTTTAAATTTACTACACTGTAGTTTCATCACATGCCCCCTAGTCCTAGTATTTTTGGAAAGCATGAACAGATGCTTCACATTCACCTGTTCCACTCCATTCATTATTTTATATACCTCTATCATGTCTCCCCTCAGCCGTCTCTTCTCCAAGCTGAAAAGCCCTAGCCTCCTTAGTCTTTCTTCATAGGGAAGTCGTCCCATCCCCGCTATCATTTTAGTCGCCCTTCGCTGCACCTTTTCCAGTTCTACTGTATCTTTTTTGAGATGCGGCAAACAGAATTGAACACAATACTCAAGGTGCGGTCACACCATGGAGCAATACAACAGCATTATAATATCCTCACACCTGTTTTCCATACCTTTCCTAATAATACCCAACATTCTATTCGCTTTCCTAGCTGCAGCAGCACACTGAGCAGAAGGTTTCAGTGTATTATTAACAGTGCTTTTTTGTGCCAGTACGCACCGGTACGGCGTACCAGCACCTTTTTCCGCAGGTCCTGCTCCCGCGATTCTCTCTCCTCTCCCCTGCCCTCCCTGTCCAGCATGTCCCCTTCCGGACCGGTTCTCCGCAACTTGGAGAGGGGAGAGCAGGGGAGAGAGGCGACATGCTGGGTATGGAGGGCAGGGGAGGGGAGAGAGAATCACTGGACATGGAGGGGAGGGCAGGGGGGAGAGGAGACATGCTGGACAAGGGCAGGGGAGGGCAGGGGAGAGAGGACGGAGAATTGCTGGGCATGAATGAGGGGAAGGAGGTGACATGCTGGGTATGGAGGGCAGGGGAGGGGAGAGACAATCGCTGAACATGGAGGGGAGGGCAGGGGGGAGAGGAGACATGCTGGACATGGGCAGGGGAGGGCAGGAGAGGGCAGGGGAGAGAGGATGGAGAATTGCTGGGCATGGATGAGGGGAGGACAGGGGAGAGAGGTGACATGCTGGGTATGGAGGGCAGGGGAGGGGAGAGAGAATTGCTGGACATGGAGGGGAGGGCAGGGGGGAGAGAAGACATGCTGGACATGGGCAGGGGAGGGCAGGGGAGAGAGGATGGAGAATTGCTGGGCATGGATGAGGGGAGGGAGGCGACATGCTGGGTATGGAGGGCAGGGGAGGGGAGAGAGAATCGCTGGACATGGAGGGGAGAGCAGGGGAGAGGAGACATGCTGGACATGGGGAGGGCAGGGGAGAGAGGACGGAGAATTGCTGGGCATGGATGAGGGGAGGGCAGGGGAGGGAGGCGACATGCTGGGTATGGAGGGCAGGGGAGGGGAGAGAAAATCGCTGGACATGGAGGAGATGGCAGGGGGGAGAGGAGACATGCTGGACATGGGCAGGGAGGGCAGGGAAGAGAGAATGGAGAATTGCTGGGCATGAATGAGGGATGGAGGCGACATGCTGGGTATGGAGGGCAGGGGAGGGGAGAGAGAATTGCTGGACATGGAGGGGAGGGCAGGGGGGAGAGAAGACATGCTGGACATGGGCAGGGGAGGGCAGGGGAGAGAGGATGGAGAATTGCTGGGCATGGATGAGGGGAGGGAGGCAACATGCTGGGTATGGAGGGCAGGGGAGGGGAGAGAGAATCGCTGGACATGGAGGGGAGAGCAGGGGAGAGAGGAGACTCGCTGGATATGGAGGGGAGGGCAGGGGAGAGGAGACATGCTGGACATGGGGAGGGCAGGGGAGAGAGGACGGAGAATTGCTGGGCATGGATGAGGGGAGGGCAGGGGAGGGAGGCGACATGCTGGGTATGGAGGGCAGGGGAGGGGAGAGAGAATCGCTGGACATGGAGGAGATGGCAGGGGGGAGAGGAGACATGCTGGACATGGGCAGGGAGGGCAGGGAAGAGAGAATGGAGAATTGCTGGGCATGAATGAGGGATGGAGGCGACATGCTGGGTATGGAGGGCAGGGGAGGGGACAGAGAATCGCTGGACATGGAGGGGAGGGCAGGGGAGAGAGGAGACTCGCTGGACATGGAGGAGAGGGCAGGGAGGAGAGGAGACATGCTGGACATGGGCGGGGGAGGGCAAGGGAATGAGGAAAATCACTGGGCATGGGTAACTGGAGGGGGGCAGGGGGAGAGGAGGGTTGCTGGACATGGGTGGATGGAGGAGAGGGCAGGGAAAGAGAAGAAATGCTGGACATGGATGGAGGGGAGGGAAGAGTGAGGAAGGAGATGAGATGAGGGAAAAGGAAGAGAGGAGAAAAACTGCACATGGATGAAGAAAATAGGCAGAAGCTGGATCCACTGGACAGTCAAGTCTGCGGAGTAGGACCCAGCTTTTGTGTGCGATTCCCTTATAATAACTTTTTTCAACTATAAATATTTCATTTTCTTGGATCTTTATTTCTGGAAATTATTTTTATAGGTCGATAGAATTAGATATATTTCAAACTTATGTTTGTAAACATTTCTTATGTTTTGACTTAAAAATTTCAATTGCTATATTATCTCTGATATGTGTATAATATAAAAAATCAATAAAGATAAGGAAAAAAAAAAGGACCCAGTTTTTACTTACGGATTTAGGGCAAGAAATGAAGAAGAAGGGTGGAAAGTAAAGAAATAAATGGAAAGGAAGCCCTGGAAACGAAGTTAAGAGGACAGATAGCAGCAGAATCGAATACTGGGCCAGCATGATCAGAAAAACAGTCACCAGACAACAAAGGTAGAAAAAAATCATTTTATTTTCATTTTAGTGTCTGGAATATGTCCAATTTGAGAATTTACATCTGCTGTTACAGGTCCAGTTTCCCACTGGGGATACTGGACCTGTAACAGCTTACAGAAATTAATTATAATGAATAAAAATCACATTATTTTTTCTCCAATACTAGTATAATATTTTCAATGCTGTCTGTTTATATGCGCCATGGCTGGTATAAGGGGTGTGGCTAATGTGGGTTTGGCTATAATAGGGGTGGGGTCATATGTGGTGACCCTGCCCACAATGAGTACCGGCACCTTTTTTTCTACAAAAAAAGCACTGATTATTGACGATGACACCCAGATCCCTTTCTTGGTCCGTAACTCCTAACGTGGAACCTTGCATGACGTAGCTATAATTCGGGTTCTTTTTTCCCACATGCATCACCTTGCACTTGCTCACATTAAACGTCATCTGCCATTTAGACGCCTAGTCTCCCAATCTCATAAGTTCCTTCAGCTACACCATTACCATAGCCCTAAGGGGTGAAGGGGTCACCTAGATGTGGGTACAGTGAGTTTTGGGGGGTTTTGGAGGGCTCAATAGTTATCATCACAACTGTAACAGGTAGGGGGGGATGGGCCTGGGTCCACCTGCCTGAAGTGAACTGCACCCACTAAATACTGCTCCAGGGACCTGCATACTGCTATCAAGGAGCTGGGTATGACATTTCAGGCTGGCATACAGGCTGGAAAATAAGTGTTTTATTTTATTGTATTTTTTGGGTGGGAGGGGGTTGGTGACCACTGGGGGAGTAAGGGGAGGTGATCCCCGCTTCCCTCCGGTGGTCATCTGGTCAATTGGGGCACTTTTTTGAGACTTGGTCCTAAATATAAATGGACCAAGTCCAGCCGGCGAAATGCTCGTTCGAACCGGGCCCTTTTTTCTATTATAAGGCGAAGCTGGCCATCTCGTACCCACGTCCATGTCCCGCCCCGTCCCACCTTCACTACCCTACCAACATGCCTCCTTGAAGGTTGGCCGGCGCCGCCACAAAAAAGCAGTTGGGGCCGGCCAAAATCGGCTTTTGATAATACCGATTTGGCCGGGATTTGTGTCGGAAGATTGCCAGTGATCACTTTTGAAAATGAGCTGGATAGTTGAAAAGGGGGCATGGCCATGGGTGGGGCATTGGCATTTCTAAAATCTATGTGCATTATTATAGAATGCACCCGATCTGTGCTTAATTTAGGCATCAGGATTTACAAGTAAAATATGGCGTAAATTTGGTCACGTGGTAAGACGCTCAGCGTATTCTATATACCGTGTGAAAATTTAAGCCTAGTCCTGCTCCTGGTTGTCAGCCATTCCAGCTGCTGGCTCCTGTCTCTCATCGTAGGCCCTGGAGGTGATCTGTCTGCCGCAGTCGGGCTTACAACTGCAGTCCAAGGGCTCACTACCCCAAAACACAACTTTATAGAATTGCCATGTACATTTTTACATAGGGTATTATTTTTTAAGTGACATTTTATGTATGTATGCTTGCATATGTATCTGGAAAAAGCCTTTATCATTTATTGAATTTAATATACTGCCTTTTTTTTTAGGAAACAAACCAAAGTGGTGTACAATAAAATTAGTAAAAGAAAATAAAAACAGAACTCCATAATAAACTAAGAAAGAAACAATCTGAAAGAAAAGCAAGATACACAATCATTCAAAACTGAAGGCTCACTTTTGGGCGCTGCAGCATACTCATCCCTCAATAGAAGGAAACTACATAAAAGTTATCTCAAACAGATATGTCTTTAGTGCAGCTTTGAAAGTAGTATAGGAGTCTTCCAAATGGAGATGCCGTGGAAGAGAATTCCAAAGGACAGGGACCAGAAAGAAAAAAGCTGAGTTTCTAGTAGAGGCCCAGTGGGCTTTAGAAGGATGTGGGTGGACAGGTATTAGAGTGCATGCAGGAGAATATGGATAGATATGTTGGCATACCAGTGGGTGCAGGGGCATATGAGAAATAGAATAACCAATGGGTATCCAAAAATAAGCCAGGAGATTTTCAACCTGTGATGGTCAGCGGTTTTAAAATCACTGACAGCCATGGGCTGAATTAGATCTGGATATTCAGGAACCGGCCTTGAATATCTGGATCCTCAGCGAACCTCGAAGTTATGCGAGTGCTGGCAAATATCCAGGGTCAATTCCCACACACCTAACCGGGCAGAGATAGAACTGCTTTTTGGGCAGTTAGGTATATAGGCACTAGCACAGAACTTTCTTGCCTGCTTAAACTCCTTTGAACATCTACCCTGTGGTTCTCAACTCCAGTCCTTGAGGGCCAGAGTCTGATCTAATTTACTGAGTAACCAATGTAGCAAATTAACTTAGTTCTTGACCATTGTGGACATCCTGGAAACCAGACCTGGCTTTGGCCTTTGACGAATGAAGCTCAGAACCCCTGCTCTCAAAAAAAACCAGGACATTATGGTCATCTGACTTTGTTCACGCTAAAGAGTGATGCAAAGTTGTCCAAAGGTATGGTAGGAACCATTTTAGGGAGTTCTTAGGTCAGAGAGGTGAATGTCATGGAAGGGCCAGGACAATGCACCTATCATAGCTGCAACCAGAACCAGCAATAAGATTCAGTCAAGTCAGAAAAAAACAAAAACAGGCTGAATGCTTGCAAAAAAAAGTTTAATAAAACTGCATGAAACAAGAAACGCTTACCAAGTGCAAAATATACATTTATTAGGCATTAGACATGTAATGAATTAGAAATAATTTACAAATGCAGTGGATCACTTTCTCTTTGTAATGAACCAAGGTTACAGAGGGCCTAGACTTCTGGGGCTTCACTCTCATTAACTGCATTTCACAGTTTATTTAATGACAAGAAGAAAGGCATTAAGGCTGTAAAATCTAATTTTTAAGTAAATCTCTCATAGCAAAATTAATGTAGCCATAGTGGAGTAGGCAGTGCAATTTATTTCCTAGATTTCAAATTTGCAAATGAACTTTTTCAAACATTAAACATATTCATAGGGTGCCTAATAATAATATACATAACTGCTCAGGCTCATTATCATCAAATCCAAGAATTTCTCTGTTTGAGGAAACCTCTTGGCCAGGATGGAATCAAGTTAGTGGTGCCACCAACGTAGCTACTCAGATGACAACTTGTGTGTTGGATGTTTACAGGTTCCTAAATATCATTGTGATGCTCATTTGCTTTGGAAAGGGAAAAGAAAACCTTTGATGTGTGCAAGACCTTCAAGTGATGTGATAGAAATTATATTCATTAGAAGTCAGCTAGGATGAGGATGCTGAGAACATGATAGGCAAGGGGGTAAATTTTAAAATGATTTTAACCCAGTAGGAGAGATATTCAGTGGCACTATCCGATTAGTGCTGAGGTGGTCTAGGGACAGTCAGGGGTGGAGCCAGAAGATACCCAGTTACCACAGATATTCAGTTGCAGTACCCAGATAACTATCCAGTTAATTTAGGGCATATATTTATTTTTTTTAATGGAATGAGATAAGGCTCGAGTGATTAGCACTTGTTCGTCCCCTGATGAAGTTGTATCTGAAACGGAGGTCCCCATTCGGATTTATTATAAGAGAAGTGCAGAATATACATTAAATGTTCGACACAGCAATTTTCAGCTGATAATAGACAAGTAAACATTAACTACAATTGAATATGGAAACTCATGCTATTGCATATTTAAACAATCGATAGTTGCAGTTGAATGAGAAAACTTATGTCACTGGGTAGTTAACAGACTTCATTCAAAGTTTGTTTATAGCAAGATAAATTTTGTTAAAAACACATTGAAGATTTTGATGTTTTAAGCACAACAGATAAGTAAATGATTTCATTCAAAGTTTGCTCACATCAAGAGAGATTAATATATGCATGCTTTGACCAATGACTGGAACTGGGAGTCTGTTTTGAACATTATCGGGTAATTATTCTGAATACCTTGACTCGTTGAGGTCTTTTTTCCTCCACAAAATGTTTTGTTTTGTTTTGTAAGGATGACCAAACTTTTTTTTGATAGTAAAAAAACATTTTTGAATTTGGGTTTAGGCTGAAGAATATGTCTCATCCTCTCATCCCAACACAGCGCGGACAACCCACAAGTATCAACACCCCAGATCACACCCTTCCTATCTCAGACAGCCTGAAAATCCTTGGCGTTACAATGGACCGTAACTTAACACTAGAGAGCCAAATGGCATCCACAACAAAGAAAATGTTCCACTCAATGTGGAAACTCAGACGTGTCAAACAATTCTTCCGGAGGAAACATTTCGCAACCTGATACAATCAATGGTACTAAGATACGTAGACTACTGCAATGGAATTTATGCGGGATGTAAAGAAGAAACCTTAAAGAAACTTCAGACCACTCAAAACATGGCAGCTAGGCTTATATTTGGAAAAATGCGATTTGAAAGTGCAAAACCCCTCCGCGAAAAACTACACTGACTCCCAATCAAAGAACGCATCTCCTTCAAAATCTGCACCCTGGTTCACAAAATTGTCTACGGTGAAGCCCCGAGATACCAACAGATTCAATTCAGAGACGACATTTCATGTGCTCCATTGTCAATCAGTATATATTTTGTGCATCCACTGATCCACATGACAGACTTGATCGACTTACCAATTAGAAACACATCCGAATCAACACGAACTTATCTAAATCTGCACTACCCAAGCTGCAAAGGACATAAATACAAATCAACTTACGCATCCAGTTTTTCCTACATTAGCACACAACTGTGGAATGCATTACCAAAAGCCTTGAAAACGATGTATGACCACCTAAACTTCCGGAAATCACTAAAAACTAACCTGTTTAAAAAGGCATACCCTACCGATCCAACTTAAATGCCTGATCTCTGCAACACAACCAAACTAAAGCACGTAATGGACATAACACAACTCTTCCGTTCTACGATTCCCTAATGTGGCTGTGCCACATGAACTTTATCTTACCACAACATCACTTTGTATTTGTTCACACCGGAGTCTGCAAATGCCTCTCCGGTACTATGTAAGCCACATTGAGCCTACAAATAGGTGGGAAAATGTGGGATACAAATGTAACAAATAAATAAATATTCATTTCTTGTTGCTAATGCGTCACATTTGTTGAGTGGATTTTTCCCATTTGTTTAATTTTCAGAAAAAAAATGTTGTCCTAATTTAACTGGGAAGCTATCTGGGTGGCACTATTGAATATCAGTGTCTCCTGGCTAACTCCCAGGGGCCACCCAAAACCTGTATATCCAGTGATGGTGCCCCGATGGGAACACATTTATGCTTTTCACACACGATGATTCAGTTATTATTGAATCCCAACTCAAGCCTCAATTGGAACACCAACCCACCCACTGTGGATGCCACTTCCAACATTGGAGACTAACTTATGCCAGAGTCTGAACAGAGGAAGCCAGGAGCTGCTTGATCCTTTGGGCTTAGAAAGGTCTCTGCATTTGGACACACCTCTGTTCTTTTACAACTTGCAACTGTGACACACAGGAGCACAGTCGCCAAGGTTTCAAAATGAATGGGATGCCAAATATTGTAGGAATGACCTTTCACTGGACACAATGAAAGAGCTTGCTCAATATGGGGGGGGGGGGGGTGTGCTCGGCATTCGCTGATGCCCACAGAGCTGGCTTGTATGCATAGGAGATTTCCAAGGAAACCAAGGGATTTCTTTCTAATCATAACAGTTCTCCCTTGTGCAAATATCCCTCCATCATAGTTCTGACTGTTTTGAGTGACTGACCGATATTCAGTTCCATTTGGGAACATTCGATGTAGTGCAAACCTTTTACCATATGTTTGTTCCATTCATAAATATGATGAAAACTGTTCCCTGGTCTCAGTAATATTGATCCCAGTCATGAACAGTTACAACAGAGATCCTACAGCTGCCATCTATCACTTGAACTAGCTGTGCTATATTTCAATGACAGCTGGAGCAGATGACAACCAGTCAGGCTGGAACCTCACTATGATTTCACACTGTATACCACATGTACAACCAAGCTGTAGCTAATGCTTCACTCAGATGCAGAACCAGCTAGAATATTTAAATCTGGACATTTCTTCTGCAAGGGACTTCTTTAGACATATTGGACTTCCCTGAGAACAGCACACAAAAGCTAATGAGAAAAATGTTACCAACTTAGGAATGTGATGAGAGCAAATGTGGGGGAGGGGTATAGAGGGAAGGTAGGTGGTTGCTGCAGGGCTCAAAGGCTAGACAGAGCTCTGCAGCTCTGAAAAGCATGGAAAGGTTTAGTTTACAGTAAAGAGAGAAAACTAAGAAAAACTAGGTCCTTTATGAGTTTCCACTAGTAAATATCTCCACAAATATCATCTAGGATTTCTTATAATGCAAAAAACCTTCACAGACAGATTGCACCACGGAGCTGTAATGTGTTGTCATTCAGGGCTCTGTAATCCCCCCCTGCCAGGGAAGAAAAGATGTACCTCTGGAATGGTAGATGCCCGTTCAAGATGAATGGTGGTGGTGGAGGTGGGGGGGGGGGGGGCTGCATTATTCTTGCTGTGGAGGATGGGAAGTTGGATAAGGGGCGATGGTAGTCATGAATGAAACTTCTGCAGTTCTTAGGTGGGGAGGGGGGGAGGTACTATTAGAGATGCCAAGTTACCTAGGCTGAAGAGTTTGGTACAGTCCTGGATTTCTGACCAACCCGGTGCATCATGGGACTTGCACCACTGATTTCAATGGGCACTGCTTTGGGATGTAAGTTCAAACCCAGGACTGGCCAAAAAGTCTCCAGCCTGAAACTAGGTAACTTGGCATTTCTGGACTATGCATACAGTTCTTGGAATATGCAGCAGGAAGAGGGAAGGCACAATGTTGTGGAAAGAAACCCTCTCCTCCTAACTCACCCTTTTTATGGTGGACTAGTGAGCGACATAGGATTTTGCCTCAGAAGATTCCAGTAAAAGGTTAATATCTGGTTCAAAGCAGGTGGCTTTATTAGACACAGAATCAGCAGACCGCACTATTTGCCATGAAACCCGTAAAGCCTCATTTGCATATGATGCTCCCTCATTTACATTTGGGTACAAGCTCATTTTAGCACAGGCACATTAACAAGCTGAGGGAGTGTCTCACATGCATATTAAGGCCTTCTAGCTTAGGTCCCAATAGTGTCTTTATTATGCATTTCATTGGCATTTCAAAGATTAGAAAAAACATGTTAATTAAATGGCAATAGATATTATAGAGTGTTAAATAATATGTTTCTTTTCAATTAACTTTCAATAATGAACTTGTTAAATGCCAGTTAAATGTTTATGGGAAACACTTCACTCAAAGATTTGCCAATAAATGTCTTCCATTCTTGTTAGCCTTTGGCATATATGACATTAATATTCATTTACTATTTAAGAAACAAGGAGTAACATTTTTCTCAAAAATAAAGAGCTATAGCATGGGGGATATTTATTGTAGGAGCAATTTTCAAACTGCCCATTTAGGTGCAAAGTCCAAGGGTAAGGGTAATTTGTTCTCAATTTTTAAGGAGATAGTATGCAGGTACTTTACCCTTGAAAATTCTTGTGAATGTAAAGTACTCAAGCTGTTGAACCTGCATTTCTTTGGAAAATAACAGCATAAATTTGAAAATACAGTTGGTGTGCACTGTGTCCTGATCTGCTCACACTCAGCCAACTGAAGAGAAGTTCTAGAACCAGAGACAAGATATGAAGCTACAGGGCACTAAAGTCAAAAACAGCATCAGAAATATTTTTTTAATGGAAAGGGTGGTAGATGCCTTGAATGCCCTCCAAAAAGAGATGGTAAAAGCAAAAAGTGCAGGAATTCAAAAAAGAGTGGAGTGCACGCAGTGGATGCCGAAAAGGCAAAAGGATGCAAACCAATTATAAAGTACTTGAGCAATAAAATTACTATTGTACTGCTATTCACTTCTTGTCTGGCAATCTGGCTCCAAACTCCTAAACACGGTAGTTCCCAAAAGCCTCGTTTAAGGTCATGATCATGGCTGCCAGTGGCGTAGCCAAGGGTGGGCCTGCGTGGGCCAAGGCCCACCCACTTTGGGCTCAGGCCCACCTAGTAGCAGCACACCTATGATGTGGCTGGCAGGGATTCCGAAGCCCCACCAGCTGAAAACTCCCAACAACTGTCCCTCCTGCATATCTTGTAAATAGCAGATCTTCGCCTGCAGTGAGCAGCGACTGATACATACTTGTCGCACCAAACCCCACAGCCTCCCCTTTGATGTATTCCCGCCTATGCGGAAACAGGAAGTTGCATCAGAGGGAAGGCTGTGGGGCTGGTGCGAATAGTATGTATCAGTCGCTGCTCACTGCAGGCGAAGATCTGCTATTTACAAGGTATGCAGGAGGGACAGTTGTTGGGAGTTTTCAGCTGGTGGGGCTTGGGAATCCCTGCCAGCCACATCATAGGTGTGCTGTGAGCAGCACACAACATGAGCAGTGTATTAGTTGCTGATCGCTGCAGGTAAAAATTTGCTATTTAAAAGGTATGGAGGGGAGGGGGATGTTTGAGAGACCCTATGACATGCAGGCAAGAGAGGAAGAGACAAAATTACTTGTGGGATAGGGTGGAGCTCTTCTGCCCACCCATCTTGGGCCCAGGCCCACCCAAAATTGGGTGTCTGGCTACGCCCCTGAATTGGCTGCATAAACATCTCCCAAACCGTAGAGTAGTGTCATCAGCCTGCAGAGGCTACAGAATGCTGTAATTTTACCTGCAGTGACACTGTCAACCCCTGCTAGAAGCCAGCCTGGAGATTGGCACAGGAGGGAAGAGGTGCAGCTGAGATCATGTGAACTTTTAACACTCCAAAATGGAATTGCAGCTCAAAAACGTTCAGGAAGCACTACTTAAGCAACCTCCTTAGGAAATGTAAAGATAATGTGGAAAACAGGTTTGTGAGAGGATGCGACTCTCTTGGGAAGGGTTAATCACCATACATAAAGTCCACTAATGGTGTGTATCTAAATGCTTAATTAGGCTAAAATTACCACCTTATATTTGTATTAAATTATATAAACTTGTTTTTTATAAAGATGCTTATCATCTCATATGGTACTCAGAGGCATAGCTAGGTGGGTCACCAGGGGAGCAGCCACTCCCCCAAACAGACTTCCGCCGGCGCCAACACCAATTTTTCACATGATCTGTCGTGTTTAAAATACACGGAAGTCCGCTCTCCACTTCCACCCTCCCCCCCCCCGGCTCTATGATACTGAAGTCAGAGCAGAATGTCACATCCTTTTAAATCGATGCTGATGTGTTATTTGATAAGTCAAACCTACAAACTGCCATGATTAGCTCGTTCCTTTTGACCTTGCTTCTGCTGCACATTTGTGTTTGTTTAGCTGTTTGTTGAATATGATTTGCTATCCACCTTGGATAAAGGTCTATCTTTGGCCGCTATAACTTAGCCGGTCAGCCGATGAATATTGGCTTAACCAGCTATGTTTGTGGCGTGTCCCCCCCCCCCCAAAAAGGCAACTATTCAACGCTGGTGGCCAGATACAGCCCTTGCATTGAATTTCTGGATACAATGTCAACTGCGGGAGCTAGCCAGTTTATCCCCCGCAGTCTCAATATCGACCTCATGGTCTACAGATTTTTTTTCTTTCTGTCTTTTGTTTTCTAGGCAAGTGAACATTTTTTAGATATAGCTAACAACTTAAGTCATGGATGCTACCTGACACATATCATGATCTCAACTAAAGCTCTGTGAACGCTAAATGCTAAGCAGTATTATCGTGGGCCAGAAGAAGAGGTGAGGAGGTGTGGAGACACTGTCCTGGGATGAGGAATCATTTGGATGTAATTAGAAGAGACATTAGACATCCCAGTTGCAGCTTTCCACCTTTTGGCACCCCTCATCTTTGATGGAGGAGTTTCTGAAATGGGGATCTCTGGTGGATGTTGTTGCAGCGCTAATTAAGATAAGTAGTTGGCTGCCTATTTATATGGAGGTGCTGGGATAAGACTGCCTCAAATTTCTGGAGAAGTTCTGAAAAGTGTCTTCTTATCTGAATTTGAGAGTGACTCTTGTACTATTTTTGAAACCCACTATTGGTGCATTTAACTAGAAGTGTATTAAACTACAGGGATAAAAAATCCACACATAAAACTGGAGTAAATTAAGGGAGACTGGTGATGTATAGAGCAATTAAGTGAGCCTTTATTGGCTTGGTTCACTGAAACTTGAGCTCTGCTGCAGATGCAGAGCTATACTGAATTCTCCTATACTCTTACAAATTCAAGATATTGATAGTGTTAGTACTTGAGTTTATTTACTAGAAACATTGGGATTGATTTTGCTTTGATTTAAGCAGTATTATTGCACCCTGTTTCCATTAGCACATATACTAAGCTGTAGAAAAAGTGCCCCTAAATTTCCTATGAAATTGTAAGTATAACATTTATATGCAACAGTTCACCTACCAAAACGTGCTGGTTATAGCACCTATCTTAAGCCTATTCTATAAAGGCACCTGCTTTTCTTTACAAAATACTAGTGCAAGTGACCAAAAACTCACTCACAATTAAGGCACAAACGTATTACTTGAGCCCTTACTGCCCGAACTTAGAATGTATGATAGTTTTAGTATAATAACACATTTCTGTAATTTTCCTACATTGTTCATAGTCTGTATTGTGTCTTCTGTTTTATTATGAACGTTCCTATTGTAATCTGCTTAGAACGATGGCTAGTGCAGAATATAAGTTTTATAACAAATAAATGTGCATACTTGTATCCTCTGCTCAAGCTCCACCCATGTGCACGCCCACTGGGAAAGGGGGAAAGGGGGTGGGATGATATACTGCCTTTCTGTGGTTACATTCAAAGCAGTTTACATATTACATACAGGTACTTATTTTGAACCTGGGGCAATGGAAGGTTAGGTGAGTTGCCTAGAGTCACAAGAAGCTGCTGGCAAAATATGTGCCATCAAATCATGGTGTGTAATTTTCCAGTAATCAGAGTTGCATGTCAGCAGCCTCCTATGTGCATAAATTATTAAAATACTGCCATTTTACCGCAGCAATAAAAATGGCTTTAGCACGCAAGAAAAACTTACGTTTTGTTTTCTGCAGCTTAGAAAAAGGACCCCTAATTTTTTTCATAAGATGTAACCTATCCATGTGCATTTGAAAATTCCTTTTAATCAAGCTTTTAGCACTGATACCCTCATGATCAAAAGCAAATGCCGGCTCTAGAGGCTGTTAACGCCATACTAGCGCCAGTGTTTGCTGCCGCCCCATGAACAGATCCCTCGAGCACGTGAAACAACGCACTCGAGGGCTCTTAGCGCAAGTAGCATGAATTACTAAGAGGCTGCCAAATAGGGTTTGGCAGCACTAGAAGGGAGGTGTGATAAGGCAATCATTCAGAGCATGCCTCATGGAATTAAAGCCATTCGCCTCTGGGTATCTCTGTGTTATGGATGTATGTAAGTGTACCTGTGTACATCTTTGACCAGAATAGTAGAGAAGAGGGGAGAGACAGTTTTAAAAGAGCAATGCTATATTTCAGGGTATCGATATTTCTATGCTGCTGAAACTGGAGTTTCTCCTGTTGAAATGCATTAGGCCATTTTTGGGGGGTGGAGCTTATTCTCTGGAACCCACAGTTCAATATGAAGCATTTTCAAATTCAGCGCATCCAGTTTAGTTAGATGTTCAGAAAGTTATTTTTCCCTCATATAAACAGACACATTCTTGACCCCTTCATGTATAATTTCTTTCCAACATCCATTAGGTTGAAAAGAATAAAAAGCACTCCATATAACAATTCATGAACTCTGCCCTTTTCTGAACAATACATGCCACTTAATGGAGAAGTAATTACAACCTGCAATTGTTGTAAGACATCAAAATTGATTTAAAAACATGAGATCTCTGATTATTTGTTTTTATTAAGTTTTACTTATGATACAGCTTGGCTTGTCTTCTCAGAGATCATTCACTATTTACAGAATTCACAGGTCGATGCAGTACTCAATGGAGCATAAATATGTCATCTTACTATGTATGTTGTTCAGATCTATGTACCTTATATATCTGTTGTTTGCAGCACACTTCAAATCAATACATAAAATTAAATTAAAAAAATATTTTATATAATTCTGCCTACATTCTTAGGTGATTCCTTTCAGTTGTCCTAACTTTTCTCACTTAACCAGTTAGTGGACTGAATATCCTGGCTCCACCCATGTTCTGCTCCCGAACCGTCCCTAACCAGTTCGTGCTTTGGCGGTCACAGGGGATATTCGATGGCACTATCCAGTTAAGTCCAGCTGAATCTCCAGGTATGGCCTGCCCAAGTGAGGTTTAATCTCTTCTGCCTGGTTAAACCATTGAATATTGTCAAGGGAACCAGTTCTGGTGCTATCAATGTTCTTATTCCCCCAACACAAGTCAGCAACACAGTTCCTTTTCGGATGAATAACAGACAGTTTATTAACTTTTCCTTAAATGAACACAGCCTGAGCTTCCGCTGGTAAGTTAACCCTTCAGTACAATTGTAGGCTCTTCTGTGGTCTACTTCCCCATTAGAGGGCTACCTCTGCTCTTTTCAGCCCTAGGTAAGGGAAGTTCTGGGTGAGAAGGAAGGAACAAGGGGAGGGCAAATAACTAACACTGTATACCCATTTGGAGTGCGTCCACACCCCAATGTGGACATTGAATGCAGTGAAACAAAAGCGGCATGCCAGCCAAATCAGAAAGACCATGCAAAACATACCACACCAAAACCGGAAAAGAAACGCAGCAAACCAGACGCACACAAAGAACACAAATAGGTGGGATAATGTGGGGTACAAATACAATAAATAATAATAATAACCTGAAAAGCACCTCCATCAAAAAAGGAGAAATACGCAACACCACACTCCAAACAAACAATCAAACAAGGCAACACAAAAACAATGAATCTGCCTTGATAGGCACCCAAAACTGCGTAAGAAAGTGACTGACACAAAAGCGACAGAAACCGCCACGGCACACTGCAGTGGAAAAGCCCCAAAGCTGCAACAATCAAAAGAACATGCACACACAGCCCCCAGCAGCAATGAAACATCCAGTGCAGCCAAAAGCAACATGCCATTATAATCTGCCCTGCGCTACTCACAAAAACCCTTGTACCTTAAGCAACACTCCCAAGGGCTGCTGTTTTTTCTTCTTTTGCCCTGAGCTGCTCCCAAAGGCCTCTGTACCTCAAGCAATGCTTCCAAGGGCTCCTATAATCAGGAAAACCTCTAAAAATATTCTTACTACTAGGGTTCAGCATTACTAGCCCTTAGAGCTCTGCAACTACCAATAACAGGGTTTCCCCTCTACAGGGTTATTGCCTATCTTAGGCAGAAACTAAAACCATTCTGCAAAGGTAAACACATAACCCAAAATCTACCTTTTTCAGTGAATTCCCAACCATGCCACCAATCTCCCTCTCCACTGTACTCCTGGGGAGCAGGTTTCCAATTCCCATATTCTCATCCAGCTCTCTCCATTCAGTGTGTATGCATCTTGGATCCCATAAGCTTCATTCCCTTCAGTGAATTAATCCACTCATAACTTGTAAAAGAGCTACCATCATTCGGCCCGTCTGTCCCTATTTACATGCAGGTAGAACTGTGGGACCCATCCCCATCCTGCAAATGTTAACATTGTTCAGCCACATTCCTATTCAGCTCTATGGGTGGCAGAGCTGGTGGTTGGGAGGCGGGATTAGTGCTGGGCAGACTTATATGGTCTGTGCCAGGGCTGGTGGTTGGGCGGCGGGGATAGTGCTAGGCAGACTTATACGGTCTGTGCCCGAGCCGGTGGTGGGAGGCAGGGATAGTGCTGGGCAGAATTATACGGTCTGTGCCGGAGCTGGTGGTGGGAGGCGGGGTTGGTGGTTGGGAGGCGGGGATAGGGCTGGCCAGACTTATATGGTCTGTGCACTGAAGAGGACAGTACAAATAAAAAAGTAGCACATATGAATTTATCTTCTTGGGCAGACTGGATGGACCGTGCAGGTCTTTTTCTGCCGTCATCTACTATGTTTACTATGTATTAAGGCAAGCAAACTGACAGGAACTTAGAAAGAATAAAGCTGTTTGTGCTTTAAAGCACTTTACCAGGATGTCTTCTCACTCCTTATTCTCAATAAAACCCACCACAGGGAGGGTTTCAAATTCATCTGAATGAGATGTAAATAACTTTTATATTTGTGCCTCTTAGATAAATTTCTACTGAAAGCTTGTTATACAGCTCATTTGCAAATATAGCAAAGTTTTACCAGTAACCTGCCACCAGCCTGCAGAAAATCCTGTGAGATAGTACATGACTGCCAAAGAAAAATAAGGAAAAGGGAGAGAGGAGCAGGACAGCAGGCAAGTGAAACAAGAAAATATAAAAGGAAAAGGTGGAGGGGAGGAGACTCCACCCTGTCCCATCATTTGTTTGGTTTGCCAGCTGTCACAGGTTTCCTTCTAACAAATTCAGGGTCTTTCTTTCTTATTTTCAATCCTTACTCACCTTTCCAAAGTGTGTTCAAGGAGAGGAACTGCAATCAAGAAACACCACCAAATTATCTGCATAAAATAGTCAATTTCAAAGAAAAAAACCAAAAGCAATTAAAAACAATGGAAAGACATTATAGAAGCAAAGACAAATGGATTATACATTTTAAATAGCCAAAGCATAAAAATACAACCCAAGATCCCAAGAGCAACAATCAGTGCAACACATAAATAAGTAATAACATCACAAAAATTCAGAAGACTAACATCTCCTGCATAGTAACAAGGTAGAAATCCTACCAGCAGTGGGGTTTCTCTTGTTGTATGTGCATGGGAAGAATGCTTCATACACAAAAGCCTAGAACTAAATTTACCTTTTTAAGGGTTTGCCCTGGCACACACAATTCCAAGTTCAAAAGAGCATTTCAGAATCCTATTCTGAGCTTCATACAAAAGTGTTTTTTGTTTTATGAACTCTGCTTATAGGAAAAGAGCTTTTCCTAAATAGTAGTGTTGCCTCGGTGCTAAGGAATAAATCTGTGCTAGTAGGATCTTCTTTTTTTGTAAGAACAGTTTCAGAGTCCTCACTTCACAAAGGAAATTGTGGCCGTTCCTATAAGTTTGTCGGACTTCCTCACCCAGAGCTTCATACACTGTAGCACAGACTCTAGGTATTGGTGTCAGTTGGGGATGAGTGTTTTGGAAGATAAGAATCCTCCTCAATCTCTCCAGCTTCTGTGACCTGGGGAGATTTCTCTGTAGATAGAAAAGGAATGATTGCCAATGAAGGAACAGCTGACAGCCACGTCCTTCCTTGGGTAGTCGCCAGAGGTTATCTGGATACCACTGATATTCAGAGCTGGTACCTGCAGGGGCGACCCTACCGATAGGCCACCTGAGGCAGGGGCTTCAGGCGGCACTCTTCTGAGGCAGCAACGCCTCCTGCCCTTACTTCCCCAACCTCTTTCCTCCAATTTACCTTTTATTTCTTGTTTTTCCAAAGGCGGCGACAGCGATTCCCACAAATGCTGTTTTGCCACCGGTTCCGGCCCTTCTGTCTACTGTAGCCTGCCCTGCCTCTGAGGGAACAGGAAGTTACATCAGAGAGGCAGGCCACAGTAGAGAAAAGGGGCCTGGGACCGAACCTCTGGGAACTGCTACCACCACCTTTGGAAAAATGAGAACGAAAAGATAAATTGGTGGAAGGGGGCTGAGGAAGGAAGTGGTGAGATGGCAGACTGTGGTGGGGTGCATATCTACTCCTACCCTAGCTGAGATAATATTCAAACACTTTCTGACTTCATGTGCAATTTTCTGTAAATTAGTCCCCTTATTTTCTAACCCCTGTCATTCTGTCTTATCTGTCTATATCATCTTTGCTTACACCCTATGCTGTCTATTAAAATGTATTATTGCGTATTGTGTTGACAATGTAATATAGCATACTATGTTATACTATGTACTGTTATTTGAATATTTTTACTGCTGTAATTGTCTATTGCTTATGCTTGACTTATTCTTGCTGTACAAGTTCTTTGATTAGCAGAAAATTACTTCCAAAAGTTAGTTTGAATCCCAAACTCTTCCATATTACATGGTTCAGTGTCATGGCCATTTTTGCAAAAAAGCTGTGTTGCTGTTTTCTGTTTTTAATATCCCTTTGGTTTGTCCAGTGGCCTCACCCTGCTGAGCTGACACTTTAATTCCTTGCCAAAATGCAATGTCCTCATGCACTTTATATATCTTATGTAACAAAAATAAAATTGAAATTAAATTTGCTGACATGTTGTTTTGAAGTTTGGGGAAATCTACACTTTCTTGATCCTGAATGAGGATGTTAATCATTTTTTATTTGCACGCAAAGAAAGTCTCTGAATAGCTTAGTTTGGTCCCTGCATATAACTGATGACTTGTCCTTTTGTTATTAAGGTGCACCTTACTGGCAAGGGGACACCCTTCTTAATATACCCAAAGCAGGTTCATCCATATGGATGAGCAAGACCTTTCTCAGCTCTCAATTTTTATAGATTAAAAAATAAAAGCCATGAAAACAGATCATCAAAAGTAAAGAAAAAAAAAACTAGATCCAGCTTGCTGAACATCATGAAAAAATTCCAGCCAGAAACAGCCTCACTGGGAGGCTGCAGCAACGTTAGATAAATTGTTCAGCCAGGCTGTGCAAGAGGCAAAGCCCATAATAACAATACTAATTTATATTTTTAGACCATCTGTACAACGTTTGCTCAAGGTGATTTGCAACATTTTTTTCAGATATGATAAAGTCCCTGTTCCAAAGAGCTTACAATCTAAATGGGTACCTTAGGCAACGGGATAAGCTTCAGATGTAGTTTCAAAAGCTCATGTACAATCTATTTGGAAAATTCTCGTGCCCGTCCAATGAAAGTTATTACAACATGCAAAGCATGCAATTATTTCTGAGAAAAGCAGTTTCCAGTGCAATCCCCTTACAAAGTCTAGCTGAAAGGCTTTCAGACTGTGTTTTAACTGCAGGGGGTAATTTTATAAAGCTTGTTGAACATGCAGAAAAGGGCTTTTACAAAATGTGTGGCCATGATAGGCACATATAAATACACATCCCAGTATTCAAGGGTGCATATTTTGGGCTGAGGAGAGGCATAGTTGTGATATACACATATCAGGGGAGATTCTATATATGACGCCTAAAAATTGGCACTAAATCAGTGCCGACTAAGTGCATTCTATAATCAGCGCCTATATTTAGGCATGGTATATAGAATACGCTTAGTTGATATCTCAGTGCCTAAAACTATGTGCATCCATTTACACCAATGGCGTAAATCCTGGAGTGTAGATTTAGGCACACTGGGACATATTCTATAACTATGCATGGAAATTTCAGAATGCCCACAATACGCCCCTTTTTGCCTGTATGCATTAGAAGTTTGGCACGCTTTATAGAATACATTTAGCGCCTTGGGCACATACATTCTAATTAGTGCCAATTAGTGCTCATCATTGCTTGTTAAGAGCCGTTATCAGCACTCATTGGCTTCCTAAGTTGCACGCACTGTTATAGAATCAACTTGGAGTTTGGCACAGATCTCTAGGTGCGTTATATAGAATCTGGGGGATAGGGCTACATTCTATATATCACATCTAAAAAATTGGCATGGAAAAGAAATACGCTTAGGTGTATTCTATAAAGTGCGCCTAAATTTAGGTACAGTTTACAGAATATGCCTAGCGCCTGTCTGCATGACTAAATTCAGTTCTGGGCAGTTACGCCAAATCTAGGCACCATATATAGAATGCAGGAGATATTTTATAAAATATGTGGGTACACATGTAAAGGAAATGCACACATTTGCACATTCTTCAGAACAGGTATAAATTTGTGAGTGAGACGGATGTCAGTTCGTCTATTAATGAATCTTTATATTGGTTAACTATAGAAAAACAAATTCAGTTTAAAGTACTATGTATGGTGTTTTCAGGATTATAGGACATTAGACCTCAATATTTGGTTCAGAGAATAAACAGACATAGGACAGGTTGTTTGTTGCGTTCTGCTAGGAGTTTAGTGTTGGTCATTTCATATTGGAAGGTCCCATTTGAGAAATAGGATTTTTTTCTGTGGTAGGTCCTGTGTTGTGGAACAAATAACCTCTTGAGGTACATACACAATACACAACATTTAGGAACGCCTTAAGAACATGGTTATTTTCCACAAATGAAGAAGGGGATTAATGGAGATTTGGAGGTATATTGCAGAAGATGGGGTTGTTGAGGAATGATAATGTTTTTAGTAGGGGATTTAGAAATTTTTTAATTTTTGTTATTTGTAGGATTAGAAGGGTTTAGGAGAGTAGGAGATGGGGGGGCTGTTTTTATTGTACACTGCTTGAATTGTTTTAATTAGCTCTTGAGTGGTATATAAAAGATTTGAATAGAATAGAATGGAATATAGGATAGACAGCTATTGGAGTTGGTTCTCGGTCCACATTTCATAAAGACAACACAGATATTACCTTTATAAAATATTCTTTGACTTTAAAGCTTCATTCCACAATATCAAGCTCTATTTTTAAGGACCATCAACACTAGGAAGGACACTTACAAATTCAATCCTATACTGTTTATTGTAAGCCACATTGAAATCAAACTTGTTTGGGATAATGTGGGATATAAATGTCACAAATAAATAAATAAAATAAAGTATAGTTTAAATCTGGCCGATATTCAGCCCGGGGGAGGCAAGCAGGCTAAGTGCCATGATAGGTGCTGAGCCCGGATATTCAATGCCGGGTTGTTTCCAGTGAACAGCATTGAGTATCCATTTTTGGGGGGCTGGCTTAAACTTAACCAGTCAAATTAATATTCAGCACTGGCTGGTTAAATTTATAGTGGCCAAATATAGGACTGCTATTTAGATGAATTTGATTTGGTCACCAAACTTAGCCGGCAAAGCACTGAATATTTGTTTCTAGTCGGTAATATCGTGCAATATAGCCGGTTAGTTGCTATGTGCTAAGTGCTAATATTCAGTGGAGATAACCGGATACCCTGCGCTGAATATTAGAGTTTAGCCGGCTAAGTGCTATATAACTATATAACTAGCTATATAACTAGCCAGGAGCTAGTTAAATATTTATTTGTGACAATTATATCCCACATTATTTCAAACAAGTTTGAGTTCAATGTGGCTTACAATAAACAGTACAGGATACATAACAATGAATAATGCATAAGAAAGTAATATATTATAAGAATCCAATTTTACAATACAGTATCATAAACGTACTGGGATAGCTATGGATGTTTAACATTTAGAAAATCTATTATGGATGAGAAATTATACATGAAGCAAAGAGAAGTTTAATGATAAATCGAGTAATAACCAATTCAGGTAATAATTAGTTGTTTGAGATATGGTTGTTCTTTGTGAGGGTTTGTTTGAATAGGAGCGATTTGAGGATTTTACGAAATCTATAATATTCTTGTATATTTCTTATTTTGGGTGGTAAGGAGTTCCACCATTTGGTTCCTAGGTAAATGAAGCCTGTAGAGTGGACAGTTTTGTAGATCACTTTTTTGCAATTTGGGAGGTGTGGTCTGAGATAATTTCTTGCCTTATATTTGGTGTTTCTTTGAGGTAACTTTATTAATGGTACCATATAGTCTAGAGCTGTGCCATTTAGTATTTGAAAGATAACGGTACATAATTTGAAGGTGATTCTTGCTTTGATGGGAAGCCAGTGTAATTTGATTAATAAAGGGGAGACACTTTCAAAACAAGAGTTTTTGTATATGAACCTGGCTGTAGTGTTGTGAGCTGTTTGTACTGGAGTTATCAGTATAGGACCCCTCTGCTATAATCTTCATGTATGCATATAACTCCAGTCTTCAAAGTTAGCAGGGAGAGATAAACAGGAAAACGTATCCACATCATTCATAATCTAGTCTGACACGATACCATGTACATCATTCATAATCCAGTCTGACATGATATCATGTTTCAATATGAATCTGCATAAGGGAAGACTCTTTATGATCACACTTGCATGGTCCCGCTTGTATTCGACGAACTATGCAGATGTTACATTACACAAGGATGAAAAAGGACATGTATCATGTGGTAGACATACCTGGTGTATCTCTAACATTGAGAGAGAAGAGTGGCAGTATCTGAGTACGGGATGAGTGTTGAGATCCCAAAGTCAACGTACTTGTGCTTTGAACTATGTAGTTTGTTATTTTCTGCCCTTTAGTGTACATGGAGGGGTATAATCGAACAGAAACGCCTATCTCCATGGGCGTTTATCTCCGAGAACGGGTCCGTGAAGGGGCGGACCCAAGCGTATTTTCGAAAAAATTAGACGTCCATGTTTTATTCGCCAAGTTGTGAGCTGGGCGTTTTTGCTTTTCAGCGATAATGGACAATGAAATCGCCCAGCTCAAAAACGAATAAATCCAAGGCATTTGTTCGTGGGAGGGGCCAGGAGTCGTAGTGCACTGGTCCCCCTAACATGCCAGGACACCAACCAGGCACCCTAGGGGGCACTTTTACAAAAACAGATCAAAAGGTAAAAGAGCTCCCAGGTGCATAGCACCCTTCCCTTGTGTGTAGAGCCCCCCAAATCCCCCTCAAAACCCACTGCCCACAAGTCTACACCATTACTATAGCCCTAAGGAGTGAAGGGGGGCACCTACATGTGGGTACAGTGGGTTCGGGGGGGGTTGGACGACTAAGCATTAAGCAGCACAATTGTAACAGGTAGGGGGGGGGGATGGGCCTGGGTCCACCTGCCTGAAGTCCACTGCACCCCCTAACAACTGCTCCAGGGACCTGCATACTGCTGCCAGGGAGGTGGGTATGACATTTGAGGGTCAAAATAAAAAGTTGTGAAACATCATTTTTTGTGGTGGGAGGGGGTTTATGACCACTGGGGGAGTCAGGGGAGGTCATCCCCGATTCCCTCCAGTGGTCATCTGGTCATTTAGGGCACTTTTTGGGGCCTTATTCGTGAAAAAACAGGGTCCAGGAAAAGTGCCCTAAATTCTAGCTAAAAACGCATACTTTTGTCCCATTATCTGTGAAATGCGCCCATCTCTGTTCGGCAGATAACCACGCCCCAGTTCCGCCTTCGCCACACCTCTGACACGCCCCCATCAACTTTGCCCGCATCCGCGACGGAGTGCAGTTGAAAACGTCCAAAATCGGCTTTCGATTATACCGCTTTATTCGTTTTTGTGAGATAAACGCCCATCTCCTGATTTAGGTCGGAACTTGGGCGTTTTTCTCGTTCGATTATAAGCAGGATAGGGTGACCTGGAAATGATTTGGCACATTTGGTAGAACACTGGAAAGCTTAGAAGCATGTGAAGTGCCGTTCTATAATGAGACCAATCAACTTAAAGAGACCTTCAATCATAGGGTGGGGACTATTTAACAATATACAAAATTTCCGTCCCAGACCTCCAAATTTTATTTACCACAGTTCAACTTCAATACACTCTTATTTATTCATTCAATTTTTCAGGGATCATCAGATTATTCCTTCAGCAACTCCCATTTGGGCACAGCGTCCCATCTATTGTGGCGCTGTGTACATCCTAATGGATCAACCCAAAATATTCTTATATATTTTTTTGTATGTAGTACTTTCAAACAGTTCTAATTTTTACTATAATCTTCAATAAAATTAACCAGGTACTTAGCTTGTTTTAGCTTAGACTTTAGCAGCCGCCCTGCAGTTCGATCAAACCTCTGTTCTATAATGAGACCCATCTTTACATGTACATAATTGTACAGAATACTGTCGCTTATGCAAGTAAGTATTCATCAGGGTAATTAAGGAGCTCATTTTCAAAAGAGAAAAACGTCCAAAAAGTGGTATAAATCTGCACTTGGACGTTTTTCTCACAATTTTCAAAAACAATTTTTAGATGTTTTTCTACGAAGTCTGACAGAAGTACGTTCAAATCACAAGGGAGTGTGTCAGGAGTGTGTTAAGGGTGGGATCTGGGGTTCCTAACACTTGGACGTTTTTCAGCCAGAATGGAACAAAACAAAACCCTCCAGGACTAAAGCTAAGACGTTTTGAGCTAGACCTGTTTTTATAATGAATAAGGCACAAAAAGGTGCCCTAAATGACCAGATGACCACTGGAGGAAATTGGGGATAACCTCCCTTTACTCCCACAGTGGTCACTAACCCCCTCCTACCCCCCAAAAATGTGATTAAAAACATTACTTGCTAGCCTCAGATGTTGTACTCAGGTCCATTAAAATAGTATGCAGGTCCCTGGAGTAGTCTAGTAGTGGTGTACAGTGCACTACAGACAGGTGGACCCAGGATCCTACTTCCCCCCAGGGGCGTATCTGTGTGGGGCCACGGGGGCCTGGGCCCCCGTAGATTTGGCCCTGGACCCTCCTGCCGATGACCCTCTCCACCCCCCTCCCACCTCCAATCCACCGTCGCCTATCTTTGCTGGCGGGGGACCCCAACCCCCGCCAGCCGAGGTCCTCTCTTCCGTTGCAGCAAAGCTTCCTGTTCTGAGTCTGACGTCCTGCACATACAACGTGCAGGATGTCAGATTCAGAATTTGAAACTGAAGGAAGCTTTGCTGCAACGGAAGAGGGGACCTCGGCTAGCAGGGGTTAGGGTCCCCAGCCAGCAAAGGTAGGCGATGGCGGCGGGAGGGGGGTGGAGAGGGCCGTCGGCAGGAGGGGTCCAGCAATGGCGGGGGGGGGGGGGAGGTCGGTGGTCCCTGGGGGGGTGGGGCTAAAATGTGCCCCCTCACTCTGGCTTTGGCCCCCCTCCCACCGAAGTCCAGATACGCCCCTGCTTCCCCCTACCTGTTACACTTGTGGAGGAAACTGTGAGCCCTCCAAAACTCACCAGAAACCCACTGTACCCACATATAGGTGCCCCCTTTACTCGTAAGGGCTATGGTAGTGGTGTACAGTTGGGGGTAGTGGGTTTTGAGGGGCTCAGCGGACAAAGTAAAGGAGCAATGGTGAGATGTGTACCTGGGAGCATTTTATGAAGTCCACTGCAGTGCCCCCTAGGGTGCTTTATTGCTTTCCTGGGATGTCAGGGGAACCAGTCTACTAAAAAATGCTGGCTCCTCCAACATCCTAATGGCTTGATTTTGCAGTTGGATGTTTTTTATTTTTCGAAATGGACTAAAAAAACAAAACGTACAAATCACAAAACCTTGTTCAAAACAGTATTTTCGAAAAAAAAAAAAAAAAAAGATAGACATTTTTCTTTTTTGAAAATGACCTTCTTTCTTATTCAGATTTTGGACATTTTTGGTAAAACGTCCAAAGTCAGACTTAGACGTCATATTGAAAATGCCCCTCCACGTGATATTCTACAAGAACACGTGTAAGTGGCACAGTGTGCAAATGCAAAGAGGACAGATACATAGCACAGCATGGACTGGACAAGGGCAGCACTCCCACTTAATATAGGTAGCTTACAGAATACTATTAGATTTGTGCGTCTCTGCTGTAATGATGTGACCACGCTTACATCAGGTCTATCAGAGAGACTATGACCGTCAATTGAATTTTCATGAACAGTTTTGGATTCATACCTTGAATACAGTTGCTCTAGGTGGTTTGAGTAATGAGGTTGAATAGTTTTCACTAATATGATTGGCTCAGCAATTATGTTCATTGATTGGTTGTTCTGTGTCAGTTGATGTGGATTCTGACGCCATCTTTTCTACTGAATTCAAGTGAGTAATGCTGGACTCTACTAGTATGACCTATCAAACAGTGCGGTTTGCACGAGTCTTTTGAGTTCTGCTTCAAAGACTGAAATATCCTCTATTTTGATCCAATCTTGGCTTTAGAACTGTGTGTAAAATATCCAGCCTTTAAATACTTTTGATCATCATAAATGTCTCCAGTTCCTTCCTAAAATTTATATAACAGGTTTCTGATTTAACATCAGGAGGAAGAGCATTCCAGCACATAGCTGCTTAATAAGAAGGTGTAGAGACATGCATTCTCTTAGATCTTATGGGTCTTATAGATGGAAAATGCAGTAGTGATAAAATTGTTGAACGTTTTGACCTAGTCGCAAAAGGTAGCAAGACAAAGCAATTTAGGTAGCTCAGAGCCAGGCCATAGATAATTAGTGTACATTTTAAACCAACAGAGTGCTGTTATTCTAACAAGCCCCTCCGGTGCTCAGGTATTACTGTGTGAATTCCAAAACCAGGTGATTGTAGTCGGGCCAGATTTCAGAACTCACTGTGAAACACCTGAAAAATTGTAGGTTCACTAACCTCGTCTTCCGTCTTCAAAAGGCGGAAGAGGAAAATTAATCTAATTTAGGATAAGAATGGTAGTCTTCCCAGAATTCAGTGGCATCAGACACTAATGGTTAAATAATTTCCTGTGTTCTTTATTAGATGTTAACAAATGGTTTAAGACAGAATGAACATTTCAACAAAATTTTAATTAAGAAAATTTACTCAATAAACTTTCAAAAACCACAATAGCATTAACCCAGGTTTTCTTTCTTTGCAGGTCAACCCAACATAACATCAAACCCAAATGCATCAGATAAGTATTTTATATTTATTTCCCTTAAAACTCTATCCCTAAATTAATATGTTTAATTAAGAATCAATACAAGAATTTGATTCTTCCTGTGTATTTTTTTTTTGTCTTTCTAGGATTCTCCTTTCACCGATGGAACCCAGGATCTCAGGTAAGTACGTAAATTTAAATTGGTTTGTTTCTCAAGTCACTTAGCTGAATTCCAAGTAGATTTTCTCTGTAGCTCAGAAGACTTTCTTGTGTTGGGGCCCAGCTGTACTCTCCGCACCCCGTCCAGACGTCTCGCTCTTCACCCTAAATTTTTCTTAATAACTAAAAAGGGAAAGAAACCCTATCTCCCTACTGAGTAAAACTTCTAGGTGTCAATTGGAAAACACTTTGGCCGTATACTTTTCAAAAAATAAAATAAATTAAATATCCCTACTCTTCTGGACCTGTACTATCTTTTTTTTCCCCCTGCACTAGAGGAGCACTAGCACAGTACATTCAAACACCCCCTCACCACCTTAGCTAATTCACCCTGATCCCTATTAACCCCCTTTAAAATTTAACTCTAGTTCCTATAACACTCACCTTCACACAATCCCCCTCTTTCATTACCAGCATCCAAATAGTTTTTATTTTTTTTTCTCAATTACACCATTCAATCACCTTTAGCACCTATGTTGTCTCTCAACCCCCGAGACACAGCAGGACACAACCTCTCTCCTCAGTGTCTTCAGCTCCTCTGACCAACTGTCCACAGCCCAGTTGCCTAAGCAACGGAACTGTGGCCAGAGTTCTGGAGACCCCTCAGCCAATCAGTTGTACTCCCCAAGGCTCCGTGCCTTCCCGCTGACCAACGGAAACCTAGGCAGCACAACTGAACATCCATTTTATTTTTATTTTTTCCATAGGAAATAATGGAAAAAATACTTAAACCCAAATTAAAAAGTCCCAATTTACCCAAATTTTACCAAAATCACTCCCAAGTATTGAACACTAATTCCTCTATTTAACCCTGTTTTTAAAATTTAAATTTAACATTTTTTTTCACGTCCGTCCAAATTTTTCCCCAAAAACACCCCCTTTAAATCCCCAAAATAATTTTTTAAAAACCCCAAAAATTCACACACCACCCCCTTATTCTACCCCGTCGAATTTAAAAATGTAACCCTTTCATAGCCATCTAAAACCAAACCCCCTCCAAAAGACCCCTTAAAAATACTAAAATTCAAAAATTAACCCGACAGAAAAATCAACAAAAATTCCCCGAACCAGAATCTGAAAACAGAATTTAAATTAAACAAATCCCTGATTTTTTAAAAATCAAAAACCGTATTTACACATTTTAAAATTAAATTAATTAAAATTTTGGGTCAAGCGACCCCTTACCTGAACCAGGATTTTCTGCACACTCAACCCCTATCCTTGGTTCTGGTCTCCGATGTCCACAAGCGAAAACGGAGTCAAAAATAAAAAAGCTCCGAAACCGGCCCAAAATTTAGGCCCCGGCTTCGGCCTAAACGGAGAAACGCACGTTGCCGATTCGTGCATGAGGCGCGCTGCCTCATGCACGCCCGCACGACTCTCCTCCTTCCAGCTTCCTTTCACTCGCCAGCCCCGGTGCAGCTCCTCCTTCCCGGGGACGCGCTCCATCGTCCCGGGAGTAAAAAAACTTCAACACTGCCTTCTGCAGCGTCTTTAGCTCCACACCGGCCCACGAAACACCGCCGTCAGATCCTGCCCAGTTTCCCCGGTCCCACCTGTCTCTTCACTCCCGGGGATGCCCAAACATCCCCGGGAGCCAAAAAAAACCCAGCGCCTCCACTTCACCGCCCCACAAGACGCCAGCCACCTCTCCGGAGCGTCCCTCCTGCTCTGATTCACCTCCTCAGGCCCGGGAACGTGCTCATTCACTCCCGGGCCCTGAAAACTACAGTGCAGCCTCCTGCAATGCTTCCCTTAAGGCACCAGCCCCTCAGATGACCCCTGTACGACCCATAATGATCCTGGAGCCCCGAGGTAAGAAAAAAACAAACAATCAAAATATATACAGTATATATATATTTTCCCCCCTCTTTCCCTCTCTAACCCTATGTTACATTATAAGCAGTGCGGTTTTTCTAGCAAAAAAGGTGCCTGTACTCAAATGCCAGGCCACCCTTCAGGGGTGGGGTGATCACTGAGGGACCCACCCCACAACAGCCAGGCCCCCTGCAACCAGTCACAGAATCTATGACAAGGCAGAATTGGTGTGTAGAGCTTGAGCTCTTTCATTAAAACTTGGGATCCATGGGTCAATTTTAGCAAACAATGGAAAAGGTGCCGGTACTCAGTACCCCCCCTCAAAAAAAGCCCTAGTTATAAGAAACCAGCATAGCCTTATCAATAAAGGAGTTACTCTATCAGATTACTGCGCAGTATACAGAAGCCTCGCTGACGGTTTCTGCAGAATTTAACAATTTTAATACTATTTCAGTCCTAAAAATGGGTCTTCACACAATTTTTGTTGAGTGGTTGTGATCAATAAAGCTCTGTTTTCTCTGTTGACGGACTCTTGAATGAACATCTTCTTGTGTCTTCCTCTTTGGACATCTTCGCTCCCTCTTGCACCTGTATATTGCTGCATAGGTTTGCTCTTCTGCAGTTCAGTTTTTATGAGAATCTCATGTCATTTCTGGGTGACCCAAAATTAACATATAAACTAGCCTCCCAATATTTAAACCCCAACAGTCGCCACTGTTTTAAAATGCCAACAGTGACATTTCAAGTCACCCATATACCAGCACTGAATATCCAGGTATAAAATGGTTGCTGGAAGTTATTCAAGTGCTGTTGATATTCAGTGTCAGTACCCGGATAACTACCCAGATAGGACTAAATTCTATATACAATAGCTAAAAATTGGCGACAAAAAACCAGGCACTTAGCGGTATTCTATAAACCTCGTCTAAAGTTAGGCACAGTTTATAGAATACGCTTAGCGGCCATTCCTGTGACTAAATTTAGTTATGGCCATTTACACTAAATAAAACCTAATGTAAATACACACGCCTAAATTTTAGGATCGCCCATGGCCTGCCCATGCTTCTGTCGTGGACATGCTCCCTTTTGAGATCCGCATGGTAGAATTTACATGGAATACCTTATAAAATACACGTAGCAAGTAGTGTGCGTAAATTCTAATTAGTCCTAATTTGGTATCAATAATTGCTTGCTAGCATCCAGTTATTTGCACTGATTGGCTTGTTAATTAAGTTATATGCGCAAATTGGCTAAGCGTGCCGATTTGCACACATAATTTTAGTCGCCAAATATAGAATCTGAGGAATAGTGCCAGAATAGTCAGTAAAGATTCTCAGCAGCCTAATCCAGATAATGCTCAAAATCTAGGTATAGCCTTAGGTCCAGTGAGTAGCACTTATTTAGGAAGGAATCACTGAATATCAACTCCTGGATTTTCAGATAAATAAAATAACACACACATACAGACACCAATATGCCAGACACTACATGGCATTAATATTAAGAAAGACCAGTTAGCTATTAGACTACCAGATGGCTCTAGGTCCTAAGGGAGATAATGAATGAATATTGACTTTGACCCCAAGGCATTAGGGACTTGTAGCTCTGATTTCCTGAAGAAAAGCCGGAGGACTACAGGTCTGTACATGCGCTGGCCTGCCTCAGTATCACTTCCAAAAACCTAGACATCTGTGATAACAAATCTGTTTTTCCTAGGTCTGTTTTTTGTCAAGGATAGGAATCAATATGTGTTTTGCTGTCTATAGGAACACATCTGCAATCGCTGCCGGTCACTATGGCAACATACACAACAGCTTCCTGAAGTTTTAAGGAAGACAGAGTGAGGGAAAATGAAAGAAAGCGAGAAAGTGGCAAGTGGCAAAGTGGAGAGACAAAATGCAAAAAAACAAGGTACTGATCCAAAAGTGAAGAAGATGCAGAGAAACTGAGGTCCCCTTTTACTAAGCCACATAAGGCTCTACGCACACCCAACACACACCAAAATGAATTCATCGCCCGACTACAGCGTGCCTCTTGCAGTAATTTCATTTTTGGTGCACGTCCATTACGTGCGTCTGAAAAATATTTTTTATTTTCTGCCACACATATCGGACGCACACCAAGTGGCATCTGATGTGCATAGGTCGCTACTGTGCAGCTTCCTTACCACTAGGTCTATGGCTGGCGGTAAGGTCAGACACCCAAAATGGATGCACGGCAATTTTGATTTTGCTGCACGTCCATTTTCGGGGAAAATTTTAAAAAGGCATTTTTTGTACGTGCGCAGAAAAATATTTCAGCACGTGCCTGAAACCCGCGCCTACACTATCGCAAGCCACTTTTTACTGCGGCTTAGTAAAAGGACTCCCGAGAGAACAAGAAACAAAGAGGAGAAGACAGAGAAAGAGAAATGTACGGGAAAGAAGAAGAGAAAGCACAGTGAGGAGATGTGAACGACCCAAATGACGCATCATAGCAGTGGCGTTCCTAGGGGGGGACGGTGGGGGAGATCCGCCCCGGGTGCACCGCGCACGCCTGTCCTCCGTTGGTCCATGCTTCTTCTCTGCCCCGGAACAGGTTACTTCCTGTTCCGGGGCAGAGAAGAAGCATGAAACAACAGAGGGCAGGCGCGCGCGGCACCCCCCCCCCCCCCCAGCGGCATGCACCCGGCGGGGGGGGAGTTCCTTCGCGGGGGTGTCCTTTCGCCGGGGGCGGGGTCCGCGCTGCATCAGGGGGGGGGGGCGCTGCACCCAGGGGGCGGGGCGCATCGGCAATCCGCCCCGGGTGCCAGCCCACCCAAGGAACGCCACTGCATCATAGCATTTTCCTGACTTTGATACAAACTCGATCTATGCACAAAACAGCCCAGAAATGAAATCATGCGTGAATTAGAACGACAATAACATAAAATCCTTTTCTAAGACTGAAGCTTGCAGAAGGGGAGATATTGTTGAGGTCCCTGGAATATTGGTAGCCTGGCCTTTTCTCCTTTTCACATCTAACAGAGTTTCCAGAAGTGATTGCATTTGCCTGGGATTTACAGTCGCTAATGATGCCTGACGCCAGCTTCCAAGGTTCATTTGGGTCCTTGGTACATGTCACTGTGTTACAAACAGGTGATCTCTCTCTGATTCTCCTCTCAGAAATGATGGCTAGGTTGATGTATTATGACGCTGAGCCTTACCAACCGCTGCTATTGCTATTATTAGTGTATTTCTACTGTACAAAACTAACAAGCTATGAATATTGCTAACAAATGGAAAGAGACTTTTCTGAATCTAAGTAGGTTGTTGCTACAGAAGGAATTTCAGGAGGAGATAGATTATACAATATAATAATATCTCCTATATTCTGCAGTTATCTAGTCAGGTCAATGCAGAGCAAAAAAAGATATTAGTCATTAGAATATACAACGCACATATTACATTGACTAAATTTGAAAAAATCAAGAAGCTTCTTCATCTATCCCCATTAAGAAGATTTTTTCAGTTTCCTCCTAAACAATATGTATCAGTGTCACGTTCTCAAAGCAGGAACTGGGTTTGTGAGCCCTTGGGCCACTGCCGAGGAGCGGCAGTGGCAGGCAAAACCACCCCACACCAGGGGCAAGGCAGAACTCTGACAACAGTTAGGCTTCACCTGTACCTGGCCACTTTCCACCAGGAGTTGAGCTCCCAGCTTCAGGTGGCCGACAGGACTTTGCAGGACAGGGCAGGACTGGATAACAGCAAGGCAGCACAGGGACTGAGTGTCAGAGGGGAAAGGAAGGAACATGGGCAGCAAGGCAGGAAACTGGGCTAGACAATACAACACAAGGCAGGGACAGGACAAGCTAGGGGACAGAAACTGGAAGCTGCAAGCAGCCAATGAAACAGGGAACAAAACACTGACTAAGAAGACACAGATCTAAGAGCTGCAAGCAGCCCCAAAGCCAGAACACAGACAAACAGAAACTAAACACAGAATACAAACCAGAAACCAGGCAAGGAAAGCAAGCAAACCTAAACTAAACACAGGCTAACTAGAAACAGGCAAGAATCTCAGGCAAACAACCGGACTAGCAGAAGTGCAACAAGCACCAACATACCAGGGCCTTAGAAGCAATGCAAAGGCAAAGGCAGAGAGGTTCCAAATGGCTAATAAGCCCAGCAGGCAGCTCAGCCTCAGGTGCAACAATCACCAGGCAACTAAGGGTCGGGCAGCCTGGAAGATCCGGACTGGACTGAGCTGAAATCTGGAACGGGTGACAGCATACCGACAATCTAATACAGCCAGCACACAGAAACAGAGACAGAACTAACTCACAAAGAACAGACAGAAGCCAGCTCAGAAGCTGACCACAGGAAATAAGGTGAGTCCGAGAGGGGTCACGGCCACAGACGTGACAATCAGTCAATATTCATCGTCAGCTCTTCCCCCCCCCCCCCCCCCCCCCCCCCTGCTCAGCTGGGTAAATTCCCCAGGCTGAAAACTTCCATTCACTTAAAGGGAGATGCACAAATGTCCCCAGAAAGAACCGCCCGGTATTTCCACCTCGGTAAAAATTACAGAGGTGGAAATAACGAGTGATTCACAAAGCAAATCGCATGCAGATGAGCTGCTGGCAAAAACAGCGAGCAGCTCGGTAGTGGGCAAGGCAGTTGCTAAACTGTATATAATCTTGTTTCCTAATCTATACTAGAACCAACCAATACTGATCTCTTCTAATTCGATTATTTTTTCATATTATTATCATTATTGAACATCACATCTTATCCTATTTCACTTGTATGCTATGTATTATCATTTTATTCACCCTTTTTACCTGTTATTCTGTACATTAATTATAACAACATCTCTGAACCTCTTACTCTGTTAATAGTGATGCCATTGCAATATATTGTAAGCCACATCGAGCCTGTAAATAGGTGGGGAAATGTGGGATACAAATGCAGCAAAATAAATAAATAAATAAATATGCAGGGCAGTCAGTCGGTAAGTGTGGGTGCTCTGTGCATGTGCTACCCATGGCTTTCTTTCTTCCCCCCCCCCCCCCCCCCCATGCTACCCATGGCTGCGACGAGGGAGAGGAAAAGTGGCAGAAATCAAAAGCAAAAGGGGTCCACATTGTAAAAGTGGAGAGAAATGTGAGGTACAACTTGTGTTCACACTGGAGTTGGTGCCAAAAGCAGCACTGCTGAGAATCCAGCTTTCACGTCCTGTGCGTGTATGAAAGCCGTTGTGTACCTTTTTGCACACACAGCTTTCATACATGCACGAAGCTGCCCCCCTCCCCCAGGCCTTGAGGAGGACATGGAGCCACGATAGAGGTAGAAATGTGAATGGAGCAGCAAAGGACTCGGGAGCATCTAGAGGCAATGACTGAACTCCTTATCTTTCCACCCAAACCCTCTTCTTCTCTTCCCCCACTTTCCGTCTCTGTTGACAACACCCTCATCCTCCCCGTCTCTTCAGCACGCAATCTCGGAGTCATCTTCGATTCCTCCCTCTCCTTCTCTGCCCATATCCAGCAGACAGCTAAGACCTGTCGCTTCTTCCTCTATAATATTAGCAAAATTCGCCCATTCCTCTCTGAACAGACCACCCGAACCCTCGTCCACTCGCTCGTTACCTCTCGTCTTGACTATTGCAACCTTCTCCTCGCTGGCCTCCCGCTTAGCCACCTATCCCCCCTTCAATCTGTCCAAAATTCCGCCGCACGTCTTATCTACCGCGTGAACCGATACTCTCACATCACCCCTCTCCTCAAGTCGCTTCACTGGCTCCCAATCCACTACCGTATACAGTTCAAGCTTCTCCTATTGACCTTCAAGTGCACTCAATCTGCTGCCCCCCATTACCTCTCTACCCTCCTCTCCCCGTATGTTCCCACCCGTAACCTCCGCTCTCAGGACAAATCACTCCTATCTGTACCCTTCTCCACCACCGCTAACTCCAGACTCTGCCCCTTCTGCCTCGCAGCACCTTATGCCTGGAACAGACTTCCTGAGCCCATACGCCATGCGCCCTCCCTGCCCATCTTCAAGTCCTTACTCAAGGCCCATCTCTTCTCCCTTGCTTTTGGCGCCTAACCACCTTCCCCATTCCTGTTACCTACACTGACTACGTAGTATGTTACCGTTAGATTGTAAGCTCTCTTGAGCAGGGACTGTCCCTCCCTGTGTTTAAACTTGTACAGCGCTGCGTAACCCTGGCAGCGCTATAGAAATGCTAAGTAATAGTAATAGTAGTAGCAATGCTGGCCGGCTTGGCAAGCTGGAGTACCTGCAGCAGCAGCAGGAGCTGCTTGGGAAGGCAGAATTCCAGAGAGGGACTGTCATGCTACGGCTGCCCCAGACCTCCTGTAAAGGTAAAGGTAGGTGGGCCTTTCTGTGCATTGCTCGGGAACCGCTGTGCATCCCCCGGAGCCAGGGCCGCTGAGGGGTGGGGCAGGGGGGACAAAATTCCCCGGGCCCGGGC